>NC_048906.1:5321412-5621412 GCF_011077185.1 Oxyura jamaicensis
CGAACGGCTGTGTGGTGTTTAGCTGCCAGCCGGGTTAAACCACAACACTAGCCAAGGTCAGCTCAAGGCTCCCCAAACCAATAACGTGATATGCAGTCGCACCACATCACAGCTTGCCCTCCTATGCAAATAGCTTGAAGAATATGTTAGAAAAAAGTGATCCTCAGGGAGTGCCAGTGTAATCTTTTGCAATGTTGAATGCTGATCATGTGTTACACATCTTTTTCAATTTTTATTCAGTTAATTTCTAGATTTGTAATAGCACTCAGTCCCTGGCTCCGTTGCTCAGACCATTTTCTGGTAGCCTTATTGAAGATACTTTGCCACAGAGGCTTTGAAAATCCAAATAATTAAACCTAATCCTCTGGGATTCTTTTTTTCCCTTAAGAATTTTAGGGAATTATACTAGACAGGAGAGGAGTGATTTTCTTTATTTATTAGTATCATTTTCACCTGGGGAGTTATAATTTCTTGTTTAGTTTTATTTGATACAGAAGTAAGTTTTACAGGCCTCATATTGTCAGGATCGCTCCTGAAGACCTTCTGGAGTCAGGCTACAATATTTTTCCTGTCTTGCCCACTGGTATACACAATCCAATTTTAAGGCTGATTTATTTTTTAACAACTTCAGTACTTTCAGGTCCTCAAACATTATCCCGCCCTGGTGATTCATGATCCTCTAAGGATATGAGATGTGATATGGGAGCTTTCAGATGATTTTACGAAGTGGGTAACGTTGCCAAGTTACAGGGAGAGCCGTACGGTGAAATGGCAGCTAGGCTGGCTTTGAAAGCAAGGAGTTAAATGTGTGTCCCCATCAAGGGAACCAGTGGAATCTGTTGTGTCTCTGAGGGGAAGGCTCCCTTCAGCACATCTCTTCACTAACTTCAAACAGGAGGATGAAAAGAGGCTTCATTCTCATGTTTCTATTTATTAGGTGGTCAGGGTTTAGCCTGAATAGTCAGAGCCCAGGTGTTTTGAATAGGACTGCAGAGAAGATAAATCAGGTGTGATCCTTGCTCATGAAGAACAGAGATGGATAGTCTTTGTCACTGCCTCTCCGCCAGCAAGAAAAAGAAAAATAATGCTTGCTTTCCCTCTTGCAATGCTAACAACTCCAAGTCTATGTGTTCAGCAGCAGGCAAGACTTGGAACCAAGTAACCTTGAGGGGTTCCCTGCAGATCCCAGACACCAGGTAGGAGGAGACTCATTAGAGAAGCTTTGGTGAGTGGGTGTAGTGAGCACACATCTTCCAGGATGTGTTTTTAAAAGGTCTTTCTGAGGTTAATGCTGCACTACGTCTCCTCTTCTGTGCTAAATTAGGTTAATATTTGAACAGCCTTCTTACTAATTCCTTTGTTAATTCTGGTGGTTGTCATCTACCAGTAATGTGTCAAAATCTCCGTGTGTTTTACTTACGGGGTCCCTGGATCTGTGCGGGGTATCAGTGCGGGATGTGGAAGTGGCATGTTCCATCTGGTGTCTCAGAGTAATCTTCTGCATGTTGTTAAATACCACAGATAAACGTAAGCATGAGATGTACAGATGAAGCTGTAACGAGTAGAACACAAGAGCTAATGCTCCATTCCCTCCTTCTCTTATCCTCAGTTCCTCTTTCAAGCCACTTGTGGTGAGATTACCTTCTCCTGTTGAGAACTGGGTGATCTTGCTTTGGTTTGACCGCAGTCTGGTTTTCTAGGCTGTCTCATTTTGTTGTCTCCTCCGTGTGCCCCATCTCATCAGGCCCACCTTTTGCTTCTTCTCTATTTCCTTGAGATCACAGCTCCACGCACAGAAGCAGCAGCTACTTTACTCCTGCACCTGAAGAGTATTTTAAATGAAATTGTTTTTAACAGTGATGCTGCCAGTACTCATTTTGATCCTTGCATCCAGGGACGCTTTGTTATCTTTATGGTGTCCTCACCGCGACTGAAATTGAACATAACACGTTTGTGTGGCAGCGGTGGGTGCTTTGCTCCACTGATCTGCTTTGGGGCAGATGATGTACCTGCAAGGTAGGAGTGTGCAGGACCATACGGTTTTATGCTGTTATGGTACCCTGTTAGCTTCCAAAGTTGGGTAATTTCTAAGGACTTGTAATATTATTTTTTTTATGAACAGCTTTAAATAGAAGTCATTAGACACTGTTGTTCAATCTTAACTGTCCTCCTTACTGAATTCCAGCACAGCAAAGAGTGACGGCACTGTGGGAAGGAGAAACATCTAACTAGATTTAAAATAATAATAAAAAAAAAGAATAACTAGATTTAACACTTAATTAAAACACAGGACCTTTGGCAGTGCAGGTATCAGGTTGCCTTCTGGGAGATCAGGCTTTGGGGAATGATGTCTTACTTCCCAGATTACCGCAGTTAAAATGAGTGTGCTCTAGCCATCCTTGGAGAACGTGCCCATGCTTCGTTCACAAGGGGGGGTTGCTGCTTACAGATGTCTCCCCAGCAAAGGCAAAACATGAATGCAACACAAATGCAACATGTAGAGTCTTGCATGATTCATCTGGCAGGTACTGCAACACTACTGAAGCAGAAACAGTGGTCAGAGGTGCACACCCTGGTCACTGGGGAGCTGGTACGGTGATTGCTGGGACACGGCACCGTTGTCCTGTCCCATTGTCACCAGCCAGGTCCTGCTCTCGGAGGGAGAAGTCTTTCCTGCAGGCTGAGTGCAGCATCATGGTCATGTCTGGGTAACGAGGAGGCATAAGACTTTTAAATAGGAGAGCCAGGAAACGTTAATGTCCTTCTAGAATGTAGTTATGTTGAAGGGAAACAGAGTTACAATAAAATCGTAATTTGAAGGTCTTGGAGAAAATAACGTAATCAGAAAATGGATTTAGAGGGCACTGACGTACATGGTTACCCAAAAGTGGCTTTTAGGCAAAATGAAGTTGCCTGGAAGCCTTATCAGGATCAAACCAGGAATATACTGTGTTGGGCTTTGATACTTAGGACAAAAGTTCTGGAAGCAGCTAAGCCACATTCAAAAGGCTGAGTGATGCTGTGACACTTGCTGTCTCGTAGTGCTGTGGGAGGTCTCCCTGATGTGTGGATGAGCCACCTGGGGGGCCGTGTGACCAAGCTCGGTCACTGTGACAAGGCTTCCTTTGCAAAGACCTTCTGGAGATGCCTGCAGAGCATTCATCCTGCTGGGAATGGGCGGGAGCACGCTGGAGGCTGAAGGAAATGCAGCAGGCTGAGCATTCTGCTCAAGAAACAGGGTTCATTGAGTTGTGTGAAGGCAAGCCCTGACTGTCAGCAATGCCAGCAAACACTCGCTGTTGCCATATGCTGGATCCATCTCTCCTTCACCCTGTGCCTTTGTCTGACCATCACAAAACAATTTGGTTTCTTTAACTTGGCTTTTGAGCCAGAGCAAGAGCTTAATACAGCTCTTTGGAGTAATTTTTACCTCCATTCCAGCTGACGAGATTAGTCTGCAGATAATGCTAGGAGTGAATAAGAGCCTCAGCTCCGAGGGAGCTGGAACGTAATTACACTAGATGAAGGGTACTCTCCGCAGCTCCTCCAAGAGTGCTGAGATTAGACTGTAATCATTGTTTGTAAGCAGACAGGAATGAGGGGTAATCAGCCAGGCAGCCCTGACACGTTATTCCAGGAATTAATATTAGCTTCCTGAAGTAGCTCATCAATTCACACTTACCCGAAACTGCAGAAATCAACAGGTCCCGTCTTCCCGAGGCTGGAGCTGCTGCAGGGGCCGGAGGGAGCACTTGCAGGGCACGAGCTCGGGGCTCACCAGATCAAGCCTGCTGGTGCAGGAGGGACTCGGCCTTCCTAAGGAGCTTTGCAGGTCTCTTGGCTCTGCGGGGAGACAGGCTGCTGCGGTCCCCGGTTGTCTACAAAGAGATTGGGTAATGCAACACCAAGAAAAAGCTCTGAAGCTTGTAGCCTGGAAGTGCAGCCCTCACTGGTAGGCTTCTGTCCGTGGAGAGCAAGCCGGGTGCCCTGTGCCGGGGAGGGGAAGGGAAGTGCTTTCTTCTTTAGCCATCATCTTCAGCCTGCAGAGCTGCAGCAGGAGGGAGTGCTTGTGCTGGAAAGAAGTAGGGAAGCTTCCTTTTGGTTTTGAAGAAAATCCTTGCAAGTGTGCTTGGTGCTGCTTGAATCCTGTCCCTAATTATAAAGCCTGCGGGTCCCAGCGAGCACAGTGAGAACATCGAGTACAGACACAAAGCTAACACTAGGCAGCGAAAGTCTTGACGTTTCTCTGATGTGAAACAAGAAGAGAAGGGATAAAAAAGCTTGCAAATCCAGGCAGAAATCATTAAGAGAGTGAGTGAGGGTACTCATAAAATCACTGGTCTCTGCGAAAAGCTAAAAGAAGAATTAGGACTAATAGGGAGAAGCCCTGGTGCGAATGATGGATAAGAAAGTGGTCAGTGGCATCCCAGTAAAACTCCCCAGACCATTGGAGCCATTTGGGTTTCAAACAACACACAGCTTTCACCAGAGCTCGCTATTGCCAAGCAGCTGGTAGGACCATTCCAGCGTGAGCGTGTTGCCTTGCCTCGCTTCCCTGCTTGCAGCAGTTCGCACTGCAGAGCCCTTTTGCTTCCGTCAGTTTGGGAATAAATCACCAACCAACCTATTGATCGTATCTCTCGCAGTGTTTTACGTACATTAGTTATGTGCTTGTGCTATTTAATGATGCTACCGCTCCGACAACTCACTAAATATGACACAGCTTTATGGGTGGCATTGTTAATGCTTTAGTAGTCAAAGGTTAGCTGCTATTATTAACAACATTAGTACTGGCTCTTGTATGAAAAATAAGTAGAGGCAGATGCTCTGTCTGAAAAGCCTGCAGTCTAAAAGCAAAACCTAGAGGAGCACTGAAGGAAGAAACAGCACGGGAGCAAATGGACGAGGCGGTGGTTGGCACAGTGTCGCGAGCTTACACGTGTGGTTGTTGGTTCATTTGGCTTGTTAATTGGCAGTAGAGGTAGGTCGAAGGGCACAGCAGGAACCTGGCAGCGAGCAAGAGGAAGAGGGACAGAGCCTGCTCATCACCTGCCTGCCTTGATCGACTGCCAAAGTTGTGTAGCATTCCCTGCAGGAGGGCGTCTGGAAAGATTTGAGAGGAGGATGCGTTAATGTCTGCATGGGTTGCTCCCAAAAACCTCTTCCAGGCTGGAAGGGTAGCGTGGGGAAAAGCATGGTGGGGCTCTAGGGTGAAGCTGTCTTCTGGGCTTCAAAACTGCAGCCTTCCTCAGAGCAAGGGGGGGTCTCTGGCTGCTGGGGGCGCCTGCGTTAAGGCACGGCTGTATAGTAGAAAGTCGTGATGATAAAGAGAAAAGAGTGGATTTGTGTTAAGCCTGGAAAGATGCATGAGGAGAAGGAGGAACAGCTGGAAGAGGAGTTTGAAGCAAGTAGATAAAATGAGCTATGCTGAGGATGTGCAGCCATGAATTCACATCAGATGGACATAGTTATTATAGTCAAAATCAGAGAGGAGGAGCTGTCTAAACTCATTTCTTCTTGCTGCATTTCTCATTTAGATATATTTTTTATATCTAATGGATCTTTGTGCAGTCAAGCTTGGGAAAGAGAACAGTTCTATTTGCTTTGGTAGGAGCAGCTAATAGGGCAGAGAGGTGGGGTTGGCTGATGAATATCAGGTTTTAGAAACGAATTGTTTTTCTAGCTCCTAGTGCTGCTTTGCTAAGGGACTGGGGCATGTATCTAGTTTTAGAAATCTCGCTGTGTGAATGCTTCTTAAAGAATGGGCAGGAGGGAAAGTAAATTCTTGGGATGAAGGGAGATTATATCTGTGGGTGACATTCTATCTCATCTGGCTATGCATTCATCCTGTGCTCATCACAATCCTTGTCGCACAGAGATGTTGAGCCTCGAGTACCTGGAGATTGGTGTCGGCATCTCTAATGATGGATTATTAATACTTCCCAAAGCCATAGTACCCTATATAGTAAAAGTAATAAGTGTCCCAGTGCCTAGCTGCAGGACTGGAAGATTTATTGCTACAAGCAGCAAAAAAGCAACTGGGGAAGGAGGGGGGTTGCTCAAAGATGTTTTAATATCACAGGTCCCAACATTCCAGCTCATCTTTACCAAAGGAGTTATCAAATTAGAAAGTCCGGTGGGAACAGAGAGAAGATGTTATCAATGCTGTTGTAGTGGAGGCTGTGCCAGCACTCTTCATAAAAACCGTCTGTTTCTAGATGACTGTAAATAGTTGGTAAAATCCACATAAATAGACCCTACCTGGGGGTAAATACTCGACTTTGGAGTGAGCAGACAGCTGCATCTCACTTTTAACCTACATAAAATGAGGGACAGCGTTTTTGCCAAATTTGAGTGTTGAAAATTGTAAATGTGATGTAAAAAATAACAATATGCTTTGAGATAATTTTATTTGCCATCTGTTTTTTGAGCTGTTGGTTATACTTGCATCATGTTTTCTGCAACTGTGAAGTTTCTTTACTTTGAAACCAAAACAAAGATCCTCATCTAATACCTTGATGCCAGGATATGGAAATTTAGGAAAAGTTTTTAATCAAATCAAGTCTTGCAAAGCTTGTCAGAAAGGGAAGCATGCTGGCAGTGCTGGGGTAGTTTGGAGAAGTTTATGCATCTATTTTAGTTTTGTGTAAAAGCAGATTAACCACACAGACATAATGAATACCTAAGACATCTCCATGCATTCACAATGAACTTCTGCAGCTAGGCGCTTGGAACAGGTGTTAAGTTAAAGCCCAGATTTTTGCTCTTTGATTGTGTCCTAGAGAATTAACTTTCTACACCCTCACAGACATTTGCTACACCCTTATAGTCACGTGCAGCCTACATAATCTGTTTTTGTGATTAAAACTTTTATAGTATTTGAGTTTTTAATATTTAATATATACGTCCCAGCCTAGTTTTATGGAAACAAGAAAAAAAGAAACAACAAAGAGAAGCCAATGTGTACAGATTTAAGCCACGGTGCATTGGCAGAAAGACCAGAGCTGCTGCTTTTGTTTGTTTTATTGTTGTTTTTTTTGCTTTGGCTTGTGGGCAGGCATTTGAGTGGAAGTAGGCTTGTGCAGTTTTCGGGGGGCTGAAGCAGCTCGTAACAAGCTGAACGAGCCATTTAAAGATGGGACACTTGCTGTAGAAGAACACCTGAAGTGACAGTTAGACTCTCATCTAGTGGGGTCCTGACACACAAGAAGCAGAGATGTTTAGGGCTGTAAATCTTTGGAAAGAGCTTCCCAAATGAGAAACGAGTTGTTGTTCTTGAATGGCTGTGGGGCATCACTGTGTAGACTGAAGGGAGGTGGAAAAACATTGTCATTTTTCATTGGACTGGATCATTCTGCTTTTCTGGTTTGCATTTGAAATAAATTTGGTCGAGGGGTGTTGCTGGGAGAGTTGATGGCACTTGTCCTGGACTGGCAAGGGGACAGCACCCACCCCGTGGCCTTTCATGGTGCGGATCCCAGTGCTGGCAGGGGTACAGGGGAGACTTGCAGACCACGGGGACTTAATCCTGCTGCGCAAGCAGGCTGCAGGCCTGGCTGACACCAAGGCCCTGGCAGGTTGCAAACAGGCTGTGACCCAGAACAGGCCTATTTTCCCCCACACCCTGGGGGAAAGAGGTAGGCCCAGGTGCCGGGCCTTGCCATGCGGCTGGAGCCCTGGATGCTGGCTGCAGGCAGAGCTCGTGCCCACGCCGACTGCTTTGGGTTATTCAGCCACTGCAGCAGGCCCTGCCGCCTCCTCCCACCCCAAGCTAATCACTTCGCAAAGCTTCCAAGGTCCACCAACTTTGTGTGGCGGCTAACAAGCTTAGCTGATGGCTTCTGCCATCGTCCTTCTGCAGAGCTAATCAGCTTACCCGTGCTCCAAAGCTAACGGGCCTGTGGGTCACCGCAGCGCCGTGAACTGCTCGCACACGAGTTTACCGCATCCATCTGTAATCGCGTGGCTACCTCTCTGGTGGAGTCTCCTCATGGTTTGCTTCTTGTTCCAATGGTTATCACTGGCTGTTTCGCAGCTGGTTCTTCTTTTCCTCAGACACATAGTTCATTGAAGACTATTTCCATGCTATGGCTGAGATTTCAAATAGCAGCAGCAGCTTTCCAGTTATCCCACCCTGATGACAGAGGCCAAAATTTGTTTACAAAGGGAAAAATACAGTTGGGATAGTGCATCTCTTGAGCACTCTGCTTTCACCAGTGCATCCCTGAAACAGGTCAGTCCCAGCAGAGAGAGGGACTGACTAACGTCAGCTCTCCAAAACAAGGATTTCACAAAGCTGAGAGGGGATGAAAGTCCCAGGGCTGGGAGCGGCTGCAGCCGTGGAGTGGCGGAGCCAGCTTGTAACCCCCTCACCTCCGAGTGCAGCAGCTGAAGGCCGCACCTGCCTGCATACCTCTGCTAATTTTAAGTGGTTTTACAATCAGTTTGCTAGGGAAAAAAAAAAAAAAGGCACTTCATCTTTTTCACTCACTGCATGAAAGCAGGTGGAGAAGAGTGAATGACAAAGTGCTGATGAGACGTACCAGAAGTGCTGACGCTGCACTTGGCCAGCAAGCCAACAAGAAATGGATTTTTTTTACCTTGTATTTTTGAACTGTTAAAATGATAGGGGACAGGAGCAACTTTGCCTGAAACTGTGTGTGAAGTTGTGGTGTGTCTCTGGCCTGGCAGTGTCCCAGCCTTTAGATGCAGTATGACGAAAGGGTTTGATGAATTTACTGGTGAATACATTTACACATTTCCCTTACGTTCAGCAGCACTTCGCATATGGCAGGAAGGACACGGGGATGGAACGGCTGTCCTGGTGCTGCCCTGTGCTTTAAGCAGAGCAGGAGCAGAGCTGGCAAGACCTTGCCCAGAAGGAGTAACTCGGATGTGTTTCGCTGCACTGAGTGCTGCCACAGAGCAGTCCTCAGCTTAGGAAAACTTAATGAAATGTCGATTGGTTACTGCATTGTTAATAATGTGATTAAAAGGAGGTTTATTTTGACCATACCGCTTTCTTGAAAGCAAAATGGAAATGCCAGAAATGCCATTTGCAAAATGCGATGTTGTTGTCTGTTCTAATTTTCATTAAATTCTGTGCTTCTGCTCCCCTACAGCGGTAGGTGCACAGGTTAATTAACACACATGTTGTATTAAAATTAAAGTGTTTAAATTTTATTTTTTTCAGTTGAATTCTCTCTGGTTCTTCTCTTCCAGAACAAATAGCAGTGCCCTTTCTTCCTTTATTATAATCTTTGTATTTTATAGACGTCTTTTATGAGCCTTTTGTTTCTCTTTCTACAGGTTTCTTAGAAATTCTACTTTTTTTTTTTTTTTTAATGGAAGCCTCTTTCTTTCCTCTCTAGTGCTTTTCAGTACTCCCCTGGGCCTATCTTAAATAAAGTGCACGGTACTTCAGATAAGTAAAAGCCACTAGTTAAAAAAGTTGCATTATTGTATTTTCCAGACTGTTCCCTATTTTATGTTCAGTACTGTCCGGTGTTGTCTGCTTTCTTGCTCATCATTACCCATCGCACTGTCTTCTCTGAATGCATCTGTGTCATTTCTAACTCCTTTCAAAGTGGTTCTAACTATTTAAATCACCATTAACATATTTAGATAATCAAACCACCCATTATTTCACATTACTTAGGATAAATTTTACCTGCTAATGGGATACCTAATCAGTGAGGTGTTGTTCCTTTCCATTTCACCCCCTCTCATTCTCAGCAGCCCAAATGACATAGCATCAGCAGAGGAGTTTGCCGCTGAGATCCACCGTGTAGGAAGTTAAAGCTCTGCCAGACAACAGGAGTGTGGTTCTGCCTTTCTGGCCTGGCTTTCCCCAACCTCCTGACCATCCAGGGACTGTTCATTCCTGCTCTGGCCTCTGTATCACTCGCTCAGATTTAAACAATGGGAGTGCTTTTTTCCCTTTTTTTCCTTTCTTTTTTCTCATGGTGTTTTTATAATTTTTTTTGAAAGTCTAAAAAATGTTTTAAACAGATTTTCTTTATCCAACTGTTCCGTTAACTCTTGGAAAGAGCACTAACAAATCACAGAGGCGCGATTATCCTTTGCTCTGAGCCACGTCGATTCATTCCCTCATCGTATTAAACTGCCACGGAGGATTTACACTTGTATTTAATAATTTTTCTTGCTCATTTTGCTGGCACAGAGGTATGGCTTGCAAGTCCAAATTGATAAGCTCCTTTTCAAACCTTTATTTAAAAAAAAAAAAAAAAAAAAAAAGAAGTTTGCCAAAAAACAGTGTTGTGCCTCGCCCAGGGATTGTTCAATCTGAAGGCAAATTCCGTGTGTAGGAAATAGTTCTTCATGATATCTGACAAAATTAATTGGAATTAAAATAAAACAAAAAAAAAAAAAACACTTTGGGAAGGTTTTTACTCAATTCACATGGAGTTGCTGTAAAGCCTGAGAGAAAACGATGATTTCCTCTTCTGCTGTCAAAGATCTGACCTCGGTCCTGCCTCCTCGCAGGGAAATGCAGCCCGAACAGCCAGCTGGTGTCCCGGTGGGGGGACAGCCCTTCCTCTTGCTTACACGGGGGTCTGGAAACCCAAATCTTCTTCAGACTGGGGGCTGATGTTCCCAAACACCCAGAGAAGGGTCCTGGCCACCCTGATGGAGGAGAGATGTAGGGCTTGTTTTCCTCCAGTCCTACATAAATGAGCTGTTACATTTTGTATAAAACACTTTGCCGAGACCAACAGAAGTTGAGCAGCTCTTCAGAGACGTTTCATTCAAAAGCAGGTGGGGCTGCCCACCAGAACGGGGACGCCACGACTCATGTCTGCGGTGAAGAGTCCGTGTGTTGTGCATGGAGATACCGAGGAGATGGGCTGGTGCTCGGCCACCTCACCAGATTGCTCCTATTTTGCAGGCTGAAGTCAGGTCTGAAATAAATACATGTGCTCGCTGCCGTGCCTCCTGCGTGGAGCAGCGAAGGAGCTGGACGGAGACAAACATTTGGGGCTGGAAATTTCTGGTGCTGTGTTGTGGAGATAGATTGAAAGCTCCGTGGCACATCATTCTGCCTCCGTTAGGACGTTGTTAATGACTGCGGTCTTTCATGTGCGTGTGGCGTTGGTGCGGCTATGCATCCATCAAGGGAACGTGTTTGAATATCTTTTATCTGGGAGGGCTGTTGGGATACTTCGGCCCATTTAGTCACACCGAATGGCTGCTTTGCATCTTAACGTCTGTATCACATACAGCTGGTGGGAAAGGGAGCTGAAAGAGATGCTCTGGTTCTGTCCCGAGTTTGGATTTCCCTGTGCTTCAGCTCTGAGCTGTGTGCTGAGGGTTTGACGCTTGCTTTGCCAAAGGTCCCGTTCTGCAGAGCCGGTAGTTGTTGGGAGGGAGATGTTTGCTGGGCTTGGCGAGGGGCTCCAGGTGCCCGTGTGCTCCTGCATCTGTCAAACCAGCGCCGAGAGGCTGGGGCTGGGGGTGGCTTGCGGAGTGTACGAGTGTAATTAAGAAGATCAATGATGCCAGTTTTGTGACTCCCCTCTGCTCGTGTTAGGAACAATAGCGCTAAATGATGATTGTAATTCATTACAAATGCACCCTAATTAAATTACACATCAGAGGCTGTGAGATTAATGATACCAACCCGGGTTAGAACGTGATTAAAGTTAGGCTTGTCAAATTTTTCAGCTATTATATGGAAGTTCACGGGGGAAGGGACGGGGCAGAGCATGAGGTGAGATAAGAGAGTGCTCGGGAAGGCAGCGGGGGCAGGCGTGGGCTGCACGGATGGCGCTGCTTCAGGCTTTGCCAGTGAAGGACCCGCTGCAGGTTGTCTGGGGTCTGTTGGTGGGTGTGTGAGGCCGTACCCTTGTTGGGAGTGTTAATCTGGTCGTAAGGTGGGCAGCAGGCATATGGGGAGTCTGACACAGCAGGGAGCTGAGCCTGGAGCTCCCCAAATGAAGCTTACCTCTCTGAGCTTAGCGTGCTGGGTTGCCTTGCCTTTCTTCTGTTTTTTATCTTGATATTTCTGCATGCAGAGAAGCATCCAATAGTTCTTAAAAGTACCTATAAAAATAGTAAGCAAAGACCACGGATGACACAAGAAATAGTACCAAATGCAACAGAGAGTCAGCTCCTTCTTTTCCTCAGAGAAATTTTACACTACAAATGGTTTTCAGCAGCAAATATTTACAAGGGGAAGACAACAACATATCCTTGCCTCCAATGAGAGGAAAGTGCAAAATTCAGGATGTTTTTGTACTGAGAGAGGAAAAACAAGGCACCAGCTTACCTGGTTGTGCAGTGCAGGGTATTTTGCTGCCCTGATGGCCACCAGGAGCCTCTGGGGTGCTCCTGGGCCCAGTTGAGGGTGGGGACTGATGGGTGGGATGTGTTCAGGCAGATGAGGAGGGGAAAAAAAGGATGCCTCAGCATAAGGACTGTCTCTCTGAACACGCTAGGACAGATTGGCTGTGCTTGGCATCAGCTTTTCTGTCATTATCTGGCAAATAAGCAAGGAGGGATTTTTTCAAAGCAATTTCATTTTCCGATATTGTACACGGTGTCCTGAAATGCCTTCGCTGATTGGATTGCTGAGGCCGGTCCAGAAACGGACATTGTTTACCAATTGGTGCTATACTCTTAATAGATCTTTTCAAACTCTTTTTGAGAATTAGATCTTGGATGCTCCAAGCAGAAATAAATTGAGCGGTGTGGTCGATGTGCTCTTTGTAGCAGTGGAATAGACCTCATTAGAGCATTGTACACAAAGGCGTAGGGCTGGACCAGCAGAAACAAATGGAGTTCCTGGAAATAAGAATAAACTGAGGCTCAAAGAAGACTGTTGCACATATCAGGAGGGAGGCATCCATCTGGGGCTCCGTCTTCACGGTTGTGCCATGTTTCCTTTGCCGGATCCCTGTCGGGCTTGTGAGCTGCAGGGGAATGCAGAGCGAGGGTGCTGGCACAGCAGGTGTCGTGAGATGAGCCAGCCCATCCTCTCCCAGCCTGCGGAGTCTCAGGCAGCGTTGCGGCAGGCAGATGGCACTTATTAGCTGTGCAAACTTAATTAGTTCACATCAAAGTTACTGGAAGACATTTCTCTGGGGAACGGATGGTTACCATGAGGCTCAAACCCTGCTTGGAGAAAGGGAGATATTAATATTGAATGTAGTCGTCTCTGGGTTTGGATGACCTTGCTTCTGATGATAAAATCATGCATTTTCCAGGTTTTTGCATGTTCTCTTCAGCAATGCTGTTGCTCATAATATTGAGATTATTTCCCCTGGGGAGGGTAGAGACAAATAACCTCCAAGAGTTTTCCTCCACAAAACTGTTTGCCTAAGCCATCCTTCACTATGCTGGAGTTTGTATGCCTGTTTTGGAGGCAGATAAATAGGCCAGCAGGAAGCAGTGGTACCGGTGGATCCAGGAGAATGTAGAAGGTGGATTGCTGCTCTCCACGTTCCCAGGTTCTGCACAAGGAGATCTTTTCCAGCTCAGCAGCCTCATGCTGGCTGTCAGGTCGATGGGGGAAGGTAGAGGCACAGCCTGCTATGCTCGGCATCCTGGTCACATCTCGTCTTCCTCTCAGGTAGCTTAGAGCTGCTTCCCACAGCCCATGAAGACATAAATAACTGCAAAGGAGAGCAACCAGCCAGCTCGGCCATCAGAGGGACCTCACCCACAAATTTTGGATAATACAGGCAGATTCTAGTGGCTGTATTGGAGTTTTGTGGCCTAGTTCTTCCTCTCTGGAGGGTTTTCTGACCTGCCTGCATAGCCTTGAAGCTGAATACCATTCTGCTTGTTACTGCCTTAAAAAGCTAAATGTGTTTTTCTTTCTTTTTTGTCTTCGTTTGTTTTTTTGTTTGTTTGTTTTTGGCAAGTGGTTATACATGTTTTTATGTAGGACACAACCCTTTCGTCTTTCTGTTTTTTTTTTTTTTTTTTTTTTTTTTCCTTTCCCAACCAGCTCCTGCAGAAAAGGTTGTTAGGATTCAGGGGAATAGCTGACTCACATGGGCAGTTGATGAGATTTTCCTGTATAATTGAGCCTCTGAAAGGAAATTTTCCTGTAGGCATTGCAGGGAGAGAGAGTTCTGATAGTTCTGACACGGTCACTGGGGGGTACTGGTGGGAAGGAGATGTCCTTTCACTCAGGAGACCAAGAGGAAACTGGGGAGTTTGACTGGTGCTGTAGATCAGTGCTTTGAATCCAGCCTGTGTAGAGATGAGAAGTCATTACTTCCCGTCCTCTTGGGCAGTGACCCACATGAAATGAGTTTGGGTTTAGTCCAGTTCTCTGCGGATAAGCTGTTTGCAGAAAGCAATCATCATATCTGGCATGGGCAGGCACCCTAACCAGCTGTCCAGCACAGGGCAAGGATACAAAGATGCCATGGAGGCCAAGCTGCAGTTACCTAAAGTCTGGGTCAGGGCTTTTGCTGTTCTCCAGGACCTCAGTGCATCCTGCACCTTCTCCATGGTGCATCTCCACCATCTCAGCTTCTGGCTGGTGCCACAAATTGGAGGGGACAAAAGCTGGAGGGTTTTGTGCCTGTGGCATGGTGTTGAGCCTGCCTCTGGTGCAAAACAAAGTGCAGGTTAACAGGGATTTTAACAGATCACATCTCTTCAGGTCTCACCCCATCACCTCCCCTCGGCGGTCTCCTTTCATGCAGTGCCACCCCACCAGAACAGCTCTGGGAGCAGCTCCTCAGCCACCTTGCGTAAGAGCAGAAGAATCTGAGGCGGAGTGAAGCCAGCTCCATCAACTGGAGCACTCCTGCTGACCTCTGCTCAGTAGGGGCCCTAAACTTGTGAAGAATCCTTCTCAGTGAGCTTGCTGCTGTTTTCAAATTCTGCAGCCGTGAGTATGAGATGTTCAGTGGCTCCAAGGGCTGAGCAGCACCATGTGAGAATTGAATCTTTCAGAGTCTCTCCAAAGTGGAGATGTTTTCCTTAGAATAAGTACCTCTCTGATTCAGATGAAACGTATCCCAGGCTGATGAGCAGTCCGAGGCAGGAGCAGCACGCGGCCTTGCCTTGCTGTTCCCAGAGGCTGATGTCTCCAGGACAGAGCGGTACTGAGGAGCAGGTCAGTGTGTGGCTGGCTCTCCCTTCCCACCGTAGGTGCCCGTGGTCCTGCTCACTCGTGGGTGAAGTTTGGTGGTTGTGTAGCCTGGGGTTGGAGTGGTCAGCAGATGGGCACCGAGTTCAGTTCAATGAGTCGTAGTCAAGCAGCAGGGCTGAGGCAAAGTTGCTTCATGTCTCGTCCCATATGGTGGCTCCTGCTGTCACTGTTCTTGTGGGAAAAGCTCTGAGAGGCCTCCTGGTCTTGAGTTCAGCCCCTGACTTCTCACTGAGCAAAAGACAGCATTGGAAACTCCAGTGTTTCTGTCAAGTGCGTGTTGCACCCCAGGAGGGACGCTTGGCATCTGGTTCTGCTGGCGTGTGGGAGCTGGCACTGCCTTGTCCCCCGTGGGTGCTCCTCAGGGACGGAACTGTGGGAATGAACTGGTCCAGAGCCCTGCAGATAAACGGGCCAGGCCTTGCATCAGGCCTGTGGGCAGAAAGGCAAAATAAAATAATGAAAATTAATTCTGAGCAGATGCCCGAACGGTCATCTGGTGGTTGAGGAAGGGATGGGAGGACTGAACTGAGGCAATTTGGGTGAATCCAACTCATTCTTCACATCTTCTGTTGGAAACTGTCACTTGGGATTAATCTTCCCTACGTGATGTAAATCCTTACACTTTTCTCAAGCACAGCAACAGGCTGAGGGACTTGCTGGGTGGCCCTGTGGTGTGTAGTCACCGGTGAGACAACCGGCCCCCAGGGAAGGCCCGAAGAGCGTTTGGAGTTGGTATCCCCCTATGAGGAGAGGGGAGGCAAAATTGGAGGGCTCTGGACCCAACTTTTTGTAAGGACTGTGTGGTCCATGTGGGTAACATACACGATGCTTCTGGATGTCGTTGTTTTGTGCTGCCCCCGAATGCTCTCATTCCACCACCTGTGGTAGTTTGGGCCTCTTTTAGTTTGGAAATGCAGCAAAACGCTGAGGGGTTGGCACGGTGCTCCGAGGTGGAGCATGTCCGAGTCTGCTGAAGAGGAACTGGCTCAGACGTCGCTGGTTCTGTTTGTCTGCACAGTTGTTACCACACGCTCTTCCTGATCACTTAGGGGTCTGCGTAGATCCAATTCCTGTTTTCTTTTTGTTGTTGCCTTTTTTTTTTTTTTTTTTCCCTTCCTCTAAAATTCTGGGCTTATTAGCCCTGACAGTTATTTATTTGTCCTTAGTTGTAGGCTGAGGCAGCTTTATGGAGAATGTGGGAAGCATGTCTTCTCTAATTAGACCACAGTCTGTTGTCTGTCTGCCTTATGGGCAGGACACAGCACGCTGTTCTGCAGTTCGCAATAGCAGGAAGCCCTGGATGCAGGAGGTCACACCGGGCTTGTTTGGAGAGGTTTTACAGCAACAACTCACATCATCGGTGGTCCTGAGACTAAGCTGGAAACAAAACCTATGGGTTTTATTCTCCTCTTATTTCCTACAATGAAGTATTTAAATTGTATAGGGGCATAAAGAGGTATGAGAAGAACTAAGAGCAGCCAGCCATGCCCAGGCAGACTGCTGGTGTTGCAGGAACTTCTCCCACCTTACTTGCCATGGCTCCGAGCCAGGAGCCAGCACACATGTAGCATCCCAGCTCTGGCAGTTGTTCTCAGAAGTATTGCAGCAGCTAATGAGGAAGGAACACTGGCTTCATGGAAGCTCACACCTCTTCTTTTCCCAGCATGTTCCCCTGCAGAATGTGTGTTATTTCACAATTACGAGACTGGTAGCTTTATATAGTCTAGTAGCTTCTATAAAAAGTGAAAGGTACTGTGCCTTGCTCTTTGAATTCAGTGGAATAATCTTGCATCTTGCTTGACTGTGACAGACAGGAAAGGTACCTTGTGCAGAGCAGCTCCTGGTTCTTTGCTGGCAATGAAGGAGTGAAGATTGTTTTTATTCCACCAGGGAAATGGGGATGGAGAGACAGTTGTGAGAAGCATATCGCTGGCCTTCTTCTGTTTGACTGAGGACAGAGAGCTCAGCAGAGCACTCATCCATGCCTCTTTCATTTGTCCCTGATCTTAGCAAAAGGGACTGTAACAAGTCGTGTTCATTACCAAACCTTGTGATTCCAGATAAGCCTTTAAATAGCAGCTTTCCTCATTCTTCAGTCGCTGGCTTAATGCCCAGGGAAAATAGTGGGTTGAAACTATGAAGCAACAACTTTTCTTTTTTCTCTAATAGTGCTTTCAAACCGTATGTCTGTTTAGAAACATTAATCATTGTAACTACTGGGTAAAAAATCTCCTGCCTGTCTTTACTCTTACCTGTGCAAGGAGATGACAACAGTGAGCCGGTGCTTTCGGTGGGTGATGAAGGAGCAGAAGGGCTAAGCTTTGATCTTTTCTGCTGTTGCCAACTGTGCAGGGTTAGGCTGGGTTAGCCCTGCGGTGGAAAACCTCAAGGAAAAGTCCGTCAGAAGGTTTTGCATTTAAAAGCACCCTCATCTGAGACAGCCATGGGCATAGCACTCTGTCAAGAGATGTTGCATTGCCTAAGGGCCTGCCCTGCAGAAGGTACATGGAGCTGCTTGTAGTTTTTGATGTCTTGTGGCATTTTTGTAACAGTAATTCTTGACAAATATTAACATAATTACATTGCCCCCCCCACCTCCACAGGTTTAACAAAATGTGGTTGGTGTTTACATCTCCTTTCCAGCCTGTGCTGTGTTTGTAAGTGATGTTAAACAGGGGCTGTGTGATTAATAGCATGATACTTCAAAGAGTTTCCAGACAATAAGTACCTAATCCAGTTTGGTTTACGAGGGAAAAGAGATCCTACTGTATTATTTCTAGCATTTTAAGTTTGTAAATCCCTCTAGAATCTCTGAGAGGCAAAATAAATCCCATACTCGTGACAGTTATGTTGTAAAATGGTACAAGGTGCCCGGCAGCCTCCCTACTGTCTCATATACCTGTTGCATGTGTTGTTCCCCCGGTGCCTCCTGCCTGCCAGGTGCTCTGGTTAAAGGTGAGGAGGGGAAAGGGTGGACATGGGGGATTGGAGGCTTCTTGTGTCGTGCAAGGGGCATACGAGGCAGCTCGTGGGATGTTCCTAACACGGAGCGCCCTCACCAGATGGTGGAAGTCCACTGAGCAGTGCGGTACCTGGGGCACTTCGGAGCACCTGGTGCTGACTTCAGAAAGAGGGTTGCATGGCTCGTTGGGCTAACACAAACGGTTCTGACTGGTGCAGTAACTTGCTCCTGGATGAGCATTCATGTAAACTAAAATACAGGAGAGGAGATCGTGGCCGTGGGTTGTACTCGTGCTGTTCTTTGGTGCAGCTGGGGACATAATCGCTTTCATCAGCCCAGATTCCTAGAGAAGAGGCAACACATATGAGCAGTGTATGTCATCTTCACTAAGCTTTGACTGCTCCTTATGTCTCCTTCTGCAGTATCTGCTTGCATACCCACTCCCTCAGGAACCTGCATTATCTACTGAGGAACGTTTCTGAGGGACAGGAGCAGACGGATGGGTAGATCTCAGCCCTTTCCATGGCATTCCTTTAGGCCACGTGCATTTTGCAGAACAGCCATCTGGGACAACCTCTGTTTTCTGCAAGCTGCCTTCTGCCCTTTGTACTGTGGGGTCCCCCCAGACATGACCATGGGGGTGAGACCTCTTCTCTCCCCCTTGCCACTTCAGCTCAGGGCTGCCCCATACCTTACCATCTTCCAACAGCCCAGGAGTGACTTCTCTGGCTTTTCTTCCCTGCTTTGTTGCTAGCAGAGGAATTAAAACCAGCAGGTTTTTGTCCTTTATTGCCAGCTCTGTTTAAACACTCTGCTGGTGCCGTGCAGGTACACCGCACGCACTGCTGTCCGTCTCTCCATCTCCTCCTCCGAGTGTTTTTAGCTGTCAATGAGCTCTGGATAAAACCACGGTGGTAAGTGACAGCCGCCGAGCCAAATGCAGCAAGTCGGAGGTTGGAAAGGCAGCTCGCTGAGTAAAGAAAACAGGTTTAAGAGAAGCAGAGGGGAGTTCAGACTGAGCATGTAGAGGAGGACAAGAGCAAAAAGGCGGTGGCAGGAGCTGGGCAAGATAGCCAGGGTGAATAAAGAGCCAGACGGCGTGCTTCGCGAGCACGTCTCGTTTGTTCCTCTCTTCTGAACGGCTTAACCTAGGCCTGCAATTTGAAAATAAACTTTGCTTTTGTTTTTAAACACTTTGGTGCCCAGGAGAGCGTCAAACAGCTTCGGTTTGAAATCAAAACGCGATTGCGGTGGTTGTGTTGTCATCGTCCCCGTTCCGCCGCTGTGGTCTTTGCGAGGAGGAGGCGTCTTTGGGGAGCGGGTCCAGCTCGGCTCGTTGCTATGGCAAAGTCTCTGCTGATGCCTGCTCTCCGCCTGTAATTGCTATTCAGCAGCTGCTTCCAGTGGTCGTCTGGAGGAACTTGCACAAGTTAGGGCTGTGAAAATCCCTCCCCGTACGTTGGCCTTCGCTGGAACCGAGCTTTGACAAGAGAGATGCATTAGCTTCCAAACTCGCCAGTAATTAGGTTGGTTTGAGTGTACTTTGCTGGAAGTTAAGGCTCTGGGGCTGGGAGAGGAGGGTGGAGGGGGAAGGAGCGACTTTAAAATCAATATTGCAAATGCAATGCAAAAGAGTGTAATTAGCATGTTTTGCAGGGCCTATTAATTCCTCTGAAATGCTGTTTATTAGGCAAAAGAACTTGGGAGCCCATCAGTGGATTAAACAGGTTCTGTAATGAAATGTAAATGGTGTAATTGGGCTTGTTCTGAAAGTATTTATTCTTCACCTGTGACCCGCTTGATTGCGGTTTGACAACACGAAGGAGTGTGCATCTCTTCGTTAATGACAGCTAATTCCCTGGAGCTAATGGAGTGGGACGCCCAGGCGCATGGCGCTAGGAACGGCAGGTCGTGCCTGGAGCTCCGCAGTGATTGGCACCAATCCGAGCACAATGTAACTTTAATTACAGTAATTCCAAATCCAAAGCAAGCAGTTAGCTGCCGGAGAGAGGCTCTTAATTTTGCAAATAGATGCCGTATAATGCGCTGACCTTTTATTAGACAAATATTGGGATGGGTGGGAACGCTGTCCTCCAGGATGCAGGTAACGTTATTGGCTCCCATTAGCTCAGTGGAAATCACAGAGGCATGTTCTCGCTGCCAGGTTAGCCATACGGATCTCTTTCAACATGCAACCTTGTGGAGCCAGGAGGGAAATGTGCTGCTGTATGTTATTTAAATGCAGTCTCTGCATCAAAGCATGAAATTCATCTGCTGCTCCTCTGCCTTGTGTGTGCACTTTTGTCTGGGTAGGCCGCTGGGATTTTTTTTTTGTGTGTGTGTTGTTTTCCCTTTCTACAAATCCTCTTTATCCAAACTGTGCAGTGCTAAATATCTCCAGGCACGCAGCAAAGGTCACGCAGCACTCTTGGAGGAGGAGAGCAAAACACTTGGTTTTGTCTGGTGTTACGGCATCCTGCACTCAGGTGTTTGGTAACACCCTTCTGTAGGGTTGAGATGTGTGTGCACAGCCACGTCCCTTCACTCGTGGTGGAGAAGAGCTGTCAGCGTGGAGACCTGGTGTTCTGGGAAGAACTGCTCAGCACACACCGACAGGGACTGTCTGTCCCCCAGCTCTCCTGAAACCACAAACCTCCGACCTTGCCTTCTGTTAGCTCAGACTCTCTCTTAGCCAGGGGTCTTGTTCGAGTTGGAATGAGCCAGGCAGGGAAGCTTTCATCCAGGCAATGTCCAGGTCTGTGTGGATGGGTTTGGAACAGGCCCCCAGGGAACTGCTGTGGGCTGTCGTCTTCAGTGTTTGGAGCAGAAGCAATACGATTTCTGCATGTAATGCCTTTTCTGCTTCATTATTCTTGCTCCACTGCCTCTTTCTATCTAAGAGCTGCAAGGCAGAGATGTAGGAGTGGAAGCGTGGTCAGAGGTCTCTGTGTTGCACTGATCTCGGGCTTCTCCCCTGAGTCGGGAGGTGCTGGGAAGAAGGCAGAGTGGGAGGCAGCTGTTTGCCAGGGGGAACACAGCACGGCTGGTCGACATTCGGCCACCTGAACAAAGGGATGAGAATCATCAAGCAGGGAATACAAAAAGGATGTTAGAATGAGAAACGACGGGGGTTTGGTGCTGCTGCAGAGCGGCGGCCAACGCGAGGCAGTTGGCTGAGCCCAGTCCAGCAGAGAGATGAGAATAGTGGCAAATGGGAGGGAGCATCCTAGCGAGGCCAGGCACGTCGCTGTTTCCCAGCAGATGGCTTTCCATGCACATTGCCTAATCCCAACAGAAATAACACCTTCTCTGGATGCACTCATGCTCCTGTTCGTGTACAGCGGTCTTTTTGCTCTGGATCTGGGCTTTGTGGAGAGCTAGTCTGTTGGCACACAAAAGGAGAAGAGCACAGCAGAGGGAGAGCAGCCTCTGGCTGCAGCATAGCTTCATCGAGCAGGGTCTCCTGCTGTTAAATGAGTCCTGTTCCCCAGCCCCTCTCCCTAAAGCACAGAAGACAGAGTTCTCATGGGAATCTTGGTGCAAAGTGATAGATGGAGGGGCCGTGTTAGCACTGCAAAAGAGGTTTCCTTGGCAAACAAAAGCAAAAATAATTATGGGCATTGTTAGAAAAGTCAGAAACCTTCAGGCTTTTCTACCTCTTTTCCTTCACCTTCGCAAACGTGCCAGTCAGGTCCCTGACGATGATTCCTCTTGCTCCTGGCCCATCGAGACTGCGTGGCCTCTCCTAGCCCTCGCCGCTCAGTCTGCTCTCAGCCAGTCACCAAAGCCTTCAGCACCCTGAGAATTTTCTGAAATAGTTTTTAATAGGCAGCCCTAGACCACAGGCAGAAACTGGGCAGATTGCATGTGGCCCGCAGTACTGACAATAAACCCAAAATAGAAATATTGTCCATCTCCTTTACAGAAGCCCATTTTTTGGAGTTATTTAATCTTGCAGCTTCCAGATGCGTGCTTCTGGCTGCTGGTAGAGCCCAATCTGGCTTTCTAAATTCAGATGCTTTTCCTTTTAGCGCATACAGAGATTGTATTTACCTGAACTATCTGTACAAACATTGAAGTGTTCAGGCAACTGGTGCAGGTGATAGAGCTGCCTAAGAGACTGTCCTAAATGTTCATTTCCTTAGCGACAGCCCAGCCTTCTGAGCCCTGCCGAGGAGCAGACTGCACCAGGGAGTGAAGCAGGGCTGCCCAAATGCATGACCTCCCTTCCACTGGTGGGCCTTTTCCTATTTAGCCTCAAAGCTTTTCATGGAAGGAAGGAACTCTGCCTCTGACGTGTCCCGACAAATACCTGTTGCGTTTTGGGCACTAAACAAATAAGAACTAATGACTGTACTGGAAAACCATGGAGTGGATTAATGCTGCTGCTATAAGCAAACAAGGCTGTTGGCTGGGGAGCAGCAGCAGGCTGCTCGGCGTGAGCGGCAGCTCCTGGTCATTAATACAGGGCTTTGATCTCCGAAGTAAGAGATTATTCCCCCATGGCCCTCTGGCGTGAGGAACAGGCGAGAGTGACAGCAG
This sequence comes from Oxyura jamaicensis, assembly GCF_011077185.1. Lineage (NCBI taxonomy): Eukaryota > Metazoa > Chordata > Aves > Anseriformes > Anatidae > Oxyura > Oxyura jamaicensis. Next base: position 5,344,050 of record NC_048906.1, read on the forward strand.
TAAAACATGGCCATTTGAGAGGCTCCTCCAGCATCTTGCTGAGATTAGATCTCCGAGAGGAGCTGTTAGAAGGAAGAAACGATGGAGTGGCAGGTTATGTGACCGCTGTGACTCATTAATATAACAAAATTTATGTCCAGAGTACTCGCACAACTGGTTCAAACCAACTCCGAGGAGCTGATTTCTTCCTTCTCCCGGTGCTGCCATGGAAAGCCTCTGCGGGGAATGCTCTGGCTCCTTCGGCAGCCTCCTGCGTTTGCTCTGACCCTCCGGCCTCAGCTGGTGGAGGCTCAGCTGTGCCACCGGGGTGGGCTCTGTGTTCTGTGCCTGCACGGCCTGTGTTGTGAGCGGCACAACAGCTGGTTACAGAAAGCCATCACAGGCACGGGTATCTGACAGCCTTTAATCTCGCTTGGGTAGGGTTTGGGGTTGTTGTTGTTGTTTTTTGTCTTCATGAAATTTTCAGAGTATTGAGACCCAGTTGCTGAGAGGTGATGATGGAGATGCTCGTTTTATTGAATTTCGACCCCTGCACCAATAAATCATAACGCAAACTGATGGGAAAAATGATCTTTCACCAGTGTTAGCACTGCCAGAAAACAAGTCAATAGAGACCAGACCTTTTCACCCCAAGGTCCTCAGCCCAGGTCTGGGTCCTTGCCAGAAGTGACAGATATTCATTGACACTGAGCAGCAGTTTTTCTCTCCAGGAAGGGTTTCTGACCTTTATCTCTTTCCTGTTAAACAGCAGATGAACGAAACACAAACCAGCATGGCCTTGTGTCAGGCTCGGTGGCCTGGAGTCCACAGTGCTACTTCTTGCTATCCAAACCGGAGAGCCTTGAGCCTGCCCTGGCCATGGGATACCCAAGGCACGGCTGAGCCTGGCTCCCCTCCTGCCTTGCCACACTGCTTCTGTGGGTAACCAGTTACATTCTTGCTGCTTGCCATTAATTTCTTCCCATCAGCACTAAATTCACTTCCAATTAAGCCACAGGAGGAGGCCAGGAGGAAGCAGCACATGCGCTGAGCGTTGCGGTTGTTGCCACAAGCAGGGAGAGAAGGCTGTGTGGGTAACTGCTGGGGCGAGGCGCTGGGAGCAGCCTTCCTCTCCAGCCCCACAGACTGGCCAAAGCACTGTTTGAAAGCCTCCATTCCCGAGTACTGCTGAGAGTGGTGTGCGGAGTGTTGCTTTCTTTTTGGGTGAAGAATGTACCAAAAAAACAGTAGAGAAAAGAAAAAAATGGCAGAATGTATGTCGTTGTTTTCTAAAATTCTTTCTCTGGTGTTTGCTGCCAGGTTTGTTTTGTCCCAGGTTTGCCTCATTCCTAGAAACGGGATCAGGAGCTCAGGGAGACAGAACGAGCTCTTCCCAGCTCCCCCAGCCTGATTGCCATCTCCCAGCTGTTTTTTCCTTGGTGCCATAAGGCAGATCCTCATTCTCTCCACCCAAAGCCCATTCACTGGGACGCGATGCCATTGAATTACCTAGCACTTCTCGATTTCTAGCTCTAGTTTAACACTTGCCAGTTACTGGCTGTCTTCCCCATATTGTGTGTCCCCCCACACCCCAAGATACCTGTCATGGCATCGTGCTCACTCCTAACTGGCATGCCATTGTTCAGCACCAACGCAAGCGTAACGGAACCACTGTTATCCCTTGATTTAAAGCAAAGCAAAATGCATAGCGGGGATGACAATGAACTGGAAGGGAGAAGACAACGTGCTGAGCCTGGGTTTGGAGCATTTCAGGTAGGAGGAGTGTTCATGTAACCTAAAAGTGCTGAGGACTGAAAAAGCTCCGTTGACAGAGCAGAAAGCAGCTCTCGTTCAGAGCAGGATTTGAGGAGAAGAGGGATCTGATGGCATGCAGAGGAGAGCTCCAGCCCTGTGAGTCCTCCCACAGAGAAAAAGCAGCTAAAAGAGGAAGGGAGAGGAGAAAGCACTCTTTAAGGCGACTTGGCAAGGAGGAGAGTAAAGAGAAGCACATGTGCAAGAGGAGTGGGTGGCGAGGGGAGAAGTGAGCCAAGATCCCCTGTCAGCATCAGAGGAGATGGCTGTGTGGGTAATTTGCCAGGCAGGAGAGAGCAAAGCAGCCTTTGGAGGAGAGAACAGCTGGCAAGGGCCTTCAGAGAAAAAGACAGGCACCGACTCAGCAAGCAGCCTCTTGTCCAAAGTAGTGTGCCTCTTGTGGGGTCTCCCAGCAGCATCTCCTGGCATGTCAGTCTTTGTCTTTATCCTTTTCAGTCTCCATTGAGGTAGCATCAGTGATCTTTGAGATGTACAAAGTCAGCCTGAAACCACCTTCCAATATCATCTTCTTTGTCGACCTATGCAAGGAGAAGAGGAGGAAGGAAGGGTACCATAAATACGTGATAGAAACCTAAGCCATGGCACACACACATCTCCATTTTTATCACATCATTATTTTAACCTGGATTTCTCTGAAAAAGAGTGGAATTTTTTGCTGGGCAGTCTCTATTTCCTCTGTCTCACCTCAAGATCTAAAACCATGGAGAGGCTGGAGATTTCCTTCTAATTAACTCAACAAAGAGTAGGTTAATAAGTAGCTTGATCATAGTCTTGAGTTCCTATATGGGAAGATGATTTGGGCTAGTGAAGAGCTCTTTAATCTATTGGACAAAAGCATAACAAGATCAAATACTGGAAGTAGAAACCAAGAAAGATTAGAAATAAGGAAATGCTTTTGTTACAACAGGGGTAATTAACCATCGGAACTATTTATCTCAGTACGTGGGGGACTCACTATCACTTTGAAGTGTCTAAATGAAGATGGGATATTCTTGTACAAGAAATGCTGTAAGTCAGCTAGCAATTATGAGCCTGATGCAGGAACTGCTTTGCTTAATTCACTGGCTCGTGCTTTTCATCGGTTTAGCTCAGCTGATTCTTATAATTCTTTTGAGCTCCGCAGTTTGTGAACCCAGGAGAAATGAGGGGTCCTGCCGATGAACAGAGCACCTGGTAGTGCAAATACCGGTACCAGCAAGTAGCAGAAGGGTGCAAAAGACCCTTTTGAAGTAGGAAAGAGAAATCTGTGGCAGCTACCAACAACTAGGTGATTCTGCTGAGAAGCAAATGGCTTTCCTGAGCTTCAGTAGTGATCCGGCTGCAAACACGCCTTACATCAGAGGCAGCTGGAGATGTTGTTGTCTCATCAGACTAGTCTTCGTGTTTGTACTGTCACAGGATTGAAAACGCAATGGCTTTATTCGTCCCAGCTCGTAGCGTTCATCTTTCAAGCAATTCCCCAACATAATTAATCCACTCACTGGCATACCTGCTTGTTATCATCGCTCGTTTTAAGGGTAAGGACAGTTGGGGTGGCGTGGAGATTGCATTGAGGCAATTAAGGAAAGAAGTTGTCAGAGCTGGGATTAATACTCAAGGCTCCAGAGCACCATCTCATTTTAAAATTACTAATGAAAAGCTAGGAAAAGTATGTCTGCCATTGGCCTGGATTTGATCTTTGTTCCTTTAATAATAATAATAAAAGGAAGGGGGCTGGAGGAATGCAGAAGCAGCGAGCAGGCTCCGCTGGGAGGCTGATGGGGAGCACCAGAGGCTCCAGAGCTCGTTTGTATCTCTGGCAGCCTGACCCCATGGTAAGGATAATCAAGTTGAAAATTAAATCAAATTTCAAATGTTAAACCACCCAATTAAAAAAGCAATTGCATCAAAACATGCATTTTTAAAAAGTTTTTGTTTACTCTGCCATAATTAATTTATTTAGCAAGAAAACTTTTGTTTGTACAAAACACTTGTTAAATTCATCATGAGGGGTGGAGGGAGCAGAGACGCAGCTCCATGGAGGCACGGCAGAGCAACAGTTAACCAAAATGTCACCTGAAGTTCCCTAAAGGTCTGGCTGAAGAAGTTTTATGGGGAAGGTCTTTTCCTACCGGGAGCAAAACATGATGCATCTCTTTTTTGAGGCTGCATGACTGTAGGCATGATTGCTGCTTGTGGCCTGTCCATTAACCTGAGAAGTGTCTTCCATCACAGAACGTACCGTCTCTTTGCTTTGATTTCCCTTGATGCCTCTGTTTAGAAGAGTGAAGAGCTGGTGAGTTGGGTACTTGGCTCTTTGGAAGTTAGCAGTTTGTGTGCTCTCAGCATCAATCTTCTCTGGTTTCCTGTATGTTTACACAGGTTGGGGTTTGGCCTGTGGCCTATTTAGGATTTTTTTCACTCTCTTGAGATTCCTCTCAGAATTTCTCTGTTTGAAACTTTGTGAACTCTTTTCAGTAATGAAATGTGTAGGACTGTAGGAATGTCTTTGTGTCTCTTCCTTCACTTTTTACCACACGAAGTGAGGATCGCAAAGAAGAGCGTATCAGGAAGTTTCTGAAGGCTTCTTCCTTCCTACTGATACCACCTCATCCCCTTCTTGCATCACCCCCTTTCACCGGAATGAAATAAGTAAAATCCGAAAGCAGCGGCCACTGCCTGCTTTGGAGGTTTAAAAGTAGTCACACGAGCCAACCCCTCCATCTGCAGCGTAGCAGTAAAACAAGGCGGGGTGAGGCTGGCACATGTGTAACACGTTGGTTATTCTGCTGGACTTGGGACAGACAAGTGCAGTTTTTAAAAACTAAGGTAATGAGGGAGTTGCTGAGGAAGCCTCACAAAAATAGGAATTTCACAGTAGGACCTGAAGAGGAGTGCGGGCAGTGCGTCGACGGATCAGTGGCTGAGAAAAATACAGAGCTGGGGTCTCCGCTCCGAGTCCCAGGGTGGGTGGTCTGCTGCTTTTCTTTGGCTATGGTTTATAGATTTCCGTAGGAAGGGGACAGTGACCCAGTTCTCCTCCGTGGGGCTGGGAATGGCACGGTGATGCTGACCAGAGCAAACCCTCCGGAGAGCTGCTTGCTCGCAGTTTGTGATTAATGGAGTAGCTGGGCCTAGCCTAAGAAGAAATTGGTAGGAAAGTGCTAAGGTGAATGTCTGAAGAGATAGAGTTTGCTTTCCATCATCCAGCAGCAGTCAGTTTTTGGGGGCGAGGAGGAAACCTGACATTCAGTGACTTGAATTTCTGATGTTTCCTCCCATCCCTCAGCCTCCTCCTTGTTCAGGGAAAGACGGGGACTGGAAGCAGCTACCACAAGTTTGCAGCTGCCTGAACTTTTCGTTATTAATTAATCCTATCTTCATTCACACAGCACTCCCTTTGCCTCAGACAGTGGATAATAAACACCGATCGAGCATGCAGCGATGATAAATTATCTATTTAATAATTAACAAATTAGTCCTAACAGATGGAACCAAAACAAAATTGTCTGTCTGCGCACACAGCGCACGGCTTGCCTCCCCCCGTTTGTCACACGGAGATGCCGCCGGAGATGCAGGCACGTCTCAGGTTCGTTGCCCTCACCTGGCACCTGGGCAAGCCCTGAGTTCACCTCCTAAATGTGGTATTTTCCATGTGCCAGCAATGAACATAGATAAGGTGAGGCAGGAGGGTGTAATGGAGGGCATGATGGAGAAGAGAGGGGGATCCCTGCTTTTTTTGGTGTTAGGGTACAGGAGACCCCTGCAGAAGGATCAGCTGTCCGCTGTGATCCATCAGATTAACAGAGAGTGTAGTCCCTGTAATTCTTCCTGCTATTATCCAGCGAAGAATAAAAAAAATCAATGCACTGCTGAGTTAAATAAACATGAGGCACTACAGTCATATGAGCAGAGTATCCTGTGAGCTAACTGTGCATATATTATTCATCGCCAGTTATTATTCATGACCTTTCCCTCACACCGTCATGGCTCCATCACTTGTGAATTTATAAGTTCATTAATAATGAGTGAAAATTAATAATGTATTTTCATTATATCCATTGGGTATATTTACAGCATTCATAATGCATTCAAATAACTGGTTTGAGGTGTAAAAATAAAACCATGGCTCTTCCATGGGCCCTCACCTTTTTGAAGAGTTACTATTTTTGTTAATAATCCTTCCTGCTTCCATTGCAGTACGGCCATGCTGTGTAATAGCCTGCCATCTGCCACCATCGTGCTTAAAAAGGCTTGAATCAAAGCAGGAAATATCGTTATTGTGTGAGATTAGAAGAAGATGATCCACAAATTAATCACTATTGAAAGCAACACCAAAATTGCGAGACTGTGGGAAAGGTTTGAAGTTCAGCTGTTCCCTTCTCTTCTCCCCTACCAGTTGTTTGTTGGGTATTGAAGAGCACAGTCATGTGGAAACAGGAACATCTGATCCTCCCGGGCTCGGGGGAGCACTGTTATTATACTTTTAAGGTGCACGGGGATTTATTCCGGATGTTGCTTTGATGTGTACCTAGGGCAAACATACCATAGCAGGTTATGCAGTCATGCTTTGTTTTAATTGGAAGACGCCTCTCTCGTTTCCTTTCTCGTCTGGAGCAATTTAATCCTGTGGATTTTTAGAACATGGAAGTTTTGCAAGCTTACTGTTTCTGTTTCAATTTTTTTTCCTCAAGGGATAAGCTCTGAGCCCTCTTCTTTTTCAGAAGACAACCTTTCCCCAGCTCTGTCTTGGAAACCAGTGGGAACTGGAGGGCACTGGTGTGCAGACTGCAGCTGATGTTATGCCTTTACTGAGCACAGCCTCCAGGAAGGAAACGTGCCCAGGCATCGTGCAGCAAAGGTGGCACTCAGAGCTCCGGATTCTTGCAGCGCATGGGCTGGGGAACTGCATAAGCCATAGCCTAGAGCATTGAGTATCTTCTCCTTTGAGTACTGAACGATGATTCAGAGCACTGCAAGTGATGGTCTGTGAGTAGAGACACCGGAGTCTAAAAGTTGGAGGCATGCTGATATCTAAGCTGTTAACATAACTAATCTGTTTTGGTTCCGCTCCTTCCCTTCTCAAAGGATTCTGATTATTCTTATGTTACTTTGTCAGAAGTACTTTGAGTTGCATTTCTCAGGTTTTATTTCCGTGTTCATAGCCCAGTGGTAACACTCAACTGTAAATAAAATTCACCTTTTATCTCTTTCCCATTAAAAGCAGGCAGCCTATGCTTATAAACAGCTGCAAGAATATTGAGTGTAATGAAGGTACCGCCTTCAAAGCACGTATTTGATATTCAGACAGGACAGGAAAGGCTGCCTCTAGCCCCGTGGAATTGGAAACACTTAATATAAGAGCCGCTTGGATATCAGTAGGAATGGATATTATTTTCTCTTCCAACTAATAGGATTTTTAAATAAAGCTGAAGCTGATACGTCTGGCTGATTCCCTGCCCTTTGTGAGAGTTGCAGCTTCACCAAATGACAAAGAATAGAACAATGCAATTTCGGGGGATCCTACGTGCTTGCTAGGAAATGGCTGCAAAGAGCTGTAAAAGAGGGAGGTGGAAGAGGAAAGCCACAAGCAAGGGACAGCAAGTGAGCTTTCTGTATTGGCTTTAATCAAAACATAATGAGGAGTGTTAAAGCGTAAAGCAAAGGAGGGATTTTGCTTGTGTCAGGCTGGAAGAGGGAGCCATTCATTTCACTCAATCATTTTTAATTGCTTTCTAGAGCATTTACTCATATGTCTTCTCCAGCCAAACGCTTTGCTCTGCCTCTCCCCATTCTTTCCTTTGGATTTAAACTATGAGTCTGTATTAAATTAAATCTCTCTCTTTGCTTCTTGTTTTTTTGTGCTCGCTTATTGAGTCCGTTTTCAAACTGCAGAATGGTTTTACACTGTGCTTAAGTGTCCTAAGTGAGCTGGGAGCCTGTGCAGACACTTTTTCCTTCGGAGAACATTGTCAGAACAAGCCTGCCAGTGACTGATGTGATCTGGAATCAGCGAGTGTGTACAGTGGATAAATGTGCCTGACGCTTTGTGATAGAGCTGGTAATTACATTTCACAGTGAGTGGTATTAATAGTGAAAGGAGGCTCTGGCACGCTGCATGAGAATTGGTAATAGGAGAGGCTGTAGGGAGAAGAGGGACTCATTTATTAACCTGACGAACTATGGAAAAATGGACTTTTCCTTCAAATGCAGAGGAGCTCTCCTTGATGCAATACCCTTCGAGGTATCTCAGGGCCTTTGGTGAGCACTGGTGATGCTGAACCCTCCTTTCTCCCCCTTTACCCCATCACACCACCCCTGTCTCCTACGACTTCCATCCCTCTGCTTTTGCTCAGCCCCTTTGCCCTGTGGTTTTACTCAGCTTTCTAGGCACTGCTGAGCAGAGATAGTGCTTTGCTACGGATTCACAGTCCTTGAGATGTGAAGATGAAAAGTTGCAGATTTCTGAACCTGTAGAAGAAAAGGTGGTGAATCTCTGAAAAGGAAGAGTGCCTGCTGTAGGGCCAGTGTCAGGTGATGAGCAAGCACGTGGGACAAACGTCCTGCATAACAGGATTCTCCACCAGTGTGGTCCTGGGGACAAATCTGTGCCTATGACGGAGACATTCCTGTTCCAGGAGAATTACTGAGAGGCGACAGAAACTTCCGTGCGTCAGTCTCGCATTCGCAATTTTGTTTCATTTTCCATAAAAACTGCATTTGAGAGAGAAAGCTAATCTCTCCCAACCTTTCATTTTATTCCTATTCCTCTGGGAGTATCCGCTTCCCCACTCATATCTCCTTTACATTCCAGCCACTCTCTCGATTTTGCTGGGGTTTGTCAGCAGTCGCTGCGTGCCCAGCACTGCGTCCTGCCTCTGGGCTGCTTTTGTTCCAGCCCAGCAGCGGGGTGGAAGGGATGGTGCCGTTCCAGCCGGTCCATTAGTGCTCAGAAGGGATCTAACATGCCTTCGAGCAAAGGTGTTGCAGCTGATGCACACACTGCTGGGCTGTGTGGCTCCCTCCCGGGGTTCCTAAAAGGAAAAACCTGCCAGCTCCGGGAAGGAGGACAACAGAACAACAGAAAGGGGCCTGAACTGGAGGGAATTACCAAGATTTGAAGTTATTAGAAGTGCTCCAGAACTAGGATGATTTAACAGTGTGATTACTTCTTAATGCAATACTCACAATGTTTTTTATTAGATTCCCCCCCCCCCCCCCCCCCCAGTTCTTTCCTTCTAAATGCTGTAGAGCCACACTACCTTGAAATAAACACCTGGAGCTGTTACAGCATGTCACTCAGTTAAATTAACTTTTAAATCATATCATGTCACCTGGATACCTTTCTAAATTCTATGAGCCTAGGAGGCAGCGGTAGCTGCAGCTCTGTTTAGATGCTGCCTTTGATAAAATCACCTTCTGGAGACTGCCACGTTCTCCTCCGCTTCCTCGCTGTCAGAAGTGCTCTCGTTCAAAGAGAATAGCCTGGAACTGAGCGAGCCGGGGCTCCAGGGACCTGGTCTCGTGGGGTCGGGTGGTGTCCCTGGGACTTTGGGTCAGCGAAGCAGCTCTCTGGCATCCAGAATAACGTGATGCTGATGGTTTCAGAGGCTTTGCTGCTGGTTTCACGGGCTCTGTGCCATAAAGCAGTTCAATGCTCTTGGTCGTGAGATGGTCTCGCCCAGCAGGGACAGGCAGAAGGGGCCCTGCGTTAGGAAGGGCGGTGTTACGGAGCAGGGTGCCGAGGGCTGCCCCGGCACGGGTGTGACAAGGAGCGTGCATGGAGCAAGAAAGAGAGAGATCATCACTGAGCTAAAGCAGTGCATGCATGTAATATATGGGAAGGAGGGAAATGGGAACTTGGAGGGTTAATGGTCCAGATACTCGGGTGTGAAAAGACCTGCTGCTAAGAAATGGAGGAGTTGGGAAAGGCCACCGAAAAGGTCTCACCTCTGCTAACCTCTGAGGTGGGATTTGGACTGATCGGCCATGTGACAATGCCGCTGCATCCTCTTCATCTTTAAATAAAGTTCTTCCTTTTGTGCCTGAGCCCTTTGCACAGCCTCAGCACTGTGAGCGAGACGGGCTGCTGCCAGCTGCGTGCCATCCCGCTGTGCGCCTGGCCCTCCTTTCATGGTACATTTCGCATGTCCGGGATGTTCCCTCCAACTCTGCTGATCTGCAGCAACCCGAGCCATGCTCGGTCGTTTGTTTTATTTATTTATTTATTTATTTTCTCCTGTGCTCTGAATGCATGTATTCACCGTGCCTCGGAACCAGGAAACCTACGTGAATGAAAGTCAAACCAAAAGATTCCTGAGACCGTTAGTGCGCAGTGCCAGCATCAGCCCTGCAAGAGTAAGTGGGATGGCTGTTAGAAGGCCCTTGGCAGGTCAAGTGATGGTGCATTTGCAGATGTCATTAAGCTCCCAGGATGTCTCTATGGCAGTCGATGTGCAAGTTAAAAAGCTCCATCATTTCCATAAAATCGAAAAGGAGACATTAACTTAGCATGCTGCATTTTGGTCTCTGTCCTTTGCAGCTTTTCTGACCAACTTTTCCATCTTTTCCCCTCCCTCTGTGAGACGGGAGCGAGCTGAAGGGGCTGTTCCCCATCGCCACGCTGCCGAGCATCCCCTGACATTGGCGCTTTGTTTTGTGCTGGGCAAGGTCAGCCGTGGTGCTGGGGGAGCAGCAGGCAGGAGCTCCCAGGAGATAATCGATAGGCGAGCGTGGGGGACGAGGGAGCAGGACAGATAGCATCTAGCCCATGTTTAATAAGAAGGACAGAGAGACACGGGGCCGCAAAGGGGGAGGAAGGCGGTAAGAAAGCCAAAGCCTGGCGAGAAACTGCATGATAATGAGGCATAGGTGATAGCAAAACGATAAGTCAGCAGAGCTGGACAGCGTGGCTATGTCCAGCTTTTCAATTCCAGGCAGGTACTGCTGCGTTTGCAGCGGTGACTTCTCAGGAGCAGGAGACGCGTGCCTGTGAATATGAAAACCGCCGGCAAGGGGACGGGGAGAGGAAGAGGAGGGGCGGCTGGGGAAGGCTCTGCTCTCCCTCCCTGTGGCTTTTAGCACAGGAGGAGCACAGGGAGCACAATGTGTGGAGCCAGAGCTAAACATGGGAGCAAAAGGAACATTTGCTCCTTCTCTTCTTGGTTTGCAGACTGGTGCCCATGGAGCGGTGCTTTTGCCCCTCCTCGGGCTGCATTGTGTTGGTGCAAAACGAACTTGGAGAACCTGGTGCAATCCCCGTTGCTTCCAAGCACGCTGTCTGGCGGTGTTACAGGCTCTACGGGCTGGTTATGGATGGGCCTGTAATAGACCCATACATACAGAGCCAAAAATTAATAGCCTCCCGAGAAAGAGCTGAATCAGATAAGCGCACCTACTGCAAGGCCAGCGGAGCAGGAAGGCCGTATATTTTTATTTCAAGTTCACGAGTCGCCCACCTCTGAAGCCTCAATCTGCTGATAAAGGCCTGGTTAGGTTCAGATAAATATGAATGACACAAAATGCTGTTTCAACAGGATCCGTAGGTATTTTGTGCCTCTGCTTGTGACACAGGCTTGGAAGGCTCACTCCTACCAGCCCAGGTGAGTTCAGGCACCTCGAGCAAACCCCGCTGGTGCTGTAGGCAGTGATGGAACTGGCAGGGAATGCAGGCATCGCTGTGGGTGCTGCTTGGGTTGGCTCTGCACAGCCCAGGGAGCTGTGTGCCTGCCTGTCTCGACCCACACAGCAGTCATACTTCTCTGAAGGTGAACACACAGAAGTATCTGGTTGTGCCATGGACAGTTGGAACACGCGTAGGCATCCACAGGGATACACGAAGGAGAAAGTTGTGTCCGTTGAGTGATGCTGTGGCTCTCCCCGGTAATCCCTCCCCCAGGACTCCTGCTGATGTTCCAAATGCTCCAGCCTCAGCACACAGATGCCATTTTAAAAAGAAAAGTTGCTTTGCTTAATGTATTTTGCTTCATCTATCCCTTCAGCCTCCCTTCCTCGAAAATAATTTTGACTGCTCAGGCCTCAGAATAGGCAAGCTTGCTGTTTCGGGCTGATTTAAAATCTTCCCTTAGTGTCATGCAGTTAGGCAACAGAAATTCATTCTGTTGGGTAAGGAAGATGCATTGCTTTCCTGTGGCCCCAGAACTTGCATCTAGCTGGGGAAGTCCTAAATTTAATACACTGTAGTTTAGTGACATGTTTATCTACAAAATCTCTACTTGCTGTTTTTAAAAGTCCCTGTCTGGACTTAGAACTGGCGAGGGAACTTGGCATGGCATGTGTAGAGGTTATATATATATATATATATTTATCTATTTTTTATATATGTATGTATTTATGTTTATATATACATGTATATATATGGAATACAAATTATCCAATCCTAAAAGCATTTATAAGCTCCGATTTGGAACACGCAGCCTGCTACAGCTCTCACCGCCCTCCATTTAACTTGCTGTCGTGCTCTGCTCCAGGCCAGCAGGAGCAGCCGCGCGGGCAGCTTGTGCGGTGTGATGAGCCGTGGGCACCGCCAGGCCGGGCAGCCGTGGCTCTCCAGGCCCTTTCCAGCCCTGCCCTCTAAATCCTCCCCGTACACCTCTGAGACGCTGCAGGGCAAGGGGCGGGTTAGAGTCGGCATGGCCCTGATTTTTTTTGTATTTTGTTATCAGGTCAACACAGCAAGATATGTGGATTCACGAACAAGCAAAACGTTCCATTGGGTAGTCTGAGGTTTTCTATCTCTTGATGCTGGAAGGCAGAATCTTTTGAATTGTCCCTTTTTTCTTTTTTCTTTTTTTCAGAACAAGCTGTTTAATATTAACGCTGATTACCCAATTGCTCATTTCAAGAAGAGCAATAGCAACTTTCAGAGCTATGGGGACTTAATTTTCTTCTGGATTATGGCCAGCTGCCCAGATCTCTCCAGCATGGTTTCTTTTCTCCATCATCTATATTTTTCCAGAGAAAACCTTAAAGACGTATGGGTGTAACCTATTTCACATTGGTCGTTGGTTTTCCCATCTTTTCTGTCTCTGTATTAAATAGAACCGTGTGTTACGATATTTTTAAAGTTTCTACAGAAGATGAAGCCAGTCAGGAAACAGTTATTAATACTCTGGCTGACACATTTGACATACTTGTTTGCGAACCTTCAGCATCTAGGGGGTGATGGTGGATAAGGTAAGGAAGAATATTCTGGAGAGCATTCAGGGAAAGAAAATGAGAGAAAGCTCTGCTCTTCCAAGGCGTTTCCTGAGGAGGTTCTACTGCAAATTACCAAGAGATGGTATTTTACCACCTCTGAACTATAAATGAGTTTTATTTAAGTTTGAGTCTGCGTACGGAGCTTTCAGTGCTCGAGTCACTCCACCGTTTAGTGCAGACATCCCCCTGGTACTGCGAGCTCCATGCATGAGTTGGCTCCGCATTTTGAGACGGTATCATAGTGTCTCATTAAAGCATTAATGCTTGGAGAAATCGCTAAACCCTGATGGGTTTTCGACAAGCAGCCCCTTGGGAAGAAAGAGAAGTGTCACAAAGCGCTATGTCAACAGGGACCGGCGTAGCTGGCACTTCCCATGCCATACATCATTTCCTAGCAGTACATCCCCACTCTCCCCCTGATAGGATGAGAGATGTATAAATCAATCTTACTGTCTGCTCCGTGTCCTATAAATTAGAGAAAGATGCGGCTGGTTTGCCTTTTGGTTTTCCGTGGTCTTTAATTGCTTCTCCATTATATCATCTAGTGTCCCTTCCTCCAGCCTCTTTCATATCCATCTTTGAGAATGATGAGCAGTAGAGTGTGATATGCCCTGAAGGTGACTGTCAAAACACACTGAATTATGCAGTGGTCCAGTATTCCCTTTCTTCTCTTTCTTTCTCCTTCGGGTATTGCAGGAAAAATAGCTGTGTTGTTGGATTCAGAGGTCAGAATTGCCATGCAGATTAGGTGGGAGACTTTGAATTTTGCGTGATTTAAAATGTAAACCTAGGCTGGTCTTTCTATATACTGAGGCTTTACATTGCTGCTGATGTAATCCTGGGACTCCGTGGACTGCTCTGCTCACCCCACTGCGAGCACCAGTTCGTTCTCTCCTCTCTGCTCCCAGGTTTTTGTTTAGTTCCAAATGACTGACTTAATTAGCTTCTTGACGGCCAGATACTTTTGTGTAATGACATTTTCCCAGGGATTAATCTGATTTTTTCCTACTTAATTTAAGGTCCCTGGAACTAGCGTAGTCCCGTCTCTCTCTGTCTATCACTACCATAACACCGTGGTTAGAACCCTTCTCTCCCTGAAGGCAGAACACGAAGCGATGCATGTAGGCTACTCTGACATTATCTTTGATAGCTGTGCTCGGCTTTGGCGGCGACTCGCAGAGCCAGGTGGCTTCATCCAGCTGTCTCCATCCTCAGCGCAGGCAGCGTTCGGCCGAGCCAACGCGCCCTGAAGTCTGAGCACCCCTGCCCAGGCAGCCAGTTGGCGTGCTGCGGGCTGCGGAGCCACAGCACCAGCGACGTGGTGAGCAAAGCTGGCAGTGCAGATGTGCCCCGTGCCTCCAGCACCTTCTGCCTGGCCTTCTGCGTGCCACGAAGGGAGCTGAGCCCCGACGGCAGCACAGCGCTGCTGAGCGAATGCATTTTATCCTGGACTAGGTGTTACTAAAGGTTGATGTGGCCACAACATTTAATCGACACTTCTTTTTGCTTTAAACCTGAAGTACAGCCTCGGGGAGATGGCTTCTTTTTAGGCTTCTTTCATGTAACCCAGGATTTCATATAATAATAATAATAGTAGTAATACTTACTACTTATCTGGGACCTACACAAAATCATTGACGTTTGCCGTGCCGCCCGCCTAATGTGCATTTTGCTGATGCACAACTTCTGGTTGATACTGTTGCATAAATAAAATAGGCCTTGTTAATTTCAAACTCCTTGAGAAACATATACATGCAAAAATGTAAAGCTTACTCACAAAAAAAGGGCAAAATCAGCAGGAAAAGAGAGAGATTATTTTCAACAGTGTCCTTTTAATTAGAGCGATAATTAATTGTTTTCCCTGACATGCACATACAGATTACTCTTAAAATATTCCTGCTTGAAATAAAATGACTTAAAGCTACATGCAGTAGGAGCAGATAATACATCTAAAGGAGAAAATTCAGGACTGAGTCTATTTTGAGTCATCCTTTTGAATCGGAAGTGGTCACTGAGAAGCACGCCATAAAACCCAACTGCAAGGTGAACGAAACGCTCATGATGCACGTCAAGGCCTGAGCACCGGCACCGAGAACAGGCAAAGGCACCGTGGGCTGATGAAGTGGAAAATGGAGTTTATATATTTTGCACTTACACAAATTGCATCAACCATACACTTTTCCAGGGCATAAAATGCTTCCTGCTGTAGCTCTAGGACCATTGCGTTCCCTAACTTTTTTTGGTGTTACGGACATGGAAGGTTGTTCAGGGGAAGGATCTTGGCGAAGGGCTGGTGCAGGGGCTGAAGATGAGGAGTGGGAAGAAAAAAGGGTTTGGTTATGGAGGAATCCCAGCATCGATTGCTCATACAATCTTTTATTAAATTCTCACACGGCTCCCTTCATACCTCACACAGCAGGAAGCCAAGCATGCCTCGTGGCCGCTTGCTCCCCACAGACATCGCCACAAGCCTGCACCAGCACTTGCTGCTCAGCCGCTCGATGCCGCAGAAAGCAGGTGAAATGCATTCAGCACGGTAGGGAGGCATCTCACGGCTTCCCCGTAATTACATTTGTGAAAGTGCCGCTGTGGAGGAGACAAGCCTGGAGGGCCCGCTCCTACAAGATTCCTCCTGGGACTGATCCTGCGCTCAGGTAGAGCTGGTCCTGAGGGAGCGACTGCTGGGAGAATTGCCTTACTGAGTCGTGCTGCCCAACCAGGATCTGATTTCTTATGCCGGTGGTTAAATCTACTCATTTAGGGACGTAAAAGGAGCGGGCTCTCGTAATTGCACGTACAGATGTTCCCAGACATAAAGCAAAAGGATGCAGGGAGGCTGTCGCATCCTGCTCACCGTTCTGCAGAGAGGTTGGTGCCAAAACGAGGAGCTAAAAGGACAGGAGCAAAAATAAATCTAAGGAACTTCTCCTCACCTGGAAAGGAGATAATACTGGGATGGTCATGACAGCAGAGGTGGAGAGAAAACAGAGAAATGCAGTGTGGGAGGATAGAGTTCACGATGCTACATTACTGCTGCGCTCAGAGCAGGCCCCAGGCCACACATCCACGGTCAGCAGTTCGGCCAGCAAGGCCTCACCAGCCCAATCCCAGCCTAATCTCCAGTGGCGCTAATTAAGAGAACAGAATTACCTCCTTCAAAGGAGGAGAGATGGGCACCCACTTCTTATTTCAGTAACTTTTCTCCAGAGATCAGCAAGCCACAACTTGGCCTTCACTTCTATCCAGACAGGTGCATCCTGTCCTCCTTCAGTGCCTCATTTCAGCTCTAAGTTCGTGTTGCTCCACATACCAGAGACCACGTTTTCTGCTGAGATGCCCACTCTTCCAGAACTATCTGACTTCTTTTGCTTAACAGTTTCCAGTTTCTTGCCGTTGTTCAGCACTTGGAGCTGAACCTGGTCTGGAGAGGTTATGTCTGTAACGGGAGCTGCAGCACATGTCATTCTGGGGAGGTAAATGGTTAAATGTCTCAGCTTCAGCTTGAAGTACTGCTTTTTTTGGATCACTTTTTGTTGTTTCAGGGCACATCCAAGTTTCCAGGACGGCTGAAGGTGATAGAGATGGCACCTTAATTGAAAGGGGTCAGCACGATGCGTGTTTTTCGTGCATTAACATTCTGTGCATATTCTTTTTTAAACCCAGAGGCTCCGTCCACTGTTCCTTGTTGGCCTTCCAAAAGTGAACTCCTGGTAAAGGGCTTAAAAGGCAATATTAAAAGGGGAGAGAAAGAACTGAAAAGGGGATTACAAATCCAATAAAAATTGCTCTCAAGAGTAGACAGTATCTGCCGGACAGGAAATATATTTGAGTTTGTGACTAACTGCAAAATACCTCAGCCACAGAAAGGCTTGAGTGGAGGGTAAGCCTTTTGCTCCGTTAATCATCAAAGACAAGCAGAGGACACTCAGCTTGCAGAGGGATCTAGCCCAAAGCCTCCTCATGCATATTGCAGCGGCTCCGTCCGTCCGTGCGGGCGTTGGGGTGCTGGTGGAGCAGCAACCACCAGGGAAGAATTTGCTGATGCTTCTTAGTGGCTGTGGAAATGATTCGCTTGCTGTCAGAAGGCAGCAGCCAGCCTGTTTGGTAGTTGAGTTCACCTGAGGCTGGGGGTGTGTGGTGGTCACACGGAGGTCTCTGGTGAGCTGGGGCTTTAAAAGCTCTGGTCTCAGCGGTCCTCTGGAGTGGTGGCAAGTTGTTCGGGTGTCTCCAGAAGGTGTCAACAGCAAATATTACTTTAACATCCACTGGTTGTGAGGGATCAAACGCTCACTGTCACGCTTATCCCACGCAGGTTATCACACAGGTAACAAAAGACCCACCATCAGTATTTGCCTATTGTGGATCTGACTGCATTACCCAGAGGGAAAACCGCTCCGAAGCCCATCACCAGACAGCGGCTGTGACACCGCAGTCCTGCTCGCGCTTCGTTCCCCGAGTGCTTTGTATTACAGGCTGAACATTTTTAGTTTGGACCCATTCTTTTTGTGGATGCTCTTTATGCCTCTGCCTTTCATCCGACTGGCAGAGCAAGCGGGGGTGGGAAAGGCAGGATGCTGTTGCAACCCCTTCTCTGTGCACCGCGTATGAAGTGGTGTGTGTAGACTTTGTTGGAGTCTTTCTAAGAGCATCTGCCTCCAGTTGGGGTAATTACCACTCTCAAGCTGTAGTAGGGAGTATCTCATTGATAGAATATGAAAGTGAGCAAAATGTCAGTTCAGCACTGCGTGGAGGCCTCACTGACACACAGGCTGCTTCTGAAATTGCTGGCATTTTTTTCAGTTAATTGCCTTTTTAATCATAGTGAAATTGCTTCTATTTGCATGAATATTCCAACAGCAGGATCAGTTTGCTCTTGTCACAGATACTCACTACATATCATATTCAGTTTTGCTTAATGTGCCTCATTTTAGACGATCAAACTTCTTTTTCCTCCTGGTTCCCTCTCCGAGCGTGAGAAGGGTGAATGCTCTTTTTTCGTTTCAGGAAATGTTCTCCCTGTGCCCCTCATCTGCTGCCCACTTCCCTGCAGGCACCTCCAAAATTAGAAAACAAAATCATCTCAAAAACAAAAGCCCAGAAGACCTCTCCTAATAATTAAAAAAGCCACGTGCCTGTGCACACCTGCCAAGCGCAGCCTCGTGGTCAGCAAACAGCAAATGTGTATGTGCGAAAAGCACCCTCAGCAGTGGGGGACAGCCCTCGGGTGTCCCACGCGTGCCCTGCTGTGATGTCCCCAGTCGTTGTGGCACAAGAGCAAAGTGCTCCTACTGCAGAGTAAAACAGCTTTGCGTGCACCTGAACGCCAAGCCATTGTGCCTTGTGAGTCTGTGCCGTAGATCGGGAGGTGCCTTGTGCTATTTTGTGCAAAGCAACCACAAAATAACGCCTGTCTGCAGGGCAAGAGGCAACAGATGGAGACGGGCAGCTCAGGGAAGGCAAGGCGCAAGGAGGCTCGGATCCCAGCAGTGGCTGGGCCATAACCCCATGGGCTGCCTCCGTGGCTGCGTGCCCGGTGCTGGAGCCCTGGCTGCCTTCCGCACTCTCACTTCCCATGGCTTGTTAGCAGAAGGAGGATCCACACCCCCCACACACCCCCCAGGAGATGCCAGAAAGAGCAGCCCGTGATGCCAAACCCACACATCGTGCCGCTGCGAGCATCCCAGGCTGGAAGTGCTCCTGTGTTGGTGGTCACAGTGAAAGCATCGCTCGGCCTTAGCGGCACGGCTGGGGTCCCCCATCCACTTCAGAGGCGGTAAAGCAGTCGGAAGCAGGCCAGACAATCAGTCATCTTACACTGTCAAGTTTTAAGCAGAGAACATTGATTTTAATGGTAGCTCTCGCGTAAAAATTAATGGCACAATAAAATCTTAATTTGGAGTTTGAGAACAAATAATGTAATAGTAAACGGCAGCATCCTGGAGTAATTTGGCAATGAATTAGGCCAGTGGAATCAAACTCTCCCCACTGAGACGCCTTTAATTGATCATCCCCATACCAGCTGCTTTACAAACATACCCTACGAGTGCTTGGTACCTTCCTGGCGAGGCATCCGGCGTCGGTACGGATCACAGGACGTCCCCTGCCTCCCTCCTGGGTCCCAGAGAGGAGGTGCTGGGGAGCAAAGAAATCAAGTGCAGCCTTGTGGTTGGTTCAAAGTGAGTCTTTGAGGCTGGAGCATGCGAACGGGGGAAAAGCAGCCTCTTGCAAGAAGCAGAAACCGCAAGTCTAAAATTAGCTGAGCCCTTCAGATTGGCAATAGGCAACTGGAGAATCCCTGTAGGTGCTCCGTGCCGACAGCACTATTAATACAGCAGCCGAGTGCTTGGGTGAGGGTGGGGATCTGGGGGCATGCGTGGAGAGTATTATGTTCCTGACGTCTGGTCGCGTTCATCGGAGTGATACCGGGGGCTGAGCTGCGATGCGGGGCAGGAAGGCTGGAGACTTTTTCTGAAATGTAAAAAAATTTGCTGCTTCTTACTTAATTACAGTCATGGCAGTTGCTATGTTGAAATGCTGCTTTAAAAGCCTTTGTGAGTAATTAGTGTCAAAAATACAAGATCTACAAAGCCATAAACTCACAGCTTGGTAATATTACCAAGTACTAATTAAAAAAAGAAAAAAGAAAAATCTCTCTTTCATGATAAGATTTCCAGCATAGCAGAAGATAAAAACGATGCAATTTGCAGATGATGGGGGGGGGGAGAGGAAACCTGAGGGAAGGATTGAAGAGAGAAGAAAGTCAATATCAACAAGGCTGTAGATCTCTGGGTGATTTGGTAATGGTAAGGGTAAGGGAAGTGAAATATTGGAGTTAAAAGACAGAAATACGGTCAGAAATATATCTTGGGAGCATCCTGTGCTACAAAACAGAGATAAGGTTGAAGATCAGGCATTATGGACGAGAGGGATAAAAATACTGCTGTATTTGGGACTAAATAGCCTGGCATAGCTCTCAGGAGCAGTAAAGTATTTCAGGAACGTCCTAGCTGTCAGAAATAGAGACGTCGCTGGCAGATCTGCACGTGTCCTGTGGCATCCTGTGAGGGATGGCCGAGACCCCATCTGTATTCCTCCTGCCTGCTCTCGTCCCCTCCCTGGACCAAGATTACAGGCGCAGACCCAGCCCAGCTCGCACACAGCAGCTCAGCGAATTTGGTTATTCCGAGATGAGGTGTTTATCCTTCGGAAAAGAGATTAAGAAGAGACCTCATTAAGGTATAAAGAAAGCCCTGCTGGGAATAAAAGATCAAGGCTATTTGGGTTATTGTCAAATACATGTGTCAAGGGCAGAAAGCAAGTGTGAAGAAGGACCTGAATTCCACGAAACGTAAGCTGAGTTTTTTTTTAACAGCACTTAATAATGCAATTATAATAACAACTTGTGCTTTCTCATGCCTTCCAATTTAAGATCTGAAATCGCTTCGCAAACATGAATTAAGCCTTCCAGGACCATTGTTTGGTACAGAAACCATTACTCTATTTTACAAACTGAAAAACTGAGGAACAATATGTGCACAAGGCAGCCCAGCACGGGCAGGAATATGTCTTTATTTTAATCAAGTTGGGCATCGCCTCTGGGCTTTGCCTGTTAACTGGGTGCAGGAGCTGTCTCCTGATTTACTCTACGTAGTTCTTCATAGCACACCTTTCTGCTGTCTGATACCTTGACCTTTGGGGTGAGGCACCTAGCAGTTAATGGAGAGAAATGCAGAAATGTACATGGCAAAAACAGAGAGGTCAAAGGTGGCCGTGCAGCCGTGTGCTGCCTCGTTAGCAGGAGCTCTGGAGCGTGGCTGGCTCGCACTGCTCAAGACGTCCCTCAGCTGTGGTGGGATGAGTTTCTCTGTCCTCAGGGGCACTTAGCACTGTGGTGCATGCTGGCAGCATCACGGGAACCTGGGGAAATTCTAGGTCATTTATGTCCCATGTGGCTTGCAAATAAGAGCGCCATCCAGCTGCCGAGGGAATTCCCTTTCCCCAGTGCCCTGCCTCGTTCCAGATGTATGGCTGAGGAGCAGGGCAACCAGAGGCCCACCTTTGGAAGTGTTTCTCTAGGGTTCCCATTCTCATTTCCAACGTAACAGAGCTGCAGATGGCTTTGTCGCCCATCAGAGGCTGTTTGGAGGCTGGAGTGGCATGCTGCTCTTTTCACCTTGACAGCGCTCTTGTAGAGGGACCATTAGCATGGGTGGCAAGTCAGCAGGAAATAAAATTGCCCTGCCCTTAACAAGCTGCCCCCACCTGACCTTCAAGACGTTATTTTGTTTCCTGGATGTTTTAAATTAAGTGGTATTTCAGCAAAGGTGGTTCCATATAAATTGGTTGGGAAAATGTTTCCCTGAGCTGCACACGTCCAGCTGTTGCCTTTAGCTCACCAGGGCCACATCTTCTTTGTGCCCCTTGCCTTTGTTTGCCAGCACAGATTTCTTTCAGATACTGCATTTTCTCCTGTTGTTTTTTTTTCCCACTCCTCCCCTCTCTGCAGCATGAGAACACAGGGCAGCTTCCTTTTGCAGGCATCCCCTGCACAAAGCTTAGTTCTAGTCTATTTTATTGGTGTGGATAACCGGGACCCAAGGCAGGGGTCGTCAGGAGGGAGCTACGCCTAGGAGATGTTTGAGCAAGTCCATGGGACATGTTCCCTGCTGTATCTGTTTCTGTATCTGGAGTTCATCCTCTAACAGTAACTCCGAGGCCACATACAGGAACGTTTCCACAGGCTGCAGAGAGAAATAATTTGTGGTTTCTTCTTCGTCATCCAGCGGAGTGAATATCCCTGGGGTCTTACTGGCATTTTTCTAAAGGCTGCTTTACAGGAAAGCGTTTGTAGAAAAATTATCTGCCTCATTGTTATTCATGCCAAAATGTTGGGGCAACCTTCCTTGCCTTCAACTGCGCAGCTAATCACAGTGTGGGGCTGTGCTCGCAGCGTTAGCTGCTCACCGTCATTTGTCAAAGATTAAAAAATAACAATTGGCATTCAGGAAATCAGTGCAGCTAGTGAAGTCAGAGCCTCAGACACAGCAGAGGTCTACATGGCTCATGGAAGAAGCCATACAAGCGAGAACAGCCATGCTCCCTGTCCTGCTCCGATCCCACCGGTGACACTGGTGGAAGAAATGAGAGTGCCGCATTCCTCCGGTCTGTACGCCGGGAGATACCGAACCCATCAATAAGCAGTGGAAAACAAGGAGGGTGCATGTTCAGAAGCACTTCAGGCCTTGGGCTAAGTATTTCTAGAGAATTTGCTAGGAACAAAAATCTAATTGAAATCAATGGCAGCGTATCTGCTATTTAATGGCAAACCAATACAGCGTGGCATTTGGGTACAGGCTGTTCTCACCTGCCTCTGCGCTAAGCAGACAAGCTGCTGTGAGCTGATCGGGCTGAGAGGAGTGCGTGTGAATTACAGCCTCCAGCCGGGAGGCGCAGGTCCCACCGGCTATGCCTACAGCCGAGCAAAAAGGCTGCGACCACCTGGCTGGCCCGGACTAGGGGAGAGATGCTAACAGCCCCTTCTGGTGCCTAGCAGCAGCAGCAGCGGTGTGTGCAGGAGGAAAGAAGGGCTGTTCATCTCCCAAAAGAAGGGCTGTTCCTCTCCCAGATGGATAAGGCACTTCCACAGAAACTGAGGTTGAATTTTCTGGCAGACCCTTGCACTGCACCTCTGCGATGTCCGGGCTGAGCTGGAGCCAGCTGTTTTCCACCCAAGCCCTTACTTACTCCAGCTCTCAGCTGTTTGAGTGATGGCTGAGCTCATCTTTAACATAGATGTAGGGCTGGGTGTCAACGTGCTGTTGAGAATGAGTTGTGGGCATCTCACGGGCTCTCTCAATCTGACGTTATTGCTGCATTAGAAGGAAAAAAAAGAGGATAAAAATCTGCAGCAGGCCTGGCAGGTAAATCCTTGCGAGAAAGAGCAGTTGTCCATCGCGCCCTGGTTGTTATGAATGTGAACTGAATGTTTTGGGGGTTGTGCTGCCAGCACTTCGGACCAGCCAGGGCTGGGGCCACAGACGGGGACAGGCAGGCTTAGATGGTGTCCTGGTGTTGGTGGCTGTGCAATTCCAGCTCTATCTCTGCATGGTGCCCTGCCGAGACAGGAGGTTGAGGGTGACGGCAGAGGTGAAGCAGGGCTGCAGTGCTTTGGAGGACAGTCCTCTGGCAAGCGAGGCCAGAAGCAGGCTGGTGGGCAGAATACATGCGATGAGGTGACTGCTTCTGCACCAGCAAGTCCGTGTTATGGCCAGTGTTTGGCACTGCAGACATATGGAGAAGGTCCACACATCAGAGTTAGCTTCAGGTGCAGCTGATGCTTTCAGGACATCTGTTTGCTCAGCTGAGCCCAATTCTGGGAAGGCGGTCATCCTATTTGCCACCAACCTGTGCAGCTCTTTCTTTGGACCTTGAAAAATTGTCCAGGGTTTGGGTTTTCACTTCTGTAATGCCTGCTGGCAAGCTCGGACAGGAAAAGGTGCTTGAGTCCAGACTGCACTAAATTCTGAATGAATCAATGAGTTGATTTGCTTTCCTGTCTTGTTCCAGCCATCGAGATTTTGCAGATCCCACAGCCAAATGAAGGGTCAGTGCAGTGATGGTGAGGGATAAGCTGGGACACCGTGCTGCCAGTGTTAGTATTCAGGTGGAGTCGTGCAAGATCAGGACTCTAATCTCTTGTTCGCGGGATTCAACTGTTGTAGGGTATCAGCGAATCAAGGTGACCTCTAAAGCAGAGAGGCCCCTTGGGACTCTCAGCGGCTCCAAAGGCAGAGAGCGGTGGTGGTGCACAGCAGAGCCGCGTGTCAGCGTGCCCATCCTGCGACCGGGCATCAGCCAGGGGAGGTCCCGTAAGTCCATGAGGCTTTAGGAAGGAGGGAGAGGGGAAGCTCTGACTTATTTGTACTATCAGTAAAAATCTGCTGTTGTTTGTGCTCTGCTGCTGTTCTTCTGGGACCCTCTGATGGAGCAGGAGCAACTCTTTCCTAGATACTTTTTGGCAGCTCCCCTTGCAGCATGGCTGTTGTTGCTCTTAGTCTTCTCACTCTGAAATGCCCTCACTGTTGTCCTGGATTTCCCTGGGAGAAGTTCCTCGTTTCTCCCCATGCTTAACAGGAGTGTCAGCATCCACATGATTTCTCACGACTCCGAGACTGCCTTCCGCCGGGAACCTGCCTGCACCAAAGTCCCTGGCACAGTTTGAGCTGCAGTTTTGTCTGATCCTTTTAAGAGCTGGGAATGGCTGTTTTGATGTCTCATATCTATGAACATGAAAGGCTCCTTTCCCTCTAACTGTGCATTGGGCAGGGCGATGCCTGTCTCTCCTAATCAAAAATGTAATCAAAGATCTCACTTCTCGTAAAAAATGTATTAAAAAGAAGAAATGATGCGGCGTATTTCTATTGGCTTCGCTGCTGGTTTGCTCTGGTTTCTACTTCTGTGCTGCTCCCTCCTGCCTTCCACAAAAGAACCCCTACCTTCGCTTTCCCCATGTCTTGAGAGGTTTAATTGCAAAATGTTGAGCTTTGAAAACAACAAAAAAAAATCATTGTATTTGATTCAAGCGAAATATCGATTGTCCTTGAGTTCCCGCACCGCAGATATCGGCGGCGTTTTGTCAGCGCAAGGAGCGAGTAAAAAGATCACAGCAAGGAATAAATATTCCAAGTGGAAGGAGAAGAAGCTGAGCCAGGAAAATAGCGGTGCCCCATGCCTCCCTCTCCCACAGCTGCTTCTTAATAAATGGTCTGTTGACCTGATGTTAACGTTTCCAGTTTACAGTAAGCAGCATTTCCCTTAAACAAGATCCTGATAAAGCGAAGCGAGGGAATAGAGGGGGTGGAGAGCAGATTTGCAAAACATGCTGGAGTGAGAAAGTCAGAACATACCGTGTGTGTCTCGGGAGTGGGAACATGCCTCAGTGTGTGAATAAATATATAATGTATAGACATATGCTCTCTCTTCTCAGAACCGGAGCTTTTTGAGGAGTCCCAGACTGCGCTGCTTTCGGCAGCGTGGCAGCGGAAAAGGAAGCGCGCGTGCGTGGAGCCTGGCGGACACGGGTGCTGGAGGGATGGGAGGCCAGCAGTTCGGAGGGAGCATCCTCGTGCCCTGGAAATGAGAGAGGTGACAGAGAGGGTGCTCAGGTGTTACTCGGGCCAGTGTACAGAAAGCAAATGGCCTGTCTGGAGAGACACAATGCATTTGGGTCTGCTCATTTTCAGCTCACAGACAAGGGCTAATCCTCAGCTAATGGAGATCAGATTTTCATACAAATTCAGATGAGAAGAAAGAGCAAGGGAAGAGGAATCAGATAAGTGTTAGCACACAGTTATTTGTTAAATGGATTTTTTATTGTTTTCCATGAAGCCTGCACAGAGCTGTTGTCCTCTTTTTAATTCCTCTCCTAGCATTTGTTCCCTTTTTCACTGCCTCCACAATTTTCCCATTCAAGCCGAAAAAGCCACCTCCAAAAGACCAGTGTAACATTCACAGAAAATATTAGCAGCAGTGATTTCAATATTCAAATGGACATAATATTTAGTAATAGACTGGGAGTTGTATAAATAGAGTATGAATGCCTGGTAATGAATCATATCAATAATTTTCACATACAAACTGTGCCTTACATTTCTCAAAGGGCTTTACAAATACCAATTGATTCTCACAGCATGCCTGCTTGGTGGAGGAGTTGTTATTAGTTCCAGCGGAGGGTGAGGATATTGAGATGCAGAGAAATGATGCTACTTGTGTAGTTCATGCTGGGCCCCAAAGTGAGGGATACAGGCAGAAGCTCCTGACTCCCAGGCCTTAGTGCTGGGTCTGTACGGCTCCCTGTGCTTTCTCTGGCTGGAAGTGGTGGTCCCCGTGGATGGGAGCATGGGGAGGATGGGCTTTGGTACCCTGGAGCTGAAGAGAGATGGGTAAAGGAAGGAGCAATGCACAGCAAGTGGCAGAACTGCTCTTAATGAGCTTAAAGTACAGCAATGTAGTCAGCAGTGGCTCAGCAGTAGCACCTGTGCCCCATGAAGGTGGGGGCTTGGCTGTTTTTTTTTTGTTGTTGTTGTTGTTGTTTGTTTGTTTGTTTTAATTTTTATTAGGAAAACCTGGTTTTCCATGCAGGAAAGCAGCAGCTAAAGAGACACTTCTGAAAGAGAAGGGCATCTTGAGTCCAGCTGTGCTTTGTCACTCTCACCCGCCTCAGTCAAGGAGGATGACAGCTGAGGAGTCCCTGAAATAGTGGAACGCTCCCTTTCCTCGTGTAGCATCCTACTCAGCATTCACCACATTGCCCATCTCGATTTTACTATTGCCCTTCGTAATTCTGCAGTAAATTGTTCCAGTCTTTAATGTCTCTCCTGGTGACCCAAGGATGCAGTCAGTGATGGAGATCTTCTTCAGAGGAAAGAGGCAGGTTACACAGCACATGCCTCAAACAAAGGAAACCTAATTTATCTTTCACCCTTGTGTCATACTGAATTCACCAAGGCTGGCTTGCTGCTCAGGGGAAGAGGACACGCTTTCAACTTGTATAAGAATATGATATGGTACTTCTAGCCTTTCTTTTAAAAAAAACACATTTTATTTTGACATCTTACTTGCTGTTTTGAATGACACTGTGCGCTGAGAAGTTGTCTTTAAGCTGGCCATAGTGGCACTTGGCTTTTTATTCTGAGAGGTTACATCACTCCGAACCCATCAGCGTGTTAAGAGTCCTTTAAATTGGCAGAACAACGCGCACTGCCCTGCCCTCAGCTGTGCTGAATTTCTTCTGCCATAGTGTTGCTCAATGACCCAAATTTCACAGGTCTTCTCCACACTCCTGACCCACCAGAGTCATTCTCCTATCTCACAAGTTCTGTCTTCGAAGCTACAAACTGTTGGGCTGGGACTATGGATTCTTGTCCTCACATTGATGCTTTCCCCCCAGACCTCCACGGAGGCTGGTGCCAAGGGTGGACGGTTCATCCAAACTCCTTGGAGCTGAAAGGCAAAGGAGGGACGAGGAACCCAAGGTAATACGTTTCCAAAACCTAATTGCTGAGCCCGAGCCCTGGTTCGGCAAACTCCCTCAGTTCTTCATAAAGGGCACAAAGGTGGAAGGTGGCAATCGGGGATCCACAGCTCAGGAGTTGGATTTTGCACCTTGGGCCTGTGGCCATTGGAAAGAGCAGGAGCATTCCTCAGCGCCATCCCACAGAGACAGGTTTTAACTGTCACGCTTTAAGGACTGTTCTGACAAGCTTATTGAGCAACTTTATTGACTTGTTTTCCAGATGAGACTTGGGTACATTTATTGTTTAACATCTTTTTGTTCCTACCTCCTTATCAACTTATAATTTACCTTTCACTGCCCAGTTTCTGAGATACTTCAATATTCTTTTGTGATGATCTTTATCTGAAGATTTTTGATAGTTATTCTAAATTGCATTTGCAGTTTCATTAAGTCTTTCAAAGATGAATGTGTATATTAGTGTCAGGAGGACCTTCTACACATAAGCTGTGCTCTTCCAGACAGATTATCCTATATTCCTCTGGACTCTACCTCAGGTATTTTGGTCCATGAACTGAGCCTAGTATGTTTAGGGACTAGATTTTTTTTCTTCTTCTTAAGAAAAAGAAAGGAAAAAGAAAACATAGCAACGACAGCATGGCAACAGCAGCTGCTGCACAAAAGAAAAATAGGCAAACAGACTTCCGAAACATACATTCACTGTTAAGCTATTTTTACTGGTTGGTGAGTATGTGGGAGTATTATAACAAAATAAGTGAGAAAATAGCTTACAAATAATTCATAAGAAACTTTAGATGAGAACATACCTAAATGACTTCAGCCTCCCAGCTAGCCCTGGCGGTGCATGAGCCTCCACATGCACAAATGTAAAGGTCACCTCTCATCCACGCTATTTATACATTGTGAATTCCTTCATAGAAACCTATATAAAATCCCATGCAAGGAACAACGTCAGTGGAGCGCAGAGGTTAGATAACCAGGCACTGAAAAGTAGAGAATTGTGTGTCCCTGCACAGCAGCTTAAGGACAAATCCATCTCATGGCAGCCTCTCTTTGCACCTTAGCAGAAGAGCTTGCCCAGCCGTGTGTGTGCGGAGGGGCCCAGCAGCCTGGATGTTCCTCGAGGAGTTTCAGGAGCTGTACGTGACTCCCGGGCACTTTACATCACTTCTCTGGGGACCTGTTTCCCCATCCACCTTCTCTCTGCCTTGAGCACGTGGGCAGGAACTCCAGCACAAGCACTTGGAGCAGAGCTCAGCCACAGGTGGGGCCACGTCTCTTCTGCAAAGTGACAAAAGGAGCTCGATTAGCACCTCCCTGACCAGCCTGAGAAATGTTTAACCTCACCATCCCCTCCCCGAGATGTCTCCCAGAGCAGTAAACTGAAGGAAGTCTTTAATTAAATTAAAAATAACTCACCAAGAATCTGGGAGAAGCAGGCTCAAAACTGCCGAACTTCTTTACAGTTGCAGCCCGATCCTTGCTCTGTGTGAACCCATTTGTCTGCTCCGATGTGCTCCACGGGAGACTGAAGGCAAACACAGCCTCTAAAGTCTCCTCCACAATCCTGGTGTTTTTATTGGCACTGAGAGAAACACAGCTCAGACCTCCGCAGCCAAAGCTAGATTCAGTTGCCTTTAGAAACAACACAAATCTGTTTTTCTGCTTAAATAAGGTCCTTTGCAGGGTCCTGTTGTGGGAACAACGAGTCAGCTTGCCCTGAATGGAGCAGTCACGAGGATGAATGGGCTGGTTGTTGGGCTGCAGCAGCCCTGAGCACACTGCAGTGCCCGTACTGCGGCAGGCTGAGCGGGGACCGTGCCCACCAGCGCCGCAGCTGCCTCCGGGCACGCAGCACGACCCCGCTGCGGGCTTCGTCGTGGCCATCCCTCTTCTGCACCCTTAGGAGCAGTTTACAATCTATTTATTGCAAAACGCTATTCAGCCCACATCTCACACGTGGCCTTTCAGCCCTGTGGTTTGAGAAAGCTCTGCCTGCTGCAGCACACGGGGCCTGAGCCGAGTCCGTGCATGGCTCTGCGCTGCCTTGCAAGAGGAGGGAGCCCCTTTCCTGTCTCCCAGGCTATGCCAGTGCTTTTCTGCCCTTCCGAGGTGTGACAAGGAATGATAAAGATTTTAGTTGTCCTTCTTAGAGACGTACCTCTCCTTGGAAGTGTGGTGCATAAGTCATGGGGAAGGAGCCTGGTGAAGCTCTCCAGAGCACATCAGGAATGAGGAAGCAGCCGCTAAAGTGGTTTGGTTCCCTCTAAGGCTTTTTGCAAACCAAGTCGAAAACAAGCAAGTGAAATGCGATGCTTAGAAGCACTTTGTAAGATTCTTTCTGGTTTTAAATTGCTTCGTTTGAACATCTTTGTCTATGAAGCCTCCAAGGAAACTCAGCCTCTTGTTTTTCCATCTGTGTCTTCTGCTTTCTGTGTGTTTTTTTCCACAAGAGAGCGCGCATATCTGATGTATATTTATATCTGCACAACTGCACGTAGCTTGAATTGTAAACTACAGACTGGTTGCACCGGACAGAGGTCAGCGATCTGCAATAAACCCACCAGCTTAGTTGGGATGTGCTGCGTTTTAAAGCATTCACTGTGTGCTTAGATCCTTTCCTGTGGCCTTCTGTAACATCTGAATATACACCAGCCCTTTCTGCAGTGTATTTAGAGTACAAATAGCCTGGATGCAAGGTACTTGAGGAAATACGTCTTGACTCCTTTGCTGTTTTGTTTGTATTTTTTGTTTGTGGAAACAATTCTCAGGAGCATTGTTAGGTGTATCATAGCAGGAACACCTCTGGGCGCGCTGGGGAATGTGTGAAAGCAGGTTTGGAGAGCTTTTATTTTCACGCCGTGTTTCAGTTCTGTAGTGATAAATGTTTTCTGGAGTGTAAACCTGCGGGCCTTCCCCTTGCAGGTCTCGCTCCTTGGAATGTAAAAAGGTTTTTACGTTTCAGGATTCTGCTTGCAGTAGGGTCGTGTCATTCTCAGCCAGTAACAGCAGTGATGGGCTGTGCTGCGAGCAGCACGAAGTGGGAACTGCTGCTGGCCTGAGCTGGAACCACTAGGCAGGTGGGATTACTGCAGGACCTAGGGCAGGGAGAAAAGGTAATGGCATAGCATGGAAAAAATGAGAGAGGAACGAATCTTTTAGGCAATTCTGCATTGGCAATTGACCAGTACAAGCCTGATATCCTCTACCAGAATTTTTCATGACATATTCTGGGCTGTGTGCTGGTAATTCCCATGTCCTTCAGCAGTCCAGCTGTGGACAGCTGGAAGAGCAGCGTTTGGAGTCTCCAGAAACGGCCTTAATTCAGGGCAGTTCTTGGTGTGGGGGAAGAAAAGCCGCGTTCACTCACCTTGCTGCAGCATCCTGGGTCTGCTGCTACCCCATCAGGTGGCAGCAGCCCCTGCAGGCACATGCCCAGCTTCAAAAGCCCCGTTTAGTTGAATGCCCAACCTGTGTGTGTTCCTTCCAGCCAGACGCAGAGCATCCTGCGGGGTGGATGAATGTTAGACAGGGACTTTGCTGCAGCATTGTAACCACAGACAGCCCGATTATTTCAAGTGGGACTCAGCCAATATGTTCAGACTTGATTAAGAACTTTTTGATAAGAAGCATTTGTAGCTAGGGGTTGGCTCCAGCATTGGTTATTTACATCGGGGTGGGGGGAGATAAAGTCTTTTATTAGTTTTGCTGTTTAAATATTTTGGCTCTCCATTCCAATATTGTGGCAAGAAGGAGCCATATGTGTTCCTAGAAAGAGAGCCTTGTACAGCCGTTAATCAGGAGAGGATCTATTAATGTATTAACATTTCAGAATAATGAGCAAAAACAGCATGCACTGGAGAGACTAACACATATCTTTAGTCTGCGGCTTTCAAATGTTTGGAAAATGCTATATTCCTCCATCTTTCTGAAGCTGATTTTCTGCCAAAAGAAGTTCTCTTCTGTTGTTAATTTTAGAAAGGTTAAATCCATTTACAAAAGCAAACATAAGCACGGAGCGATGAAAACCAGGAGGACGTGGGGACCAGCAGGCTCCCAGGCTGCAGAGGTCACCGTGGAAGCTGGTCTGGCAGGGAAACGTGTAGGCACGTCCTTTCCTTAACACTGGGCAGACAAGGGGATGTGTTTGGAGAAGATATGAAGCCCAAAGGGCTCTGTCACCTTTGCAGTGCAATTCCCCACCACATCCCTTCTCCAGAAGGCAATGGATTCTGTATGTGTACGTTTGCAGTTTGCTGTTGGGCTTTAGGGAGGATTGACGAAAGGCTTGGCACAGGGAAAGGGCAAATTTTAAAGAGCTCGAGAGTGGGAGAGATTGCTGGTTGAGCAGCTTGGTTGCCTCGAGGTCATTGCTAATTAGCTGCATCTTGCCTAAAGAAGTGAGCGTTACATTTTAATGCTGCTCTGAAAGGCAATCATGCTGTCTTCCTTTTGCATCCCATGCTATTGCCAGCTTTGCTGTGGCATCTGGAGCAAGCTGCACGAGGGAAGGAAGAAAGCCCTCTTAAAGGATGCGGAAAGATGCTGAAGTGGTAGCAGAGCTCAGATGAGAGAGGCTGGAGCATGACAGCTGTTATTGGATCATGCAAAAAGCCTGCCAGCAAAAATGCATCAATTTGTGTGATATCCGGGTGTCGTCTTCTGTTTTCATAATTGCATACATGGTGTCTGCATAAATCTCTTCCCCCCCTGCACCTCCAGCGCGAGGAGCTGCCTGGTGGATGGCAGCATGTCAGTGGGCGAGCGGCGGCAGGAAGAGACAATCAGTCGGATGTGTGTCAGCCGGGGAGGGCCCCAGGCACATCCCTCCGAGGTTGCTCGAACACGGCGCATTCACTAACTAGAAGACCTCTCCTTTTCCCCACGGGAAGAGCAGCATGTTCATCCAGACACGAGAACCAGCGGTGCTGTCTTGCCATGTTCTTCAGGAGTTTAGTGCCAAATGACAGCACAGGAGGCTACAGCAGAAGCTTTCAGCAAATGCGTTGTAGCCCAAAGGTCTGAGGGGCTCCTAAGGGACACACTAGAATTTCTTCTCCTTTCTCACTGAATACTGAAACCTTCCTGTTCCTTCGCCATTCAGCTGCAACCTTTGTCTCTTCAGGTGTGGGCTTCCTCCTTGCGGTGGGATCAGCATTGTCTGCATGAGGAGAGAGGCGGCCTGGGATTCTTTGTTGGACACTGGGTTTCCTTTTACAACACTGGGTTTCCTTTTACAACCCCAATTCCTGAAAGCAAAATACACTTGGTTTGCACAGCCCAACTGGTTGGTTTCCTTACTACCTCACTCTTTATTTTTTCCTGTCCATGGACGACCAATTTGGTTGAGCCTCTCCACAAATGCAGCTACCAGTACCACCAGCTTTATGCACTCAAAAGTCTTGAAGTTGAGATAGAAATGGTGAGATTTTTGAAGTGATAACATTGTCTTTGTAGCATAAATCTTGACTTCTAGCTATAGAAGCTGTCCGAGAAATGTGCTTTCCCACAGTGGGTTAGTGAGGGTTAAAACTCAGTCTTGAAGACGCAGGAAAGAAGTGGTGTGTGTTCAGACAGAACCGACTTTCCTTTCCTTCTTAGACTTCCTGGGTAGTGACAACTCTTGATCACTTTAGTCCTGTTGACAGTGGTGCTAATGACAGCGATTGCAAATGAAGAAAAATGAAGAAACTGTGAGCCAGCAAGAGAAATAAAAGCATCCTCCTCAGCTCGCACTAAGATCGTGAAATTTGGTTATTGGTGTTGCAACAGCAAGTAACGTTATTTTCAAAGCCAACACTTAAAATTCCACTTCGGCAGGTCACAATTATGAGTGAGTCACACAGTCTGATAGGAAGGAGTAATTATTGACCAGTTCTTGCTCCTGGTAGAGCGGTGGCTTTAGTCTCCCTGCCCGTAATGCCGCGCGCTGGCTCTGCACACGGGTGACTAACGCGTTGCCGATTTCCTTGAGGTAGGGTTTTATCCTGCATTGTAGCCCTGGGTGCCAGACTATGACAAACAAGAACTAGAAGAGGGTAATGAATAAACATGGTGAGAACTTCAGCTGTAATCTGCCATCAGGTCCATCTGTTACTCCTTCCCCCACAAGCCTTGCAAACTCAATGAGCCAGGGACAGGCACGCTCCATGCACTGGCCCATCCTACAGCCACATATCTAGGGTCTAATTGTCGGGTGGACAGTCAGTTTATCCCTGATGGTCTCTTGAGCCATTATTGGTCATAAGGTCTTGTTCAGTTCTTCAGCCTTCCATCCACCCTGCTTGAGACAGGACTTCCAGAAGGATGCCAAGAAACGAGGATTAATCACCCGCCGGTGCCTGCTGTATCGCCAAGTAGCAGTCGCTGCAGTGAGACGTGTGTGTAAGCTGCTCGGCTAACCACCCCAGCCTCCCTCCCTCCCCCGGCACACACTCACCCTCCATCTCCTGCAAAACTAGGTGCCCAGCTCCCAAAAGAGGGTGCTGGGGGCTTGTTTTCCAGTTGGCAGCCAGCGAATCCCAA
This sequence comes from Oxyura jamaicensis, assembly GCF_011077185.1. NCBI lineage: Eukaryota > Metazoa > Chordata > Aves > Anseriformes > Anatidae > Oxyura > Oxyura jamaicensis. The sequence goes on from NC_048906.1 coordinate 5,377,618, forward strand.
AGCCTCTATGGCCGATTCGCACCTGTGCCATGTGCAAGCCCTTCGGCTGGGGCGCGCGGTGGTTTTTCCAGCTTATTTGTTTGAATCCCAGGATAGGAAAGCAGAGGCCCTGGCAGGAGCACGGTGCAGAAGCAGCGAAGCAGAGGAACGGCACGTGTCTGGTGTGACTCAGTGAGCAGGGAAGGCTCCAGCAAGTTCTGCCTGTTGGTGAGCACTGGTTTGCTCTGGGGAGCAGATGCCCATCTCCCAGGCAACCGGGCAGCTTACAAAAAGCTGCCATCAAAACTCCCCGTGGTTCCAGCTGTCCCTCGTCACTGCAGGATTTTGCAAACTTTGCTGCTCATGTTCTCGTACAGATCTCATGCTCACAGCTGCAGCTCCCAAGAAGTGGAGTCTCTCCCCACTTTGGGAAGTAGGCCATCTGAATTAAAGCCCACACAGATGATTTTCTTCCATTTCTGCCATCGGAGCTTCGTTCTCATGTTCCAGAAACCCCATGTTCTCAGTTCTCTGCTCCACCATTGCTTTCAGCTCTCTTCCCAGCAGGGGAGATGGAGAAGAACGTGACAAGCAACTTCACTGGTTAGTGAGATGAGTGCCTTCCAAAATAGGGACTCCCGTGCATGGGGTTCATTTCCCAGTCTCTGGTGTATCCCTCAAGTTGTCTGTCTGCTCCTGGCTCTCCTGGGAGAGAAGTCTGGGACCTGGCTTGAGTCGCACCCACTTTTCCCTTTGCACCAAGCCACCGTGCTCATCAGGGCCAGCTACAGACCAGAAACTGCCTCTGGATGGTAGGGCTGCAAGGCAATGTGAGGCTGCGATTTGGCTGGGAAAAGAGAGCTTAAATAACACCCAGTCCCTAGCATCGCAGGCTACAACTGCAGAATCATTTCAGAGAAAGTAACAGGAGATTTTTCTCTTCCTAATTTATGTCTATCCCGCATATGGCTTCTGTGGAGCCGCTAATGTTACAGACAGATGGGTTGGCATTTTACTAGACAGAACACATGGGCTGGATGTTGTTAATGCTTGTTAGCTACTCACTCTGCAGCTTGACCAATCCAACGTGGTCACCTCGCAGATGGCTGGAAAGCTGCAGCCTGGGTGCCGCAGCCATCCAGCTCCGCAGCACTTGGTTGTGGCAGCAGTTGTGATAATGTGCCCCTGCGAAGGGCTTCGCTGTAGGTCAGAGGTACTGCGCCTATGGCTGGGGGATCGTCACATCTTCCCCATATGTAAAGGAGAGGCACCAATTTGTAAAGACCCTGAGCTTTCCCGTGAGGTATTGGCTTTAAAGGCTTCATTTCCTAGTTTGGATTTTTATAGGATGGCGTTAGGAGATTGCTGTGAGCCCTCTGCCTTGCCCCCATCTACACTCCATTGCGGTTGACGTTTATAAACACCCCCTATTTGGCTGTGAATGGTATTTAACAGTCCAGAGGCCTGTTAAAAAGTTGTAATTTAGGCTCTCAAGCTCTGACTGTAGCCTAGGTCTGTATTGGCTCCGAGTGGACATCCAGTGCAATTTTCCCTTCCCTGTGCCATGAACGCGCTGTCATTTACTCTCGCTGGTCTCGTATTCAGCTGAACCATTTCTAGGTACTCCAGCAAATCTCCACGGGGTGAATGTGCTTGATAGCTGGCGTGGCGATGCCCATCAGAACCTGGGGATGGATCATTTACGTTCCCCTCTTCCCTCTCTGACAATGCTGATGTTCAATTCACAGCGTAATGGTGGGAGCCTGAGTGCATCCTACAGATGAGACGGGGAATTTGGGTTTCTCTTCTTGTCCTTTAAAACTCTGAAAGCACTTTCGGAAAATGCAGGGGTATTAATCCACACCGAGCAGTAGTTCTTCAAACCTACGATTTAAATTGGATATATTTGTCTCTGTCTGTCCTGAACTGTTGAGTAACATTAATGCACCCTGATAATAGCTGTCACATTTTACCCCGGGGGTTGCTCCTCAGTGCTAGGTGAAAGCACAACAGTTCAAAGACCTGTCTTTCAGGATGAAAAGCTCTATAGGAATATTCAGATATAAAATAGTAATAGTATGAACCAAAAAAAAATAAAATGCGCTTCCCTTATTTTAAAGCCTTTGATCTTATTTTTATGGCATCACATTTGACAGTCTAAAGGGCATTAACCTGTGGGAGAAACCCTTTGAGAAGATGCTGACTTGCCCTCCGCTGCACAGAGCACCTTCCCCCGGGACGAATACCAACCGTTTTTCCCCGTCGAGAGAGGAGCAGGTACTTCAGTGCGTGGCTGTGCTCATTTTTACATTTTTCTTTTTTTTACGTTGGGTGCAGGGTAGCTCTCGTACATCAAAACGTAGCTGTAGGGATAAACTCCCTGCGCTGTGTTTCTTCGGTGCTGAGCTGGTGAGACAACCCGGACCCCACCACTTCTGTCACCGCGTGTAGTGCCTGGGTTGTGCTCCTGATTAAAATGGAAGTATGTGAGGTGACCTCTTGTGCCGAAGACATTGCGGGGTTGTGGTTCATCTCAGTGTTGAATAATAAGAAAGAGAAAGGAAATGTTTGCTATAAATCTCAGCGCACGCAGGGCTGTTTCTCACTTATCCCACCCCAGCTTTCAATTTTCTTCTTGGCATTGCCAGGCACTTGCTTTTCTTTGCTCAGCAGCTAAAAGCAGCTTTTTCATTACATTTCCTGGAAGGCCCTTTACAGGCATCCATCCCTCTCTGCCTCATAAATTCACTTTATGTAGCAAGCTGGCAGCACAGAGGTCAGAGGTCTTGGCAAGAAGCAATTATTATAAAGAAGTGCTCTTCCTCTTTTGGGTTACAAAGAGGATGTTACAGGGGGAGAAACTTCACAGCAGACAAGGAATGGTCATTTGTGAAAGGCAGATGACTTGACTGATGCCAAGCTGAGCATCCTGTAAGAGCTGCATTGGGAAGGCCAACCTGTGAGGCCAGCAGAAACCTGCCCACTGCCACAGAAAAAGGGAGAAGGAAACCAGTAAACAGTTTGCTAAATAACCTCATAAATATTTCAAGGCGTAAGCACATCTTGTGGTACAATTTGTTTTTTGTTTTTTTAATATTTCTCTAATTTTAAATGAACAGCCTCTAATTAAAGTGATTTAGTGGCTACCTGGGGACCTGGTATTTGAGCGGCGCGCGATACTTAGGAGAGATTGATTGGCGAGGCGTAATTCAATTGGGGCATTTTGATAATGATATCATCACCCGAGAGAGCCAAGTTTGAGCAATTACACAGATCTCAAAGCCTCCTGTTTGGATTGCTCGAACTTCAGCAGGCACTTTCCATGTGTGCACACACACACGCGTGCACACACGCCTTCTCTTTGCTTTCCTGTCCATTGCACACCACAGAGCCCTCCCAGGGCAGCAGTGAAGAAGGCAAACACTATTTTTTCATAGGCAATGATGCGTATTTATACCAGTCTGTGTTCGAAAGTTGCACTTCCCACCAGGCTGCTGGCTCCCGGAGAGCAAACGCCGGGCATCCATCGGCAGCAGGAGCTCATTTGGAATGTGCTGGGCACTCGAGTGTTCTGGCCGGCTGCTCCGTGGGATCCCCCTGTGTGTGTGTGCCTGGCCGACGTGACCTGGAGCATCCTGGGGTCTCACCTTCGCTTTGGAGTTGTGCTTGGTGCCCGGCAGAGCCGTGGGGAGGCTGCTGGCCCCGCGCAGCGGCTGTGTGTGGGCAGGGCGGCCTTTGACATTTAGAAAAATCTCAGCGTCCGAAGCAAGAGGCAGAAACAAAAAGATTTTCTTGTTTAAAGGTCAGGGCAGGCGGCTTCGTAAAAGATGTTTTCAAATTGGTTTGTTGGGCCGTGACAGGGTTCACACAAATTAATGGGAGCCAAGGTAGGCGGTGGGTGGCGAGGGGCCGTCAGTACCACGAGGGTGCCCAACGCACTTGGAGGCGGAGGCTCTGCAGCACATTCAGTGATAGCACTGGGGAGGTTTTGAGAGGTGATCGGATGGCACAGCAGCCCCTGGGGACTTCTGCTGATGAGGGACGGTGCTGGGGAAGTGAGAGTGGAGTGGCCGTCCTGTAGGACAGGAGGTTCTGAGGGATTTGAGTGGTGAGGGCAAGCTGCACAAGGAGTCGGTCAGGTGAGGAGACGTGCGTGACCCGCAGGGAGGAGCTCTGGGGGATGTCTCAAGTGTGAAGCCGCATTGGGCCTTCCCTTGGCACACTCGGGGCCGTTTCCCTCATGTATTCAGAGCAGGGACCCAGCATAGAAAGTGACTTATGGAAGGAGCATAATGGATGAGAGATGGAGCCTGCACGATACATTCGCTGGGTAAATGTCACTGGGCAATGATTCACTTGCTCATTTTGACCCCTCATACATCTCAGACTTGAAAAGTTCTGTCTAGTGTAGGAATGGGTGAGCGGCATCTGCAAGGCAACAGCTTGAGTGTGCCAAAGGGCAGGAAGCCACCCTGACAGCCCTGCTGAAGCCTTGGATTTAACCCTTCCTTTAACCCCTCCTCACCCTCTGCACGTGTTTCAGCTGGGGTGCCCAAGCTGAGCCGTGCCTGGCACAAAGCTCCACCGTCCCCGTTTTCAGATCACCAGAATCCAATCGGGAAGTCCGCCTCCAGCCCCTTGGATGGGTGTGTTTAAAGATACAGGAGCTCGTGCTTGCATGGATTGCAACCCTGAATTTCATTTTCTTGATGTAGAAATCAGAGGTAGAATATGCACGCTGTGCTGAAATCTCAAGTTGTATTCTTTGATACTCTCAAAACCCTCTTCTCCCTTTTTCCAGTTTTACTCCTTGTTTTCTCATGATACCACATCCCCGTGTTAGCCATTTCCTTAGAGCATGCAAACATCCTCTTTCCAATCTTATTGCAAAGTCTGAAGACCCCCAGAACGCCAGGTTTTATGCTCAGCTAGTATTTTTCAAGAAGGATCCTTTGGATGACTACATTCACGCTGCATGGCAGTTTGTAGCTGATGGCAGTTTTTGAGCCAAAGTAGGGTCATTTGTTGTTTTTTTCTAGCTACTAAGATATGTTACACAGCAGAGGAAAGTAAATATATACAATAAATTGTAAAAAATGATGTCTCTAGTCCTGGGTGCACATGTGAACCGCACTAGCTTGTAAATGACCAAACAAGACACCGCCGACCTTCTGACACAGCCACCTCGCAGCTGGTAGGAGAAGGATAAGGAAATGCTGGGACTTGGCTTTTAGGGAGTGTTTCTGTGCAACAACACGGGGACAAAGATCCGTGTCGACAAAATCAGTGCAGCCAGAAGCCCTGCATGTGTTACAGCAAAGTGACAACTCTTGGGAGAGCCTCCTTCATGGGCTGTGCAGTGCACGACCTGCCGGCTGCAGGGGTGCCCAGCGCCCTACACATCGTCTGCTCCTTGCTGATGGGCCCTGCTGGAGAGAAGGACTTGCTTTCCCACCACACGGGTGTTTTTTTGAGACATTTATATGTGTATCTAAACTCTAAAGCCTTGAATAATTTACCGATTTCCAGGGTTAAAAGGAAGATTTATGATGTTTCCTTCTGGCAGGCAGCAGCTGATCTTGATTCTCCTGGAAAAGCTCTTGTACTAACAGCTCCTTTCTCCGAGCAGAGCCAGGAGCAGCTACTGCAAGCTGATGTCGCCATGTGGTAAATAGACCTGTCTCCTTCATGTTTTGCAATATAATGCAATCTGCCCACAGATCTGATCGCTCCGTGGAGTAGCACAGCCTGCGAGGAGAAAACAGGGTGGCACCCTTCAGATCTGGGGCAGGAGTCGCATCCCCCAGCAGAACCGAGTGAGCCGTAGCACAGGGCAAAGACTGATGGCCCCTGCTTTTCTAGAAGAGGTCCCAACAGGCCTTAAATCAGACTGAACTGGTAACGGGGCTTAGCGAAAGCCAGAGTCTTTTCCTTTTTGCAAGCATTTGAGATCTGAATAAAACATAAGATAGACCTGAATCTCAGTAGTTTAGTGAGCCTGGCAGATTTTTTCCCATTAATTAGAAGAAACCAATGCAGGTCTGTGTGACGAGTACCTGTGAGATGGTGTTCTGGTAGTGCTTTGGCATCCTGGGCATTTCCCAGATGGGCCTGGGAGGCTTTTGGCTTCATCTAGACTTGGAGTTCCCAGGGAGGCACCGCCGGGGTGAACGGTCATTGCGTTAGATGGAGCGTGGATGCGTCAGCTTTACCTTCTTGTCAGCAGGGGTTGTGGCCAGGAGTTTTCTTAGGGGGTTGAGATTATTATTTTTTTTCATTAAAAAATTGATTGAAAACGAGTAGAGGAAGTCCTAGCTATGAACTGTAAAGAGGAGAACTGTAGGGCCCTTACAGCTTTGTAAGGACATTTCAGTGTTATGTCTCGTAAAGCCAGCTTTTACACCTGGAGTCACAGGTACACTCTGCACTGATCCGAAACAGCATGAAACGACTGGAGCCTGCTGCGTTCATTCTGCAGAGCATCGCCTCCAGTGTCCTCTCCCTTGCCTTCCCTACATCCCCCTCCCTTCTCGTGGTTCCCCGCTCATCCCACGCGAGCTGCCCCCGCGCTTCCCTCTGCCTGCGGCTCGCCGCGGTACCAGGTAGCGTGCAGACTCTTGAGAAGAAATGCCATGAATTAATGGGAACGTATCGCTGTTATTTCTTATAATCACTTTATTTGTAAAGCACATGCTGCAAAGACACTCCTGCTGGTGAGCTCAAAGGCAACAAATCTATCTGTATATCCCAGTCTATTCTACGTTATGAACAGATGGGTGAAGGAAAAAAAAGGCAATAAAAACAAATATTAAGAACAGTAACAATGGTACCAATTTTAAAGCACTCCCAGAAAATAAGCAAGGTTCTAAATTTTTTTAAAAGCACTGCGAGATTGAACAAACCAAACTGCAAGTGCATCCATCCTCAAAGTTAGCATGTAAACATCTCCCGGCAGAGAAGGAATTGCCTTTTTTCCAAGTGGCTGCCTTCTCGCCTTGTTCTTGTTACCAAAGAGATCATAAGAAATCTGGGTGAAATGTCTGGGTTTTGAATGCTTTGGGGCTTTTGGATGATTTTTGTTGTTTTTTTTTTTCTCATTTCTGGGGAGGCCACAGTGGGCAGACGGTGCCTCTCTCGACTGTCCAACAACAGAGAGAAGGCACAGCCCCGCTGAACGCAGTGGGAAGTAACGCTCTTGTCTGAAGCACGTGTTTGTACCTCTAGCTTCCTCTGGTCATTATTCTGCTGCTTCTGCTGAAGGAGGAAACTTCACTTATGAAGAATAGCAGAGAGAAACGACCATTAATCTGGTATAAAAGAAATTATTCAAATGTAGCCTTCACTCGCGACGCCAGTGAGCTCAAAGTAGAGGGGAAATTTAAAACATTCATGTTCCTCTCTTTCTGAGAGCATAAAATAAAAGCAAATGGTCTGGCACTGGATGCTAGATTTCTTAAAGAACTTTAATTAATTAAACTAGTAAACCAATTAATGGATTTGCTTGTAAATTCTTAGAAAATTAATTTTGTGCCCAAAGAGTGTTTTAAAGCTGCTAAGGAGGCAGTGTGTACTTCGTGCAGAGACTGAATTCCCAATCCAGTGAAGCCAATTCACTGCTGACTTTGGAGACGCAGGCGATGCGTTCATCATACCGGGACCTTCCTCTGAAACTGGTGCCTCCGTCAGCCGCACCCAGGGTGGATTTGCAAAACAAAGCCTGTGCTGCTTCCTTGGCACCCGGCCCACGGACCAGCTCAGAGCTTCCCCACAGCCTCTGCTTTTACCTGGGTTGCAGATGTGCATCCCTGTCCGTGCCACCGATGGCCCCGCTCCTCGTGAGCCTCTTTAACCCGATGCGGTGGTGCACTGGGGTGCAGCAAGCAAGCAGGGGAGCCACGGGCAGCAGCGGATTAAGGCACTCAACATCCTTTGGAGTCGCTGCAAAACAACCAAGATGAAGTGGAGGAGATTTAAACACAAGCTAATTTACTTTCCCACACTGAAACCTTGTTTAGATTCCCTCCCTGGCTCAGGGGTGACAGGGGCATCCTTGGTACCTTGCGCTCTTTGCAATCAGAACTGACACATACACGAAAAGTTCATCATCAGATGTGTCCAGGCTCCTGAAAACACGAAACCAGGAACAAATGGGTTCCCTGGGGCCCTCAGCGATTAGCACTTCCCTTCTCTCCCAGCAGGTAAAGTGCTGTTTTCCCTTCATGTGGCAATCCCTGCTCTGGTTCCTGGTATCTTTTTTGGGGCAGGGGCTGCCCCGCTGCCGCTGCCCCTGGGGGACACTGGCTCTGCCAGGCACCGACTGCGAGGGGAAGCAGAGCTGCAGAGCAATTAGGAGTGGGAACATTTTGAAGAGGAAAATGGCAGGGGGGAAACATTAGCATTTGTACTGTGATGTTTTTGCTGTTTATTAATAAACAAGCAGCTTTCGTGCCTCCGGAGGCAGGAGAGGCTTCAAGCATTCCTTCCTTCTCTTGCATTTAGCTTTTTTTTTTTTTTTTGCTTGCTTGTTTTATACGTTACAGGAGATTTGTAATGTCTTCCCACATGTTGAGCTCCCTCATTTTCATGTGAGCGTCTCTGGAATAATTCCTCTGGAGCTCTTGGCTGCGGGGCTGATTTAAACCTCCCAAACACGAGGGATGCGGGGCGGATCAGCAGCTGGCTGGGGAGGAATAGCACTGGGTGCCAACAGGCCCGCTTGCTCCTTCGGGAGTGGGAGGACTTCAGGAAGGAGTCTTTTTCCTAGGAAGCTCTTGTGTGTAGCTCCTGCCACCCGAGCCCGGGGTGGTGGTGACGGTGACACCACGGTGGTCACCCTGTGCTGGCAGCAGAGCCTGGTCCCCGTGCGGTTTCCAGGATGATGGAACTGCTCTGCTCCCCACCGCGCCGTTGTTTGTCGGGGAGGCTCACGCGGGGGTTTCTGCACGGAGACTTTGGAAAGGCAGAACTCAATAACAGCCCAATTAAAGCGTGCGCCGAGCACCTGCTCTGCGGCAGATAACATTGCCTTGATTACAGGCGGATCCGCACTGAAGGAGGCTGCGGAGCGATGGCTCTAGCTCTCCCCTGCGTGGTGGGAGGCGAATTAAAACCCCGCTGTATTAATGGGCTTGCTCTGCTTTCCCCTCAGGCCTCCAGCTCCTCTGGTGGAAAAATGCAGCTTCTGGAAACGGAGTTCTCGCGAACCATCCGGGAGCTCATCGACCTGCACCTGCTCCGCCAGGACAGCATCCCGGCCTTCCTCAGCGCCCTCACCCTCGACCTCTTCAGCCGCCAGACCATCACTTAGCTCGCCCCGATCCCGCCACGAGACAGGCCTGGAGCAGCTCCAGGCAGGATGGTGCCTCACCCTTGGTGTTCATGAGGTAGCAAGGACAAATTCTCCCCTCACACCCTTAATTCTTGGCGTTGGGTTGCTTCTGTTTTGCGGGAAACTCCTTATTCCCACTTCTTTCATGCTGACTCCCAGACCCCACCTTTTTCCCTGAAAAGCATCATTTCCCTCCTGGGGGTGGACAAGTCTAGCTCCGTGCCAGGGCTCTCCTGTGCCAAGGCCCACTCCCCACCTTTGAACTGTAAAATGCATCCGTAACTCCCCAGACAGTCTCAGCATCTCTCTGGGAAGGCAGTGGGAACTGCTGGTTGGAGGAGCCACCCTTTTCCCCAAAAGCATCCCCCAAATCCAGGCCCTGACAGAAAGACCAGTGTGGGCTTTGGGGGTGGCTGGTGCTTCCTGCCCCAAAGTTGGTCCCCTCCTGATGGGCTTGTTCCCTGAGGGCAGGGTTTGGGGAAGGATCAGCTGTGAGTAGCAGGTTCCTTTGGACACCTCCTGCTCTTGCACATAGCTCGTCACTCCGAGGGGGTGAAATTATTGTCAAGATGTCCAGTTATTGAGTCTCAGCCCCCAGAGTGCCAGCCCCTGCTCTGCCACCACTCAGCAGACAAGAACAAGCATAAATGGACTTCTGAAGACCCTACACCTCGTGTTGAGTCGTGTGCTTGGATGTCACCCACGTGTTTTTTTTCCTCCTGGAGACCCTGGGGCCCTTGGTTATCTCAGGAATGTGGAGGGTGGGAGGGAGCTGCTCAGGGTGTGCTCGCTGCTGCCTGCTGCCAGGCCGCGGGCACCCCCTCACCTGACCGGGGTGGCCCTCCTCCCACGGGAAGCTTCCACCCCCGGGGACACCCTGCAGTCTGACGTTTTGTGTTACAGTGGATACTTCTATCCTGATAATAAAGTGTCACTTCCCAAACTGGGTGTACGACTCCTTCATCGGGGAGGTGCGCCGCGCTCTCCCTGTGCGCTGCCACATGTGAAGCAGATAAGGAACCAGCTGCCGACGGGTTGATGCTGGCACTGCTCTGAGAAGGAAGGACATCGTTACTTCAGCTTTTCCAGGCAAGTCTCATTCATGCTGCAAAAAAGATTAGTTTGTTAGGAACTTCTGTGTATATCGATGGCTTCTCAATACAGCAGGAGCACACTTCCTAAGCTTGGGCAGAGCGTAGCAGTGAGCGGGCTAGAAAGCTAGCTTAGATGCCTACAGTGGCTGCAGGGCTGGCCATCCGTGCTGGAGTCACTCGGGGACCTGTCAAAGTGTTGACAGGCCCGGAAAAGAGCTGCTCCAGCCCCAGCTGCTGGGAAGCGGTGGGACAGGCGCGTGCTCTGGGGAGGCTGCAGGCCCCATCTCCCCAGCCCTCCTCTCCGCCGGGTTTGCGGCGAAGTGCTGCCGTCGGAGTGAAAGGCAACAGCAAAAGTTTGGCGTTTTCTATTCCGCTTGAAGAAGTCCTGGTGGAAGATGAATTGCCTGGCATGCTGTGCCAGGGGAACGCTGCCTGATTCATATGCGCAGCGTGGCACCGAGAGTCGCCTTCCTCAGTCATGGGGAAAATGAATCATGACGTCAGCCCCGTTCGGCTTCTCCGCCAACACAATAGCAGATCCTGGCTGCCTCTAAAATTTTTCTCCTGGCTCCTCGCAGGAGAAATGAAGTAATTAATAAGTTTACAATAAACCCTCTATCTTAGCAAAACACGGGTGAGGCGAGAAGTGATGCTGGAGAGTGACAAGGGAAAACGTGTTCTGCCCGTTGGAAAGTTGCCTCCCAAGAGGGAAAGGATAATAGGTTGGGGTAGAAAACACTGCGGTCTTCCGAGGCTCCATCGGTGGAGAGGAGACACGGATAACTACCACTCTGCACCCCGTTCTCCCGGCGAGTGATTTGTTCAGCTGAGTTTAAAAGCCGACACACCTGAGAGAGAAGGGCGGTGAAGAGGGGGGCTTGACCAGATGTGCCCAAATGGTGCTGTGCCTGGTGCTGGGAGAGGGGTTTGGAAGCTGCTGGGGTGTCCTGCTGGGGCCAGCAGCATCCCTACCCTGCCGCTGGTGCCTGACGCTGTTGGATGGTGAGCAGACTTGGGCACTGGGTGAAACCAGGGCTCTTGGGAAGCTCCAGGGCTTGCTCACCGAGCCCAGGAGCACTCGTGTGGAAGCGCGACCATTGTGAAGCCGCCTGTGGGACACGGGCAGGTGGTCAGGCTTGGGGCAGAGGAGCTGAGACTGCCCAGCTTCCAGCTCAGGCTCAGACACAGAACTTAGGACGAAGCCCAGACAGGTGGCCGAGCCCTACCACGGAGCCAGATCTTAGCTGTACCATCATTATGAGTAACTGCAGTGCTGGATTTCCCCATGATCACTCCTTCCGTGCGGGGCCAGCCAGGCTCAAGGCTCTGCCCCCACACTCGTCCCCCCTTGCTCCCTCTCCGCAGGGCAGGCACCAGCTCCATGGGGCAGTGCAAACAGCCGCGGCTTGCCACAGAGCTCCGGCACTTTCCCAACGCTCCAGGTGCAGGGTGCACAAGTCCCATCTGTCTGCCACTTGTCACTTGCAAAGCTCCAGCCCTCTTTGCAGAAAATCATTTTAGAAAATCTTGGGAGATCGGTAATAAATTTGCAGTTGGTTGGAGGGGAGAGGCGAGAGTGTTAACAAGTGTGTGTATGCTTGCTGGGTCTCTGTGCACGCTCGCTGGGTTTATGTGCTGTAAGCTGTAAAATGTGATTTATGAATGCACGGCTGAGGGACGGTGTTTGTTGGAGCACTGTCTTGTTTGCAGTGTTGCCTGAAGCTTCCCTTCACTCAAACTGTTGCGAGTCCCCACTCCTCTACTGATCAACCCTTTCCATCTGTGTGCACGTATAAATATTAAGCAGGGGCAAGGAGCTGTCAGGCGCTGCCACGCGGCCCCTGAGCGCAGCAGAGCTCTTGGCTACGGTGGGTACTGCGGGGTCCGTGCCTCTGCAAAGGTGGCACGTGTGAACCCAGAGCCTTTCGCTCCCACCTTGTCTCTTCTGGCGTCGCTGCTTGATGTTTGCGTCAGCCTGGTTGTCCTGGGAGTGATGCCAGAGAAAGCACCTGGGAAACTTTTGGGACGAGCCGTGCTCGGGGCGCAGCTCGAGTGTTCACAGGTAGGGATGAGCACAGACCGTCCGTAACTCGCAGCGGTGGTGTGCAGCCGCGGCACAGAGCCTGCCAGAGGAGCCATGGGCATTGCCTTGCCGGGCAGAGGGAGGCCACTATGGGCAGCTCCAGATTTTCAGGACAGCCTCCATGAAGGAGGATGAGGCTCCCAAATGCCTTCTCTGCTGGGGCTGGGGGAGACCTGCTCCATCCCGGTGTGTGGTGGCCGAACTCTGCCAGCCCATGCGACTTCAGCACCACAGGCTCTGTAAAATGGGAAGGTTGCTTCCCAGTCACAGTGTCCCAACCCCAAGGCTTGGGGTTGTCTGAGCCCAAACGCAGCCCTGTGGTTAACTCGGGAGGGCGGCAGCATCCCGCGGCTGCTCAGCTGCGGTGCCGGCTTTGCTGCCGGTTCCCTTTGCTCCCCGCCGCTCCTTCCAACACACTGAAGAAACGCAGCACAACAGCACTCCTTTTCATTTCACGACCCCAGCAGTGGGCTGAGAGACAGCTGAAAAATGGTGTGAGTTGGGCTGGCGGGTGAACATGTCAAAATAGAGCTCGGCGGGGAGAGGCAGAGCCTTCCTGGGACATCACCAAGGTAATGCCGGACCCCGGCAGCCAATGATGCTCGGTGCAGGTGATGGTGCAGCGGAGGCAGGTCTGGTTCTGGTACAACATCGAGGTGTTTGAAGACGACGTAGGGAAAGCAGTGACGGTGGCAGATGCCAGGTGATTGTAGCTAAAAGCTGTGTGTGGCTGATGAGGTGACTGGGGAGGCCAGCACGGGCTCTCCGTGCCAGCATAAATCGCACCCGCGCTGCCTGCTGCGACAGCAGGGCCGGGTGTAATGGCAACGATGCTAAAAGTTGCATGATATTTAAAGCTACAAAATGCACCCTCTCTGATCGGGGGGAGGATATTAAATAAATAAATAAATAAATAATCAGCCAGGCTTTTTTTTTTTTTTTTTTTCACGAAGTCTTTTTTAAATATTAAAATCCCCAACCTTCCCAACAGGAAAGCTTTTTCGAGCTAAGAGGAGCGGCTGAACGGCCTCTGATGGTATCGCATTGACACAAGTGTCTGAAAAAATAGGGTAGGGATGCATGATCCGTTCTGAAAAAGAAGCCCTAGCTAATAGGAAATATGCTGATGCTACTTTTAATTTCATGACTCAGGTTTGCTGCAAAATTGATGGGAATCTGTGCTGGAGCTTGGTTACGTTAAAACAGTTCTCTGCTGCTTGGGGTTTGTTGCTGCATTTGCTGCTTCTCTTTAGGAGGAATATTATTAGGAATTGTTCTGGTACTCAGGGAGCTCTTCAGACGTTATCTGAAAGGACATTGGAGGACTCTTGCTTTGGAAACTCTGGCATCCAAATAAATAAAACGGTTGCCTTCAGAACCATTTGCCTACACCTGAAGAAGACAAAGCTGCTGTGTAGGTTCAGGAGCACAACGGAGGCTGCGAGGTGGGAGCAGCCCCGGTCTTTGCACCCAAAGCACCCCTGAAGCACGACTTCAAGCCGGGTCAGGTCTCCCTCCTGCTTCCCCAGGACGGGATCAAGCATCTCCCGGCCCCCTCCTCCCTGCGCTGATGAGTTATTAGTGTTGCTAATTTTACCTGATGCTGCTTACTTCTCTGTGTGACAGGTTGCGTTGTTTTGAACTCTCCGGCTGACTGATTGAGCTCTCTTTAATATTCCCTGGTTTACTTTGAATTCTGTTTGTTGGCTGTTGCTTGTTGTGATTTTGGTTGTTTTTCTTTCATCCTCCCACTGCCTCTTTTTCCTCCCTGGTCCCTCTGATGCCTCTTCAACCTGGAACAAAGCCAGCGACCATCAGGAGGTCACTGAAACACAGACGGTTGTTGGGTTTAAATAAGGACTGGATAATTTTATGACCATTAACAAGACTCGCTGCTATGCAAGCTAGAATAATAAGGGCAATCATATCTCATGGTTCGGGGAGCAAGCTGATTGCCTGTGGGCACTGAGAAGGTAATTCTCCATCCCTGACTCCCCCAAAATATTACACAATTGACAATGTGCACTGGGCAGGTCAAAGGGAAGAAAGCCACAGGCGCAGGAGGAGGCGTGAGGCACGGGGCTTTGCTAGAGGGCAAGAGCATTCCTGTGTCACCACTCCACACTCTTTTATCTAGTCATCATAGACTTCTGGCTTCAGCATGATGGAAAAGGTTTTCCAGGTGGGTGAAAGGCTCTGAGGTCTGGCAGAGGAATCTTTCCTCTCTCCACGAGCATCTACAGGGCAGTGCTTGTGCCGTACAATTGGAGGTGCTTCGCTTTGCTGGTGGTGGTGGCTGGTTCATCTGTGCCCAGAGCCCCTGCAGAAGAGCCGTGTCCCTAAAGGGAAATAAGAGCACAAACCTCGCTTAGGTCTCTTTTCTCAGCTCGTTTTGGGAGTCACACTGCAGCCCCTGGGGATGTACGTGGTTATCTCCCCTCCGATCCCATCAGCAGGCACAGCGCCCTGGATGGGCACGCTCCAAGTGCCAGCTCCGCTCGCCGGGAGTCCCAGCAGGGGAAGGAGCAACCCTGGAGAGGAGGCGAAGGCAGGGAAGGAACCAAGCCCATGGGGAACTGAGCTGCTCATCCTGGCAGCTGCGCTGAGAGGAGGAGGAGAGGTAAGAGCCCTCCAGATAACACTTCTCTCTGGGGTGGCTCCATCCTGCCGGCAAAGGATGTCTTTGGGTAAGTCTGTAGGTACCTAGCGCTTCATTTTAATGCTCAAGTTGCCTGCCGAGCACATCGGTACCCCAGACACTGAGCCCTGGCCTTCTGGGGGCACAGCATCACCTTCTGCAGGCACAGCATCACCCACCGGTGTGGGTATGGCACGAGGTGAGGATTATAGGTCTGACAAATCACTCGTTAACTTCATCAGCTCGTTAGAAAACACCACGTAGATCGTAGGCATGCTGGTGATTGATTTTAAGGGATAAACCATAATTAACAGTGTTTAACAGCACTTTTTCTCTAATAACACCCCGGCAGAGCTGGGAGGTGTGGGGCAAGGTGGGAGCCCCAGCTCTGAGCCCCGTGGGTGAGGGCTGTGGGTGGCTGGGGGGAGCGGGTGGCTGTGGACAGCGCTGGCACCGCTGTGTAATGTCACCATGCTGCGTGGCCCCGTGGTGCAGGAGGAGATGCCTGATCCTGAGTGCAGCAGGCACATGGTGTCTCCACTTAAACACACTGGGCTGGCACTGGGAGGTGTGGTTTGCATCTCCCAGGGTATGCTGGCCATGGCCATGAGCTGTAGGGGGGCACATTGCGCACCTCTCTTGGCCACCAGGCTGGCGACCCCGCAGCACCTCCAGCAGCACCCAATTCCACCTCCACCTCCTCGATCCTCTCCCCAGGAAGAGGAGGAGGATGGCTCTCAGGGCTGACACAGAGATGGCCCCAGGGTGAGGAAGGCTCCAGCCCCAGCCTCCCAGACTCACCCCGTTTCCATTGCTGCTGATCCCCGGCTTCACAGATAACCATGGCCTTGCTCAGTCCCCAGGTCCTGCACTGGGTGTTAAATGTAATGAATGATCTTGTCCTCCTTGTTTGTCTCCTCTTTAGTGTAACACTGTAATTAGCTTAATTACCAACAGATTCATATTTTTTTTGGTAACTTAAAATGGAAATTAAATTTTGCACCAGGTTTTACAGGCTGTTAACGGGAATCGAATAATCAAGCCTGACTCCAAGTCCTTGAAAATGAGTATTAAAAAAGGTCTGAATTTGCATATTCATGTTTTTAATAGGGTTCAGAAGGTATATTTGCAACTGATGAAAAGGATTAATTAAGCCTAATTTGCATAGGAAGAGCAGTTTAACCCCTTGCAGCCTTACAAGGCAGAGACTGACAGGTGTAACAGCGGAGCTGGCTGCAGGAGAGACGCCGGCAGTGCGGTGCCTGGTGGGAGCAGCGTGCTGCCGAACGTAATGCCTGTGTGCAAGGAGGACAGGACCCGGGGGAGTCCAGGATCCCAGCACCACCCCAGCGTGGGCCCCCCGTGCCCACAGCCACCTCCTGGGTTCAGCCTCTGCCCCCCTGCCATGGTGGTGCACAGCCTGGGTGTCCCATGGCGATGCCAACACCACCTGCCTGTGTCAGGTCTTGGGCTAAATCACACGGCTTCTCCTGGCGTGGGATGCCCCGTGCAGCTCTAATGCAGCTCCCGGAAACATTTTCGGTAAGGCCAGCTGCTTTTCTGGAGCTGGTCACACCAGGGCTGCTGTAGGGCTTGGAAGCACCTGTGGCTGCTAGGGTCTCCAAAACCTTCGTCTGCTGGCTCAGCTCTGGCTTCTTTCTTTCTCAGCAGGGCTGAAGATCTTTGGGGAATAAAGGCACGTCACGGCAGGGTGAGGACAGGGTGTCTCACACCCTGGACTTGAAGGTGAGGCTGCACCCTGCAAGCCTGCAACCTGTGAGACTTCAGGGGAAGGGATGTGGAACTGCCTGCACCTATATCCCCTCCAGCACCCCTGGCACAGGTAAATCAGTGCGGCCTCGCACAGCTCTGCCCCATCCTCACCTCGGACAATGAGTATAACCCCCCAAAATCCACCATCCCCTTGCCCTGCAAAGCAGAGCGGAAATCTGACGCTTCCCAGGGCCCTCCTTAGCTCAGAACAGAGCACAGCTTTGAGGCAGAGCCTGAATGTTGCTAAAAAGTGGAAAAAAATAAATAAATCAGGCATTCATTTTGCTTCAGCAGGTGGTGCGCTGCGTTCCCCTTGTAATGCTTTGGTAGCGTGTGTTGCTAATTATTTTTCGGGTGGAATTTGCTGTGCACAGCGCACGGGGTTCATTAGACAGAGATGGCTTTGAAGTGGCGTTTGGAATTAATGCTGGCATATGTAAATGTTTCTTGTGCCATGGAAAAGCTGGCTATAAATGATGCATGAGGTCCAGCGAGAGAGATACTTGCTTTGTTTATACACACCCATCGGGCTTCGTTATGCCAAAAGCAGGCAGAGGAAAATCAGCGGTGTCTTGCACAGTCCATGTCGCTGCTTCCTGGCTGGATGGGAGCGTTTAGCAGAACTCAGCATGGCCTCACCAGCTCGCAGCATCCCCGGTTCCACCCCTCGGGGACGTGTCAGAGCCCTGGCAAGGCTGCTGCTGCCTCTGCGTTGTCCCCAGGTCCCCCAGCCCAGGAGGATGCATCCTGCCCTGTAAATCCTCGAGGCCCTGACCCCTGCCCCTCGCCCAGGCAAAACCCACCTGGGGGAGATGCGGTAAGGCTGGTCTGAGGAGTGCCTGCTCCTCTCCTCCTCCTCTTCACCCTCCCAGCACTGGGCTCACGGGACCATGCAGCTGCGGAGGTGGGGGACATTTCGCTTTAGAAGAAAACCTGGAAAAAGAGAAAGAAAAACCACCAAGCTCACAACCATGACAGAGAGGGCCAAATGCCAGGGGAATGCAAGCTCCCCCAGTCCTTGTCTCCACCACCAAGGCCTTTCCAGCCCAGGAAAGCCCAGCTCTGGGCTCTGGGATGCTCTTTTTTCATGCTTTCACAGAAGACTTATGTGAGACCCTTGCCACAGCAAAGCAGGGTCTGGAGCATCGCTGCACCAAAAGTTGGACACCTCTGTGGGGCAGGTGGGCATCGGGGCAGTGCCCTTTCTCTGAAGTGATGGGGTCTGTGCTTTAGTGGGTGGCTAAGCTGTTAGGCCAGGAACATCCTGAAGTGGGTGGTGCAGAAGTAGTGGCAGACATGTGCAAAGAGCTCGAGACACCTTGCAAAGCACCCTCACCCAGCGATGCCTGTCTCAGGTTAGGCATAAATGAACTTCGCATCAATTCCCACCAGCACCAATACAAAAAAATGAGTTTTTAGCCCCAGGGCTGTGTGATGGGCAGTGCAGGGACCTATTCAGGCAGCACACAGCACCAACAGCAGCAGCAGGATTTGAGGGAGGCCCTGGGGCTCAGCCCGAAGCCCCTGGCAAAGACACGGCTCCACAGGCTGGGGGTGAGTGGGGCTGAGCGGCTCCATGTGGCCGAGGGCTGCCTGTCCCTGGCTGGTGCCCACCCGGCCGGGAGCAGCCCCAGGCCCTCGGCCACCCCCCGATAACCAGGAGCGCCCCTGGCTCAGGCGCTCGCCCGCTGCTCTGCTGCTGCCAGGACGAGGGGCTGGGACCCACCGAGGTGCAACCGCATCGCGTTTCCTCTGCAGCGTTTACAAAACCACTTGCTCATCAAACACAGGGGAACTGTTTACTTTTTAAATAACACAAACATAAAGCGCCTCCGTTTTTATGGCCCTTTGGGAGGCTGCCCGCTCTCACCAGCCCCAGGGTTTGCCAAGATGAGGCTGCACCCTGGGGTCACCCCGTACCCAAACCCCACCAACATCCCGACCGTGCCCCTGGGGACACGGGCTCAGGGCTGCTTCCCGGGCAGGAGACACCGGGTCTGGGTGCTGGAGACCTGGTCCCGTGCGCCCTGCAGCCAGGCCAGACCTCCGGGTGAGCTCCCTGCAGCGGGCCCGGCCGGACAAAGACGAGGCGAGGCAGGAGCTGGGTGAGGAGCTGTGACCGAGCGCTGCTTCGTCGCCCGGTTCCCACTTCCCACTGTTTATTTACCAGCACGTTGGAGAGCGGCAATCCCTTCCTCATGCCTTATTGAGAAGCTCAGCTGTGAAACAGCTAAATGAACCATCCCGTTTTATTAGCCTTTGGACTTAGCAGAGGAGCAATCAGTTAATGGCTGACCAGTTTTTGAAGATGCTAAGCACATTACAAGTGCTAAGTATTATTATTTTCCCTGCGATGTTTTATTTTTCCCTCTGAATGTTCAGCTGAAATAACCCTCCCAATTACATTAGCCAGTTTCATGTGTTCTGCTCAGATTAAATGCGGTGCCACTTACAATCCCCTCAGCTCTCTGGTTCCCAGCTCTCTGCAAGCCTCATTCTAACCTTTGCTTCTCAATCCTGGGCTGAAGCAGCCTTTGCTCTGTCTCCTGCATCTGCCCCAGCCTTGCTTTGGCTTCCTAAAATGAAACACATCCGCACCGCTTCCCACAGGCACCTCAACCTCTGGCTCCTTCCTCTTGCATATTTATTTTGCTTTCTTAATCTCGCAACCTTTCTCCTTCCAGCTAAATGAGCTCCCTGGGTAAGCTGTGTCCTCCCACTTGCTGCCATCTCCCTAGGATGCCTGCTGCTGCTTTGGATTCGTCTTCTCAGGGAAAGGTGAGGGATCAGCTGGCCCAAGGGGGCTCTGCGCCCTGGTGCCAGCCAGATTTGCCTTCCTCGCCTGCAGACCTGCAGCCACGTACACCTCTGGTTTGTAGGGAAGGATGGGACTGGCTCAGAGTGGGGAATCCACCCCTTTCCCACAGCTCTACGGCAGCGATCGGTGACCACAGCCACGGTCAGGCTCTCCTGGGTCTGCGGGTGCTCTGGCTGCCATCGCTGGCATCTCGTTGGCACGCCGGGATGGTCTGTCCAGCTCCTTACCTCTGCTGTGGTTCACCTGGGCTGCTTGCTGAACATGTGAACGCAAAACTAAAACAGAAAAAAAGAGCAGGAAAGGACATGCTGGGGTTGTCTGCTCCATCTTCCTGCTCCAAAAGTGGGCTGGAGCAGGGGCTTCCCAGCCCCCCCAGGCAGAAGAACCCACCAACCATACCAGAAAGGGTCGGGCCACCACTGGTGGTGCAGGGCAGCCCCCAGCCCCTCTCCAGCACCTCCCTCTCATCCTTCCAGGCCCTCCTGAGGGCTGTGCCAGGACCTGCCTGATCTCCAGGATGGTGAAAAGTCCACACTGGGACTGTGAGACGGGAGCCAGACCAGAAGCCAGCCCCCGTCTCCCAGCTCCCCTCCCTGTTGGCCGCAAGTCCAGCGTGGAAATAGGTTTGGGGTGGCCATGCTGCGCAACCTGCTCTCCCCAGGCTCCCAGCACGCCTCCCCCCGAGCCACGAGGAGTTCATCTGACTGCCTTCTAGGAGCCGCCATCACCCCGCGAGGCTGGAGGAGGATGCGGAGCAGCGCAGGGGCTTGTAAGCTGTCAGCGCCTGGAGGATTCCTCACGCGCCGGGCTGCCACGCGGCTGGGATTTCCCAGGCAGAGACGGATGTGTGCAGACTCTGTGGTGGGTGGTGGTGTTGTTACAGCCGGCACGATCTAAGGTTGAGATAAGGTTTGTGGGGAGAGGTAATATCTCTTATTGCAACACCTGGGACGGATGGAAATAAAATAAATCATGTGGGCTTTTGGGCAAGCAGGCTCTTTGTCAGCCTGAACTGAGTCAGATGTGCAGGGGATGTTTCGGACTGGCCGTGGTGGATGGTTTGTGCCCTTCTACTCCAGGGCCATTTGGGCAGGGGGTCGCTGGCTCTGCCAGACCCTTGGACCAATTCCCAAAGCGCACAGATCCCAGCTGGGACAGGAGGGCACGGCTGGAAGGAGCAGACTTCAAGCCCCAGCTGCAGGGAATGGGAATCTTTGTTTATTGGCTACAAATGTGTTGGAATTAGATGATTAATTAATTTAGCTGCTTCATGTGAAAAGTGCCAGTGTTTACCTACGAGCCCAGAGATGAGCTCTGGCGGTACCCAGAGGCCTCCTGCCGCTCGGATGGGCTGGGAAGCTCTTGATTGCAGGGCAGGAGATGCCCAAGGAGAGCTCTGCTGTGCAAAATGCTGAGAGAGAGAAAGGTTTAAGAGGCCCCCAGCAGGGAGAAGCTGCAGATACAGAGCACAAACTTTGGGGCATCCCATCGCAGCCCTGAAGCTCGGGGCTCAGGCAAGGACTGAGGATGCTGCGGTGGGGTGAGCCAGAGCAGAGGGCTGGGGAGCTGCAAGGACGGGAGGGAAGCACGATGCTGTGTGCGGGGCTGAGCACTTCCTTGCACAGCTGGAAGCACTAAAGGACATGATAGAGCCAGAAGAGAGCCCGGGAGATGAGCAAGACAAGGTGGGGGACAGCACTTGTGCAGCTTAATGGAGAAGATGGGCCAGGAGAGAAGAGCTCATTAGAAAAGGGCATTGCACAGTGAGGAGAGGAGAGGCTATAAGCCACGAGAAAGCTGATAAAAGACAGAAATGAAAATCTTTTAGTCCCAAAGAAAGCAAGGCTGGAGTACATTAATGAGCTCTTTAATGGTGAGGCAAGTAAAGGTGAGCAGCAAATGGCTATTTCCAGACAGCAGAACTGAGTGGGAAAAACAGATGTTGGTGGGGTGCGGGAGGCGATCAGCACGGAGAGGAGCAGCAGTGCACCCCGTGTCATTAGCGTTGCCATTGAATTATTAAAAAGGCACACGCACACCAACTCAGACTTGGCAGACTCTTTTGATTGCTCTGCAGGAACAGAGAAGTTGCAGAGGGTGGGAAATAAGTGCTTTCCCACCTGGTTTGGACCAAAAAGAAAAGGTGGCAAACCAGAGTGAAAACTGGCACCTTGCCTGGCTGCTCCCCAGGCAGTGACAATCCCCATCCCTGACACTTCTGCGTCTTCTCATCACAGATGAAGATGGATTTCTTACTTGCGCAGAGGAAAACTGGTTTAACTCTGGTGGTTGCACTTCACTAATTCCTGGAGTGGGGAGAAAAGGGGGACTGAGCAAGGAAGGTATTGCTCGTGGTATTCCTGCATCTAAGGAAGGGGCAGTAGGCTGTCGCAGTGGAGTACTTCAAGATTCCTGATGAAATTACCAGGTGAACACACTCTCAATTTGCAGTCCAAAAGGGTGGGTGAGCTGCTCAGCACCGCACTGAGAGCTCTGCTGGTTTCTGATGAGCCCATCCACGAAGCCATGTGGCCACTCTCAAGGTGACATCTGGATAACCTGCACCGACTTTCTGGGGATGCTGGTGATCCGGCTGAGAAGGGCACAACAGAATGTGATACAAAGGAGATGTGAAAAAGCCAAAGTGCTCCAAGCCAAGGTGAAGCCACCAGGTTGGCTTCTCCAGCACCATTCCTGCTGGCTTATGGCTGCCTTCAGCGCCTCAGGCACCGGCTGGCAGCAGTGGTTGGGTGGTGAAGGGAAGGAAACATGTCCTGCAGCTCTCCCCGAGGAGCAGCTTTACCTCCAGCTGGGACAGAAGGACAGGACCTGCTCACACCACATAAGGCAGGACTGGGGCTTTTCCCAGAGAACCCCTTCATGCCCTGAAGCCCATCCCCGCTCCTCTGCTCTGTCCCCGTGTCGTGTCCCCATGAGACCACATGTCCAAGCCCTGCGGTGGTGGCACTGTCCCCAGCAGCACCACGCAGGAGGGGTGCAGCGTGCACCCTGGAGGAGCCCATGCAGCGGTGAGCCGATCCTGACACAGACAGGGTCCCCTAGCACCACACTTACATTCCCCTTGTCATTCCTCACCCTGACAAGCACTCACAAATGCAAATAAATTCTGACTTTGGCTCCCAAACTCTGCTGCCTGCTCTAAAAATAGCCCAACGCAGTGCGCGCTGGCTGCGAGCCCCCTCATCGATCCGGCCCAGCAGCGCAGCGGCGCGCCCCGCCATGGCCCTCAGTTGTCCCCTGCACCCTTCCTCACCCAAATTAGTGCTGCAATGGGGTTGGAACCCCCACCTTGCTCCCCTCTACCCCTGCTAACCTGCATCTCTTGCAGTCGTGGTGATTTATTGCTCCGGAGCGTGACAGGCAGGCTGCAGCACTGGGGCGTTGAGCTCTCCATCGCTGTGATGAGCTGGGGAGACCTTGGGTCTTGGTTTGCCACGACCCAGCCCTGGCAGAGCATCAGGAGGGGACTAAGGCTTTTAAAAGCTACCCAGGCTATCGGTGTCCCAGCCTTCACACTACGTGGCAGGCTCTTTTGCTGGCCCCGGGCCGGAGCAAGCATTGAGCTGCGTGTGCTGTGGGCTCTGGTTCGCTCGCCAACAAGAAGCTGGCTTTGCTGAAATGATGGAGAAGGGAATGGGGTGGTCATGTTTAGTCCTTGCCTTGGTTTTGCCCTTGAAGAATGATGTTTTAAACAACAGCCATTCTGTGGACATGGGAAGGGCGTCAGTGAATACATTTATTGATGGCCCTGGGGCTATCAGCGGCGTCCTACAGCAGAGCCCTTGGGGAGTGGGATTTCCATACAGCAGCTACAGGGGTGGGCAGGGCAGGAAGGGAGCAGCAGGATGGGGACAGCTGAAGGGGACTCTGTGGACCCCAGAAGAGCTTTGGGGGAGCAGAAACCCTGGGAAGTGGTGATGAAAAAGTGAACTCTGGTCAGTGAGGAAATTGCTAGGGCAGCTCAGGGCAGAAGCAGCAACCGATCCCTGTGTTCCTTTCCTCTGCTTTTGTGCTGCAGGGAAGCAACTGCTCTCTCTCAAAAAACCCTCTGAGCAGCTTTGCTTGATGCCTTGTCTGGCTTCTTGGGGAGCTGCTGCCTGTCCTGCATGTGCCTGGCACAGCTGCTCCTGCCCAGATCGCACACCTCTCCCTGCCCCTCAGCCTTCTCCCTCCCTTTCTCTCCCCTTCCCTTGCTTCCTCTCTCTGCTGGCAGAGCCCAGGAGGTGGGGATGGGGACCCCGGGGCTGTCACTGGTGGTGGGATCATGCCCTGTGCTGGCTCCCAGGTCTCTGCTCCCCATTGAGGAAGGGCAAAACGAGGGAGAAGGCTTTCCCGTGGCCTCCCTCCTCACTCTGACATGTCTTCCCTGCACCTCGCCTTTCTGCTTGGGAAGGAGCTCCCTTGCTTCCTTTGGGTTTGGGGCCACAGCCTGGGTGAGCTTGGGAGCTTTGGAGGTTGAACAGCAACCAAAATAAAGAAGAAAAGCACCCAGTAGGTCACAGGTGGTTAATTCTCCCTGTGCCCTCAGAGAGATCTGAAAAACAGCTGCCTCTGGGGTATGAAGGATGCTGAGAACAGAGCTCTACAGGTCCTGTCCTGAGACGCCCAAGTCGTTCCCTGCGTGGAGCAGTGGTTTGGGGGATAGTGGGACTTACTCCCTTTTCTTGTCTGGCTTTTTTCTCAGCTCATCTTGTGGCATCTCACTTGGAGGGACATGGACCATGGCTGCCAGGAATGTGACCCACCATGGAGGAAGGGCCAGGAGGCAGCAGCACGGCCACTGCCTCATCACCCGGAGCCCTCTGACCTCCACGGCGTGCCCCCCTGACTGTGGGCAGGGGACTCTGAATGGGGACAAGCCTCCCCTTGGAGCCAGAGGGACCTAGACCTTTCCTAATCCTCCTGTTCTCTCACTGCAGGGTTTGCATCTGGGAAGTGTTTAATTTTGAAAGGCCAGTGCTGCTGTATCACATTTCCTGCTCTGGTCTCTGTTGGTTTATGACCAGTGAAATCCCGGTGTGAAAACAAAATTGGGCTTTGATTTCATCTGTCCCTGCTGTTTTATGCCACTAACAACTTTGCTTTTCTATAGTGGCTTTTATTCTAGGAGCTAAACGGGCTTCACAGACAGGCGATTAATTAACTGACACCCGGGCCCGCCCCCCCCCCCCCCGGCCAGCCTATGCCCTCGGTGCCACGAGGACGAGGCTTGCAGAGGAGGAAAGAGGCTGAGAGGAGCAAAACAACCCCCTGGGCACAGGAGTGAGCTGCTGATGGGGAGATGGTTGTGATGGTCCAGACTGGTGTGGGACTGGTCTGGAGTGACCGAGGAAAGTCTGTTTTTTTTTTGGGAGGACCATTATTGGATCACCTGGGCCCAGGTTAATTCATGAACTGCCTCGGCAAGGTCTGATCCTCAGCTCCATTCTCCTGGTCCTGCTCGCTGACCGGTGAGCAAGGCACAGCCCCGCAAAGCTGAGCACCGTGGGGAGGCTCTGGGGCACCTGGAGGAGGTGGAGCGATGTGCCTTCGCTTATGTGGAGTGAATATGTTCCTGGGGAAATCGCTTTTATTATGAAATCCTGCTAATGGTTTGTTGTCTACACAAATAACCGTGGGGAATGAACTCGTGCACTTCCCAGCCTGCTCCGTGTCTTCCTGGCTCAGCTTCTTTCTGAGCAAACATAACCTTTTGCAAGAATACCTGTCAAAATCACTTTGAAATATTGAAATAACAGGATGGGATGTGGTTTGCTGCTGGGCCCTAATGCTCCTCTGTCAGGACTAGGGATGCACCAAAGAGACTTGTGAGCAGGAGGCAGGGGAAGGACCCTGGAAAGCAGCGGGGCCTCAAAGGGCTGCTCTGGGGAGCTCATTGCTTCGCTGGGCTGGCTTGCTGGGATCCCACATGCTGCTGGGGGAGCAGAGCAGCTCCCTGAGCCTAATGTGCCCCCTCTTTTTGTTGGTCGTGGGATGAGGCATGGGAGTTTGCAACTCAGCTGGAGCGAATCTGGGCAAAACTGTGTCCCTCGGCAGCATGGGATTGGCTTCCTGGGCTGAATGCCCCCTCCTCCAGCTCACCCCGTGAGTAGGGCATCATCCGTGTGTGTTTTAGAGATGGGGCTAAATGCTGCTGAGACTTGGATAGGCATTGTACAGCAATGGCTGAAGGGCATGTGGCTGCCTGGTGGGATACCATACCCCAGGACCATCCTCTTCCCTTCCAGCCTTGGAGTCCCAGGGTCCCCGTGATGTCCATCTGCGAAACCACCCATGGGAAATGTGAGCCCAGCTGGCCCATGGGCAGCACCGGGGCTGCAGGCAGGAGGTGCTGCACTCGCTGCCAGGTGCTCTGGTAATTTGGGGTTATCCTTGGGGAAACCCCTGGGTGCGGGGAGTCCCAGCAGTGAGGGGCAAGACCCCCTGTAACTGCTCTCAGTCTGTGCGAGCTGTAAATGCTTTGTGTCCTGTCCCTCAGCAAAATCACCCCTCGGTGATGTCCCTCCCTGGAGAGCAGCAGGAAGGCTTCTGCACTAACTCATCAGCAGCTCCCCATCCCGTTGATACCTTTTGATTTTCAGGAGAAATCCCGTTGCTGGGTGGCACCCACTCAACCAGGAGCCCTCTGCTTCTCATCCCCTTTCCTGTTCCCACCTGGAACAGTGCTGGTGATTTGCTTTTCTAGGTAAGCACCTTTTTTCTTAGTGCACTTGGAAGTGATCAGAGCTTAGACATAAACAATCTCTGGGAGAAATCAAAAACAAAGAGGAAACCCAAACCGTCCCCCCATCTCCAAAATACCTCCTCAACCAACCAAGAAAAACTCCTTCAAACCAAACTCCATCTCTTTCTCTAAAATCCATGATTAAAACCTGGTACAAACAGGTGAATATAGATATATATATATATATTTTTTTTAGTAGATGTAGTATTGATTTTTTTCTCCTCTCTCTTTCTCATTATACAGCAAACATTGCAAATATAGAAATTTTCTCTGTACAATTAACGACGTCGGTTTACAATGCAATGTGTGGTAAAACCTCTCAGTGAGTGAAAATGTGAACGGGCCTTCAGCCGGGTAAAAGTCTAAACTGGAAGACTCCGTTTGCAAAAACAGCCCAAAGGATGGATCTCCTTCTGGTCTCTTTTTGGTTTTTGTTGCTGTTTTTGTTGCTGTTGATTTTTGGAAGGGAAGGAAGGAAGAACACAAACTGTTCACAAAGAATCCACAAAAACACGGAGTAGGGACTCATGCAATGCAGTACTGGGAAACGCCAGAGCTCTCTGCCCGCTCTTTCACTTTCTTTTTATATTCAATTTTTTCATTTTTTTTTTCTTTTTTCTTTTTTAGAAAAATCAGAATGAAACAAAACTTTTGTTTTTCCTCTCCACAGTTTGTTTTGTAAAGTTTGTGTTCAAATTTGGTGTGTGTCTCACCAAAGTGAGGCCATTTTAATATCTCACTTTATATATTATATAGAATATTTATAGATTTCCGTAATTTGTTCTCTCTTTTATTTTTATTGATTCATTTATTATTATTATTATATTTTTTTATTTGTTTCAAAGACAGTCTGAATAAAAATAGCTGCTGCGGATTTCTTTTGGTCCAGTTAGTGTGTTAAGTCACGAGTTGTGTGAGGTCTCAGGACTTTTGCTGGGCGGAGACGCCCTTCCAGTAGTCTAAGATGTCGTGAAGATCCTCGTCTTTGGCAAACTGGACCTTTTTGCGTAGGGCATGGCCGGCTGCCATGTACTCCTCCTCGTCTTTGTGCCGCTTGCGGTTGAGTTTGAAGCGCTCCCAGATGCTGTGCGAAGGTTTGCAGGTGTACTCGGGGCTGGAGGTGTAGCTCAGGTTGTGGTACTGGGGTGAGAGCTGGGAATAGGCCAGGTCTCTGGGGCGAGGACGGGTCAGAGGCTCCAGGATGGAGGGCTTTCGCCCCGCCATGCTGTCGTGCTGCTCCCCTTGGTGCGAGCCGGGGTACGAGTGCCGGTGTTCGCTGTACTGCCGGATCTTCTCCGCCTCCGCCCGCAGGATGGCCGCGGCCGGTGTCACAGTGAGGATGGTGTCAGTGGTGGGGGACGTCTTCTCGATGTATTTGGCTTCTGATTTGTGGCCCGATCCCTCAGAGCGGTAGGACCTGGGGCTCCGTATGGAGCCGCTGGAAGAGGTGCTGGAGCGTTTGGGGGCGGCCTCCATGCTGTGGTGCCGCTGGAGGGGGTGGTTGTAGCTTTCCTTGTAGACAGGGGAGAGGAACCCATGCTTGCTGGGGATCTGCTCTGATAAGAGCACCAGCTGAGGCTCCACCGTGGAGACTGCCCCTGACTTCACCCCTTGGAAGGAGGTGGACTCGGATTTCAAGGCATCGATGCAGTTGTTGATGATCTGGTTCACCTTGTCCACCTCCTTGGCAATGGTGGAGATCTCGGCCACGGAGCTCTGGGTGTCCGGTGGCAGGGACAGCTCACAGTCTCGCCTCTCAGGCTGCTCCCCCGTCCTCACCTCCATGTAGTTGCCCTTGGTGGCCTTGGGGGTCTCACTGCTGTCGATCAGCTTGTACTGCTCAACCTCTCCAGCGGAAGGCAGGTAAGGGATTCGGGTCACCGTCTCCCCGCCCAGCATCTGTCCTTGGGACAGCTGGGTGATGCTGGTGGTCTCCATTTCTGGCCCATATTTCAGCTCAATGATGGTCTTCTTCATGCTACCGGCAGCCTTTTTGTGCTTCTCCTCTTGCTGGCGCCTCTTTCGGAGACAGTAATACACGACGCCCAAGACGATCACCATGCCAAAGAGACAGCCCAGGATTGTCATGATATAATGGGTGGCAGTGGAAGGGGTAGGCACCGGCTCCTTGCGGTTGGGTCTGGTGGGCGTGATGGTGACACAGGTGTGGTTGTACTTGGAGTATTGGTGGACAGAGACCACACAGTAGGTGTAATCTCTTTGTGCTACTAGGTTGCTCACGGTGATGTTCTCCTCCTTCTTCCTGAGCTTGGTGATCATGGAGGAGAAGCCATTTTCAAACTGGGAGAGGATGTACATCTTGCTGAAGGGGTAGGGGATCTGCACGGTGAGGACGGCCGAGTTGTGGTTGAGGTGCTTCACCTGGATGTTAGGGCGCACCTCCGTCTCGCCGATGGGCGTGAAGAGGGAGAACTGTGGGGTGGTGCCATCACCGGAGGAGCACTCCTCCTCGGAGCATGGGCTCTCGGAGGGCGCCGTGGTCACTTGGTACCGGGGAGGGATAAAACGAGGGATCACAGTGTAGGAGCCACCGGTGCAGAGGGACGAGAGCATGCTCAGAGCATTGCGGTAGCCAGTCCGGCCTTGGCCTAACAAGTAGTAGCCCGTGTAGTCCGGTGGGGAGTCGCACTGCATCCGGTCGTAAGTGCGCGTCATGTTGGTGAACGCCTCCAGCCATTGCAGGAAGCCGAGGAGCTCACAGGAGCAGTAGAAGGGGTTACTGTAGAGTTCACAGACAGAGAGCTTGTTTAAGCCCCGAAAAGTGTTGCTGTCGAGTCTCTGGATCCTGTTCATGGACAGGTCAATGTTCACTATGTTGGGGCACTCCCAGAAGGCGTTGGGGGTGACGGACTCGATGAGGTTGGCCTGGAGATAGAGGTACTCCAGCTTCCCCAGGCCCCGCAGGATGCCCTCAGTGAGGTTCCTCAGTCGGTTGTAACCCAGCTGCAGCACCTGGAGGTTGAACTGTCCCGAAAAGGCACCGTCCTCGATGTAGGAGATCTCGTTCTTCGTCAGGTTGAGGTATGTCAGGTTGCCGAAGCGGCTGAGCGAGGCGTACTGCACGCTTTTGATCTTGTTGTCGTTCAGCCGCAAGTCCACGATGGTGCTGTTGATCTGCTGGGGGATGGACTCGTAGGGGGGCTGGTTTTGGCTGCAGATGGCCAGCCAGACGAAACCCTTGTCCCCCTCGATGAGCCAGCAGTCCGCCCGCACCCCGCCGGCGTGCAGGAGGGAGACGGCTGCCACGCACACGCAGAGGGCTGGCGTCGCGGCCCACCGGCGACCTGCCATCTGGAAGGGCGGCGCGGAGAAGGGGCTGCTGGAAGTGGGGAGCGGGACAGGGGCTGGGAAGACTTGGGTTAGTGCTTCTTCACTCTCCTCTCCCTTCTCCTCATGGCTTGGAGCCCGGGGGGAAGTGGCCGTGGCAAATGGGGACCTTGGTGCCCAAGGGGCTCGGCAGCCACCAGGCGGGGGCTGCTGTCAAGGCCTGGGAGGCTGGGGCTGGTCCCACATCACCAGGTCTCCAGCATCTCGGGGAGGGAGTCATGAAGTTAGGTGCCTGTGCAGAGGAGCCGCTCTGGCTCAGAGAACAGCCTTCCTCTCGTTTTTAACAGTACATCTCCTCGTTTTCTTTTTACTGCCCATCGCGGCGCCGGTCCCCATCTCCACGTTCCCTTCTGGCTGGCTGTCCTTGCTTGGTTCCTCAGCTCACCTGCACAAAACAAAACAAAAGCACAAGCTCAACACAAAGGGCAGACAATTAAAGTCTAGCAGCATCAGAGATGCACCCAACTACCCTCTTAATTTTAGCTGCTTGCCTTCTAAATCCAGCTGCCACCTTTCCGGGGCCTTTGGTTAATTTGGGCACAGCCAGTGCTGTTTGGCATCACTAGGGCAGGTGGTCACTGCCTGCAGACGTCAGCCTCTAAGTGCATCGACCAGCATCACGTTATAGGCAGCAGGGAGAACAACGCACATCCAGTGCACCATTCGTCTGACCTATTTAGGTGTCTACCTCCAGAGGAGAGGAGTGGTGCCCCAGAAGTGTCTGTTTCTCTCTGCGGAGAGCAGATGAAGTCTAGACAACTCACTCTGATGTAGATTTGATGCTGCAACGTTTTGCTGAGGGGAATCCTATCTGTCTCGCATGCTGGTGCGTGCAGCAGCAGTGCCCACGGAGGGGGATGCTGACTGAGGACGCCGTGTCTTCCTGACTGCATTGCTGTGTGGTGGCTAGGATAAGGCCCAGCACCAAGCACCTGGCCTGCTTCTGGGAACCTGAGCAGTACTTTTAGGGCACTGCTTGGCTACAAAGCACGCTAGCTCAATTGTCCACAATCTATTTTCCTTGTCCATGGTTGGGGCTTGTTGCCCCACAACTGGGGGAAACATCATGGCTTATCTAGAAATTCCTTCTTGAGACTTTCTATGGGAACAGTAGCTCTGGTTGTCTCCCTTGATCCCAGGCAGACTGTAGGTAGCAAGGAAGATACCACCAGCACTTCTTGAAAACACAGTTGGTAGGAAACTGTGGCTTCTTGAGCATCCATGAAAGAGAAGGAGGGACACGTCATACACCTGAGCTGTGTTTCATTAGATCTGCAGAGTAGTGTAAATCCAGAACCTGGTTTCCAATCCATTTCCCAGTGCCCAGGCAGTGAATGGATGTGCTGGTGCTGCCCTCCTGCAAATCATGAGGCATTCAGACACCATACCATCAGCCTCATCCTGGAGAAACCAGATCCCTGTTTTCCAGCCATGATACCAGGTGGTGAAGCAGACCATGTTTCACTGCAGAGAGCCCTGTTAACCATTCACAGCTTATACTTCAATAAACAGGCTGGTAATAACAAACAGTGAAACAGTTTATTTGTTCTTTCTGGATCGCGATCAGTGAGTCTGTTCCCTGGTGGGATGGCTGGGTTTCCATTACGTGCATAACGAGACCTGCTTTTGCATCAGCTCTGTGGCATACGAGGCTCTCCAGCCACCTTGTCCTCCAGCAGCTCTCCCAACCTGGGGGTAGAAATCTGGACTTTGGTGTGCTTTTACACTGCTATTCGAGCTGAAGCCCTCATATCACTGCAGAAATACTGATATTGAGGGTAAACCCCATTTCTGGAACCAGTACCTGTGGCACCAGAAGGAGCACATTTACAAGGACATGCTGTCCCTCTCTGGGGTGCTTCGTCAGGACCTGGTAGCCCATTTTGGCACATCTGAGTCCTTGGATCTGGCGAGGAAGGGACAGGGACCGTGTCCCCACACACACTCCCCCACTGATGGGGAGGCATGGGCTGCAGTGCTGGGCTGCGAGCTGTCTGCCGTCACATCCCTCCCGGCACTGGGCAACTCAATTAACCTCCCTGCTCTCCAGTCTCCTCTCCAGTTCTGTGAGATAATGATAGTGCATCACAGGGCTGTGGGAGACTGAATGACACTGCCCCGAGCTCCTCTCGTTGAGATGAAAGTCAAGTCAGACGCATTGAGCTGCAGGTGGAGACTTTGCTCCCTCCGGCTGGGAGCTGGGCTCTGGATGTGCCCATTCTCCTCTGCCACAGGGATCAGCACGGTCCCCAGCCCCTCCGATTGCCTCCTGTGGGGTGTGCATTGCCCATAAGGATGTTGGAGAAGGGTAGAGATGAGTGATCCTGGCCTGCGGAACCATCAGCAACGGGTTGCCCCAGCTGTCTCCTGGGGATGGATGGCACGGAGGGCATTTTCCTTGCTCACAGCCCTCTCTTTTGCTGCAAGCATCTCCTGCAAAGCCACACCAGCCTTCTTCTAGTGGGGGAAGGTTTCCTGTTGCCGTGTCCCTGGGGAAGCCGCAGCCTGCAGCCCACATTGGAGGGCATTAGCTAATGGAGCAGGACCATCCTGTGAGCAGAGAGCAGAGACAAGACCCTCCAAGGACCTTGCCAGGCTGGCCCCCATACCCTTCTCATCACCCATGTGCATCCCTCATCTAATTGGGGGTGTCGGGGGTGAGGAAGAGTGACCGTAAGCAACTCAAACATATTTAATAAGGTTCCCGCTGTGTGTTTTCTCTTCTTTGCTGTGCGGTGCCTATCAGACCAGTCCTTTCCAACAACAGAAAGGAGAAAAGGCATTTTATCAGCAGCCCGAGTTTAATTTCAGCTCATTAAAGCAAGCAATTTGCTGGTTTATTTGCTTTGCAAAGTGTGAATAAAACGACAGCATTAAGGAGATGTAAGAGGGGCTAATCTCCCCTTTTATTAGATTGCCGGGACATGACTGGGGAGTGGAGAAGTGGTCTTGTTGCTTTGCATGGAGGAGATAACGGTTATCTTGTTGGCTTCTGAAAGCCTCCTTCCAGCATCACGCCGATGTGGGTGCGTGTGGGTGTGCGGCATCAGCCAGGCACCAAGGCGGGATGGGAGCAGGGGCACTCACAGCGGTTCCAGCACGTATCCCCCTAACAGCAGATAACAGAGATCTGGGAGGTTTCTTTGATTTTATCTCCCATCTAATCTTCCTTTTCTGCTTCTGAAACCCTGGGCGGGATTCTTGTAGGTTAGACGGAGAGCAGCTGGTTGGATGAGCAACTTGTGCTGTTCCTGACCTCCTGAGGCTGGGACATGGCTCTGGAGGGTGGGGGGGCCGGCCCCCCTCCCCCCCCCCCCCCCCCCCATCTCCTCCCCACAGACTGCAGGAAAATCGCTAAGAAAAACTAGGGTTTTAACCCTCCTGCCTGACCGATTTGTCTTAGCCCAGCTGTTCTGGCTTTGTGCTCCCAGTAACCCAATTGCACGCCACTTTTCCCAGCCCTCTGACCCTTCACAAAGCTGCCAGGGAAAACCTGGGGACAAACCACCTACAACTCTAAAGTGAAAAACTACCAGGAAAGTGGAGATATGGGGTTCTTTTTCATTGATTGTGAAAGAAGCAAAGGCGAGGAATGAAAACAACAGCAAAGTTTTGAAATGATTAAACTAAATCGGAGAAATGTTGAACCCTGTCTGACAATGGCAACAGGCTGTGGCCATGGGGAGGCCATCGGGCAGGAAATATTTCTTCCACCTGTGCACTGTGGATACTGCTATATTTTCCTTTTCTTTGGCTTTCACAAGGCAGCTAGGTGGCCTTGGCCAGCTGAGAACATATCAGGCTTACATGGCTTGCAGAGACCAGTAAATGGGCAGTGACAACTCCCTTGCTGTTTGCTGCTGCTAAGCACTGCCTCTGATCTTCATTGTCCCTGCTGGAGCCGGATCCAAGGCTTTGCCCTGCTGATCCTCAGCACTGATACTGATGTTCTCCCCTCCTACCTGTCCCTGTTTCTCCAGCCCTGCTTCTTGCCAACATCCCAGCAGCAAATTGATTTTGTGATCTCCATGAGGCTGCAGCCTGCACTGGATGGACAGCACCAGCCTTGTGCTCTGGCATCTAAGGTGGGAAGGAAAAGGCAAAACTGTGGCTGCTCACACCAGTGCGGGCTGACTGGAAGTTTTTGCCTCCATCTCCCAGCTAATAGCAGCTCAGTAAATTAAACCAGAGCAGCAGCTGCAAGGAAGCAAACAAAGCAGCCGTGGGGGCTGGGTGGGTTGAGGGGGAGCAAGCCGGGCAGCACACAGAATATGCTGTCCTGGCGCTCGGTTCCTAATTTTGTTATTCTACTGAATGAGTTCTTTCAAACTGTGGATCAGATTTGCTAAGCGAAGGCAAGGAGCCAGATTAACATGTGCACATTTATGTGTGTGCGTATACACACACACACACAACGATGCTCCCCCCTTGGCATCCCCGCATCCCCAGAACTTCATCCTCCCTAGCTGCTCTGTCTCCATCTGGCCACGTTTCAGCTTCTCTTAGATCCTCTTTCATATCCACTCAGGTCATTTTATCAATAAACGAAGGAGCTCCACTACAAAGAGGGACGTAGCAAAACGGGAACGATACATTACAGATGATAAATGTTTAATCGCCCAAAGAGGTGGAGACAGAAAATTTGGCTAACAGGCACCAAATGTTAAAGTGAACCTTGGCTCTTCATTATGTGTAAAACAATCTGAGGAGACAGCTCTAGGATGTCAGAGAAAACATTTATTAGTGATGAAGGCTTCCCTAAATGGCTTGACGTCCATTCTGTGGACGTCAGGTGTGGAATTGAGGCTTCCAGGCAGTTTTTTCTGCTCATTTGTATTCCTGGTGTTTGCTACATGCCTCCTTCTGGGCTATGTTGGTTAGCATCACTACCATGCTGAATAATAAGAATTCTCAGCCCTGTAAAATCCAAGTTCATTTTCCATCCAGAGAGCCCAGTACTAATATTGTCTCCACAGATAGGGTTTAGGCAGCACTTTGTGCATCCTAGCCTTATTCCCAAATAACTCACAGAGTTACATAACAGAGCTCTCTAGTCAATTCTACTCTCCTGCTAGTATTTATTATTTAAGAAACAATCAGCAAAGGAGAAGAGAGAGGTTTCCCACTGAGTTTTGAAGAGAGATGAAGAGGGAATGAAACAAAGGAAAAAAGGGGGCTGAGAGACAGGTGCCCAGCACCGTATGCAGGATAGCTTCTACTGAGACCTTGCGAGTAGATGGCATGTAGCTAGGTGGGAAGGATGGTGAAGAGAGTAATTTCTGAGCATAGGTAGGGAGAAACAGACAGAAATCTCACATGTGGTGTCTATACAGGGGCATTACTGACAGTTGTATTGACATTTATGGATGCTATATGGTGCTAAGGCCCTGAAGGCACTGATAGGCTTTGATGGTCCTGACCAGCCACACCTGGGGCCTCCACCTCCACCCTCTGCCATGGGTCCAGGAGCTCCATTTAAGCTCAGCCCTGGGCCTCTGGCTTTTCTCTGCCTGTCTCCTGTCCTGCTTCTGGTCCTGCCTCTAGGATAGACCTCAAGCCTTTGTGGTAGGTGGCTCCTGACTGGATTATGTCTGGTGCTGTGCCTCACCCATCTCCTTCTGCTCCTGGCTGCACTCCTGGGACAGGCCCTGGTTCATCTCTTGTCTTGCTTGTGACTGCTGATGGACCTTGTCACCAGCACCTTCCCTGCCTGCTGTGCCCACATAGCCCGGCGTGAGGAGGGAACCCCCTCTGCTGGGTTCCTGCTGTGCCTTTCCTTTGGGAAGCCAGCCCCTGCTGCTGCCTGACATGGGTTGCCACAGGGGATGGCTTATTCTGCAGCTGGTTGTGTGTGGAATTCCTCAGCAAAATGGATTTCTGATGGAAAATGTGATTTCTGCAGAACTAAACCCTTGGCTGAAAAACAGTGGTCTTTCTTGGAAGCTTCCATCGCAGTACTTGATTTCAGGCCAGTTTAGCTGTAAGCTGTGGGTGATGTGGTGTCTTATGGGAGCCACAGTTCAGAGCTATCATTCCTTCACCTTCTCCACTGGCCATGCTGAGGCCAGCACTGCAATCTGGCAATGGTCAACAGGAGCCTGTTCTCATAAACATTTCTAGGCACCCTTTTTTGTTCTATGGCAAAATAAAGTCTGGGTTAAAATAACGCTTTCAAGCCAGGTCAGCTCTTGGGATTTCAGAAAAGGGACGTCAGAAAATACAGATATTCTGCTTTTCATTCAGCTGCAGTCTGAAGTCATTTACATCCGTCTCAGGCTGCTTAGCGTCCAGGGTCTATTGAGATGACAACCCTATCTCGTACTGCTGTGGGCCACTGAGCAAAATTCTCTGCTGAGTTTAAGTAAATGCATAAATGATCTTCCTGGTGAACAACCTCTTAAGCCCAGCTGGTTACCTGTGCATTAAACCAGCCTTCTGAAATATCAGCACGAGCGGACAAAATGTCAGCTCCAGCCTGCAACGGTGCAGCTGAGCCCTCAAAGAGCTGAGGAGTGCAATTAGAGGGGAAGAGTTAGAGGGAGGTGAAGAGGACAAAGATTTTCAGGGATGTGGAAAACTGAGAGCTCTAATCAGGTAGAACAGTAGTAATAAGAAAAGTGTTTCCATGAGAGCCTCTCTAGTATTTACTTTGTGGTGCTCTTCCTTAGAGATAATCAGCCTGAATCACAGCTTCATTATGGGATAGTCATGGCCATGTTAGGCTGGGGGGAAGCAGAGGTCTGGAGCAGAAGCAGGACTCCCTTCCTCCCCCCCCCCCCCAGTAAATACTGCTGGAGATCAAAGTGTGTGTTTCCAGCACTGATACAATGGAGGGAGCCCGCCCCATGCTGGAAGCAAAGCTGCTGGTGTTCCTCAGCTCTGACAAACTGAGCTGAGCCTCATCTCTGCATTGTCATCCCCGCTCAGATCCTCAGTGCTATTTGAAAGAGGGTTTTACTGCTTTCTTTCATTAATTCATTTTTCCAGGAAGCCTGCATAACCCTTTGCATCCCAGGCAGGAACAGCTGCTTCTACAGGGAATAAAATCTGGTGGTGAATCCATGAAATTAATAGTTTGTAAGAGATTACTTTTAGAGGTGCAAGTACTACAGCTTGCCCTTTTATGCTACAGCACAGTGTTTTTTTTGCTC
The DNA here is from genome assembly GCF_011077185.1 of Oxyura jamaicensis. Classification (NCBI taxonomy): domain Eukaryota; kingdom Metazoa; phylum Chordata; class Aves; order Anseriformes; family Anatidae; genus Oxyura; species Oxyura jamaicensis. The sequence continues at coordinate 5,414,575 of NC_048906.1, forward strand.
TGATATTTTTGGTTGTAAGGTCTTACTTTCAGAAGAACTTTCCCCTTTCTGTCCTTCCCTTCCCCGGTGAGGGAGCCTCAAGTCAGAAGTTGTGGGTGTCTGAGCAGTGGCAATTTCTGTGTGGATCGTACCGCTGAATATTGGCAGATGGACATGAAAACATGCAGCACACTCAGGGCTTCATGGTATCGGCCTGCTCTGATCCCCTGGTAGCTAAATGGGACCTCACCTTTCCATCTGCAAGTGTCCTTCTGCACCCAGGAATTGCCATGGCTTGCTCTAAGCAAACACGTCTGCTAACCTCCTGTTCACCTTTCAAGTTGGTTCTGCTTCTCCTGATGGTGCTGGAGAAGCTTTCCAGATGTCTATTCCACCCAAAATTATTCTCTGATTTCATGATCCACTTCTCTGCAGCCAAGGAGCCCAGCCTAGGGCTCCTCTGGCTGTTTTTTGAGGGGGGTTGTGCCCAGATATAGCAATGTCTGGCAAGACCCAGTGCCCTACAGGCCTAATTTTAGCTCAGTGCTGCAGGCAGGCTTCCTGTCATGGGCCAGGAGAAGGTTAATGATCATCTGGGCAGCTCTCCAAATCCAATGTAATGTTTATTCAGGGGAACAGCATTGCAGAGAAAACCAAGGGTGATCACTTTCCATGCACATCTTACCCAGCGTGGCCCTGCTGCTGCACATGGAGGAGTTCAGGATTGTCGGCTCTGGGAGCAGGGGCCTCTGCTCCTTCCCTAGGTCAAGATAGGCCCTATGTGAGATTTCCAACCCTGCCTATCTCCTTGCCTCCTAACCTGAACAGATGTTTTGTTTTTAGACAATATTGTAACTGGCTGCAGGTCTATGATGTTTCAGTGGTGGAAACACTCAATCCCCTACTAAAAAATTTACACAGCGCTCCCTTTAGCCAGGAATCCCTAGCTGACCATGAATACATCCTGTTCTGGAGCAAATACAATAGCCCTAGAACAGCCCATGTCTCCAGGGCACTGCTACCAGATGTTGCACTTGGATGTGCACGTGCCGTGGGTGGGATTACAGGCTGGAATCGGCACTTCCAGGGGACAGCTATGGCTTAGAGGCATGCTGTTGTCATCCACGTTATGGGTCAGTGTGAGGTGGCTAAAAGCCACTAATAAGTTCATCTATAACACTGCCAAGGGCAAAGGGTAAACCCTGCTGGCCAAAGAGCATTTCCTAAGGGTACAGCATGCCTTCAGCTGGCACTTAGAGCACCTTAGTTTGCTAGTCCCTGTGAAGGGAAGGTGCTCAGCCTCACAGCACCCTGCCAGGAGGAGCTGGAGCTGAGAGATGTGGGGCACAGAGGTCCCAGCTTGCTGGTGGTGGCTTGGGGGACCTGGGTGCTGCACATCAGTGCTCCAGCTGGGTTTGGGGTGGGTGGTCTGAGAGGATGAAGGACTGCTGCAGATTAGCACAAGGTGGTGGAGGGATGGGAGGACAGCAGTGAATGTACCCTCTGGGAGCCAATCCCATGGGATGTGGGTGTTTATTCACCTCAGCTGCTGGTGAAGAACTTAATTTCAGCCATGACCTCAGAGTCTTTTCCTTCCTGTATCACAGCCCCTGCAGTTACTCAGCCATGCCTTTGGCACAACTCGAGCAGAGAGGCAATGGGCTCATCCCAGGGATACCCCGTACCTTCAGGGAGGTGGGTATGGGTCACAAAAAAAAAATATATATGGGTCACAAAAAGTGTTTTCTAAGGGAGCCCTGAGATGGTGGTACTGCCTTCACCATCAATAGTGGAAAAATAGCTGGCACCTGCCAGCTTCCCAGGCGTGCTCTGAGAGGCATCATGAGAACATCTATTTAACAGGGTCTCTGGAGAATGCCAGGAATGCAATTCCTCCTACCCAAAGTGGTCAGGAAGATGGCTGGGCAGCCAGATGGCCATATTCGTGTGGAGCTGATATTAATGTTTCATTTGATTGTGTTTACAGCATGGTTAATGGTCCTTCTAGGTTCCTGGGCATGCATCTTTGTTATGTTAGATCTAAACAGAACAAAGATACAGGTATACTGTGGGTTTGTCTGGTTAAACTGGGTGTCAGCTGCTCTACCAGTGAAGTGCACCCACTCCCTTGGGGGAATAAGCAGAGCCCACCTCCGTCCATGGAGGATGCTCAGCCACAGCTGTGAAGGACCACTGGGGCTCCTGCATGGTGCCAGCAGGCCTAAAACCCAACCAAGTGGCCTTACGCAAAACTCTGGGGGTTAGAAGCTGGGAAGTTTGGGAAAATGGGTTGTGTACATGCCAGGGTCCATCCAAGAGGTCCTGCTTTTTTTTGACCATGGTTAATGCCAGGCTGCTGGGAAGGGCAGCAGCAGGTGGTGTCGGTGTATTGGCATGGTTTTGTGGTACATGAAAGCCCTTCCTTCAACGTCATACCTGATCCTCAAAAGTGTCTGTGGTCACCGTCTGGGCCCCTGTGTTTTCCCTTCTCATTCACAGGCCTACAAAAGATGTGGAGAGTGGAATGGAAAACTTCAGAGGGCCCAAACAATAGAAGCAGGGAACGGTGCCAGGACTCGGATTGCCTGTCCTTTTCATAAACATTTCATGCGGAGGTTACCCAAGTTGAAAAAACAAGTGAACCCAGCACACCCACCATCTCTGGAGGAATTGAGTTTATCGTTAATAATCTACTGCTAAAAGGGTAACATCTGTTTTGGACAAACTGTAATGAGATTTAAACCCCAGGTGGAGGGAGGACTTCACAGTAATAAATGACTTTCTGTATGTCTAAATAGTTTTAATTTTTTTTCTGGCAGAAATAGCTGCTTTTCACCTCGGGCTTCTTTTTGCCAGCTCTTTTTGTTTAATGATTGCTATTAATTTCCAGGGTGGCAGATGGATTCTAGCCTGGTGTAGTCTGAAATGAGGAAAAACAGCCCATGAAGGTGTGAGCATGCCATGAGTGTGAGCATGGGTCACACGTGTCTCGGTGGGATGCCACGTGTGGGTGTTTGCTTTCCAGGAGAACTATTGCTGCTTGGTAGCTGCTCCCCACCCCCAGGATGCTTCAGCATCCCTCCCTTTCCCTTGGATAGGAAAGGGAATTGGCTTTCTTGGTCACTGCTAGCAGCTCTGCTGGTTTAGGCCTTGATTCACCAAAGCTGCTGATTTCAGCAAGGCTTTGGGAGGAATTCAAGCCAGCACTTAAAGTGCTTTGCTAAATCCAAGCTGAAGTGAGCTGGAGAGCAGCATGCAGTCCCCAAAACATCAGAAGGAGACAGGTGATGCCTGTGACTGGTGCTGCTCAGGGATGGGGATTCCTCCTTGGGCATGAAACACAGACTTCAGAGCTTTTTATGGAGACATACTGCAAGCAGGCAGTCCATCTCTGTTTTCTGAATGTGGGATGAGTGGCTGCTGTTGAACCCAGTGGTCTGTTCTGCAAGCTCCTAGTGCCCAAAGGGGCATTTCAGCCTCCCACCACCTCCTTCTCAAGGAGAAGCCTGCTAAGGAGCTGATCCCAATTAGTGCCACAGCATGCTGGGGTGTCCTGCCTTCTTTTTCCCATGCTGAAGGAGCATCCCCAGGCCCAGCCCAGGACGTGGGCATGTAGGATGCTATATGGTGGCTGGGTGAGGACCACAAAAAGAGGCTGGGGATGAGGGACCACCACGTGGCAGTGCCCTGTGGCCATACAGCTGCCCCAAGATGGGAACGTGGGGGAAGATGGGGGAAGGAGGGAGGGTTTCTGCTGCCTGGGCGAGCCCCAGGGATGAAGAGAACAGGGTAGAGATAAAGTGCAGCATCTCAGGTGATGCAGGTAATCGCCTTTAATCTCCTGCTCAAAATAACCCAAAGTCAAGTAAAGGAGGGATTATATGCCCTAAGCCACTGTTATCACCAGGGTGTAACAGACTTAGGTTGCATCTAAAGGGCTGCCGAGGAGAAGGAGGAGGTGCAGCAACTGTTGGCCTGCTGGAAATGCCAGCAGGGAGGGCAGCTGGGGGAGCAGGGGGCCCTCCTGGGGTGTCCCAAGGAGAGCTGGGCTGCAGGGCAGCCAGCAGGCTCAGAAGCCCCTGTGGGGACCTGGTCGCAGGTGCCTCCAGCAGCGAGGAGAGTCTTTTACACCCACCCATCACTTTGGCATTATTGACAGGTTTATTCTTAGTGCTTTATTCAAAGCACTGTATAAGCATTAATTATTCTAACAGGAAAAGCTGTGTCCATCAGACCCACTCTGCAGATGAGAAACAGCCCCTGAAGGGGTAAATGGCACACCAGGGCTGGAGTGGGGAGCTCAGTCCTTGCCCTCCCACCACTTAGCTCCCTCGTCTCTGTTTTTAATAGCTCTTGTCCTACACCGTGGTTGCACGCTCACCGTAGCCAAGAGGCCCTGGTAATCTGAAGGCATCTCCTGCCCTTTGTCAAGAAGTCACACCAAGGCTCGGCTGCTGTGCTCTGCCAGAGAAGGCTGAACTGCAGAGCCCTGTTCATCAGCTCCTGGTGATGCCTACGAGATAGCAGCAGCACAGGCAGTGAGAAGCGGGATTGCCATGGGGAGGGAGAGGAGCGTGTTCATTTTAATGAGCTTGTCCATGCCTAAAGGAGAGAGAAAGCGAGAGAGGCCAACCCGGTTTAATAAACTCCAGCATGCAGATTTAATCAGATGGATCATTGTTCCCTGCACAGGGATGAATATATTAAAAAAAAAAAAAAAAATGATTCAAACTTTTCCCCTTTGTTTTTCATTTGTATTATGTGCTGTGGTGTGATAAAACATCCTGGGGCTAACTTGCAAGCCAATAAAAGAGACGGTGAAGGAGAGGAAGGTGCTGATCTGTGTGAGCAGGGAGGGGAGCTGCTGGAGGGCTGGGCTCAGAGCGAGGGGCTGCAGCACCCTCAGCACTGCACTGAAGCACCAAGAAAGATGTGTTTATGGGTCTGACCTGCCATCAGCACCTTCTGAGGCCTCCAGCCCTAAGTTTCAGCAGCACAATAAGGTTGTGGTTAGAGGTATGAATACTAGGGGCTAATATCTCGTGCTGAAAGCTGGTCAAGCTGGCCATCTCTGCCTTGCTACAGAAATGCTTGCACTCCCAGTGTGTCCCCATACTTCTACCCCAGGACAAGTTTTGGGGTTAGATGGCATTTGTCTTCTAAGGAAGGGTACAAAGGGATGAGGTTTCCTCTGCGCTACCCCTTTCTCCTTCCCAGAGATCACTTCTTCCTGGCACCTCCTTTGCACCAGGCAGCAGGGAGTGGTCCTGCTTTTTAATTCGGGGGAATTAACCTGGTGCAAAGCTGCAAATTTTGAGTGAATAGCAGCAAGATGAGAATCCTTTTGTAGGGGACAGCAGGACCCTGCCACTTCTTGCTGTCTGGATTCCCTTTCCCCTTACCTCTGCCTCTCCCTGGGGGACAGTGTATGTTTGCATCCTCATGGGTAGCTTTGTGGATGTGTACAGGGGTGCTGCAGTGTCTGGGCTTTCTGATGCAAGCCTGCATTTGCATGGCTGGGGAAGGGATCTGGAGTATTTGCAAAATGGTGGCCACGTGCAGCTGGGCACAAAGCGGGTGTGCGTGCAGGAGCAGGTCGGGTTGTGTCTGTGCCTCGGGAGGGCACGGCTCTGGGCTTGCGAGTATCTTGCCACGTGGGTGTGAATAAAGCCAGCTTAGGCCAAAGTCTTTTGTGCTAAATCCTGGTCAGACTACCTGGAGCTGTGGCCAAGGGGAGATCTGAGAGCCTCCAAGCTGCCTCCACACAAGTCACCTCCTTTGCGCTGCCCCAGCCCGCTGTCCTCAGCTCGGGGATGGGGTAAGGTGGCTGCATTTGAATCACTCTCCTTAAAATTAAGGCCAGAGCTGTCCAGTTGCATTGGCATATGGAGAGAAAGCCATCATGTCATTGACCTGCCCATGGAAAAGTCACTTATGACCACTTGGTGTAAAATATAACAAACTTTGGCTTCCAGCACACCCCCATGTTACTGCTTCATTACTTCATCCATTACTGTTCATGAACACTAATAAATAATCCTATTTTCATTCCTACTGTTGTTTAAGTGGTCATTAATTGTGGTTTATATGCTGTCTTTGTGTATTTGTGTACAATAGCTTCTTCATGATTCCTTGATTAATTGTGATTGATTGTGTATTTTAAAATCAATTAAAAGTTTCAACGCTAAAAGGTAGAGTCTTTAGCAGTAATGCACAGAGACGTTGCCATTTTTAATGGAGCTATTACAGTGCTGGGATCCATTACTGTGGCATGCTGTGATCTTTATTGTCCAGATCTCTGCAAATACGTACGTATATGAGTGTGCATACGTCTGTGACTTTTTTTTTTTATTTGGCTGGAAAAGGGTGTATGGCTGGGGAAAGGGAGGCAGTGTTTTGCAGGGTTGCTGGACCACATAGATTGGGTTGGCTTTTTTGGCCAGCCAGGTATCATCGACTCCCTTCCCTAAGGCATAAATGCAAGGGCTGAGCCTCAGGACCCCATAATTTCCTTGCTGGTATGATAGCACCGTACCTTAGCTTCCTAATGTGCAAAGAGGAGCTGGCTGCTAACACCCGCAGCCGAATGGGGCCACAAAGAGTGGTGTGCATCTTTCTGAATTGTTCTTTTAGTGACTGTCTGTGCCCTGGTGGGGTGGAGGTGAGGGATGCACAGAGAACTGTGAAGGTTTATGCTTGTGGTGCTGACACAACACTGATGTGATGGAGGAGGAGGAGGGAGGGTCACTGCTGGGGCATAAGGGCATGTGATGGAGCACAGGACTCTGCACTTGGTAACATCAAGGCCTGTGTTGTATCAGACCTCGGCTCCTTATATCACTGCTGTGCTGGGAGAATGTGTGTGTCCAGCACCAGGGCAGGAGATGAAGTTACCAGTGCTCTCTTTGTGCTCCATGCCTTCTGCAAATCTCAATCCATCGTGCCTGCTAACACGTCTCTGCCCAAAGAGCTTCTCCTGGCCAATGCATTGAATTAGGAGCTGAAGACACCATGTTAGAGATTTTGTGCAGCTTCCCTAAGGAACAGAAAGCAAAATCCCCAGGGGGAAATAGGGCCCTTGCAATTGATGCCCTGCCTATCCCCCCAGCATCCCAGCTCCCCCCAGCTGCACGGATCGGGGCCCTCCCAGCCATCTGCCAGCTCAGGCAGAGGATTTCTGCTTGCAGATCTGCCCAGAGACATTTGTCACCCACCCCGCGCCCAGCTGCGCTGCCAGGAAAGCCTCGGTGCCCCCAGCGCAGCTGCCGGGAGCACCCGTGAGGGGAAAGCACCAATCTTGTTAACTGATAGGGGCAGCGTTTTGTGTAAGCCCTGGAATGGGCTCATTCTGTCGTATTAACTCTCCCGCTCGCATTGATGTTAATGAAATAAAGAAATATGATGGTTCCAGACTTTTAAACTTCTTATAGCTTGATTTGCATAATGGCCACTGCTACCCTGAACAGGAACTGATCTGTCGAAAAATATTGTTCCAGCCCTCTATCATTCAGCTCAATGGAAGTTGCAGATTGGCCCATAGGGGCTGTTTTTTTGCTGATGGAATGGAGTTTGCCTAGTGCTGAACATAAAAGGCTAAAATTAGGACTCAATCCAATATTGTAAAAAAGAAATTGGTTAAAAGTTATAGATCAATAACTGTTAACGTGACTCTATTTTTCAGATGGATTGTGTTTACTGCTGCTGGTGATGTGGAGGCTGGCTCCTTCCCACGGGCTGAAGCGACTTCGTGGTCCCCTTTGGAGCACCCTGTGCTTCCAGTCGTGGCTCAGCTGTCCAGAGTAACTTGTGAGATCACTGCATGCTGTGGGGTTTCTTGTGGAGGTTTGTCCCCCTCTCCCCTGGGCTTGAAAGTTTGGGCAGGGCTGCTTCCAGCATCGGGCTGGGCATCACTCCCATCTCCACCTTCCTGCGCAATGCTTGGCATCAGGCTGTGAGCCTGGGAGTGGTGCTGGCAGCATGCCTGTCAGATCATGTCCTGCTCCTCAGTGCCCCAGATCTCTGCTCTTCGATGCCCTAAAACAGCCCTTCTTGATGCCCTAGAGCCTAACTCCTTGGTCACCTAGCCCCCTGCTTCTCTGTGCCCTCGATCTCTGCTTCTTGATTACCTCCAATGTGGCTCCTTGACTGCCATCATCTCTGCTCCTCCATGCCCTACATCTCAGCTCCATGCCCACATCCTGGCTCTCTGTTCCTTGATTGTCTAGATCTCTGCCCCGGATTTACACTTATCAGTGCCCCAGATCTCTGCTTGCTGCAAAGACCGTGCCTCTCCCAGCCGATGACTCCTGCACTGCTTCCAGCTCTGAGAGCAACGGGATGCCTTCCCCCCTGGGATTTGGACATGGTGAGCGTCTGTCCCATCTGTAAAGTAATGCAAACATTTCTGCCCTCTGTTGTGTGCATTTAAACCATGGTGCCCATGGGACTGCCTGTCTCACCAGCACTGTGTTTGGGGTGTGCATTCCCAAATGATGGGAGCTGGCGGAGCATCGCGATGGCCCTTCTGCCCCCACCGACCTTGGGCTTGCCTCTCACAGCTCATTACAGCCTGCCTTTGATCGCTTGTCTCTCCCCCCCTCTGCACTTGGAAATGCTGGAGAGCCTTCCTGACTGATATTATCAAGAAGGACATTTTTATTTCCAAAATATACAGTGTAATTAGAACTGCAAAGGGAGAGAGCAGACAGTTCATAAAAACACCCGCTCTGCGACACTCTGTGTCCTGACCCCGTGGGAACCGGGGACAAAAGACTCCTGGATCTCACTGGGAACAGGGCAGTTTCCCAAATAATGGGAACACCCCTTGGGTCCCAGCCAAAAAGGGAGTCTTCCTCTGCATAGGAAGACTTTGGTGTGGAAATACTCTCACACACAGCTGAACATGTTTTGCTGAGTTGGGACCTGTTGCAAGCATCTATTGAATAACTGCAACCAGCAACACAGCAAGCCACATCTAACCCATCACCATGCACACACACCTTCTGACTGAGTGGCTGAAGACCCCACTGTCACCCAGAACATAGCTAGCGCTCTCCCTGAAGGTGCATTTGGAGCTTTCCAAGGCTCTTTCCTGCAGACAATGGGGCAGGTCCATCCCACGGAGCAGGAGGACAGAGTTTCACCCCTCTGCCAGCTGCTGGCTGTGGGCAGGGGCTGCCTAAGGATTACCAAGGTCCAGCGGCTCCTGTCTCTACAGGAAACAGCCAACATCTTAAAAATTGATGGGGTTCATTTCCTGCCTCTGTGCACTTAAAGCACCAGCTCTGCCATCACCAGCAACGTCCACATTAATTACTATCATAGCCCAAGTACCTTTGTGCGTGCTGCCTCGCCTGCAGAGTCTGTCCCAGCAGTGACCTGTGTTTTGTTCCCCTTGAGACCTTGCCTGTGGCTGGGATTTCCAGAGCTGCTGCAGGCACGAGAACAAAGCTGGTGCTGGGGTAGCCCCTGAGGAGGAGGAGAAGCAGGAGGAAAGGCAGACCAGTCAGCTCTGGTCCAAGCTCAGAGGCTCATGGAGCATGGGGATTTCCTTCGCCCCCTCCCCGGGTCTCATTGAGCAGCAGCACCCCTGGGGCTGGAGCTTCTGCACATCCCATAAATGACTTAAATGTTCTCTGGGAGCAGGAGGCTGACTCCATGGTGGTGTGGTGGAAGTGCTTCCCCCAGGACTGCATCGAGTCCCTCTAGCTCTGAGCCCCAGGAGCCAGCCATCGGCTTTCCACCAGTAACTCCTTCTGAACAGAAACCTCCAGTTTCTAAGGGAAAAAAAATCTAGGCATGGAAAAATGCCCAGCTCACCCAAACATAGCTCCTGGGGATGGGGTCAGGCCATGCTTTTCAGTACCCTGTGGACTGCAGAAAATTACGGACTCCCATCCTTTTTTCCTTTTTTTTTTTTTTTTTTTCATGAAATGATGATTATCCAGTGTTAAATATAAGCATGTCTTAGACCATGAAGTGACATGCATGAAAGAGCTAAAACGCTAAAAAATTAAGAGGCAATGGGAGCCAGCAACTTAAAGGATAATTGAAAATCCCTCCAGCATGGACCAAATGGCATCCAACCCATGTATCACATAGCCTTGTCAAACACCTGACCGAGGGTGTACTTCGAGTACATGAACCCACCAAAATGAGAACCAATGAGACCAAAATGAGACTGACAAGTACCAGAGAACACAGCCTATGCTCAGGACACTTCACTGCTGCCATTCTTGATTCACCTCCAAACCACATGGGAACCACCGGGCCTGGTGGCAGTTCCTCAGAAAAAGGTCTAGGAATTACAGCAGGTCGCAAACTGGACATGAGTTATCAGTGTCACATCAAGAGGCAGACAGTGCCTGGGGTGTACGGGCAGCAGCACAGCCTACAAAGCTCTCTAGACCATCTTTCTTTCCCGTTCGGGGCTGGTGAGGTCTATGGGTCTGGTACTGGCAGCTCATATCAAAAGGGAGGCGGCGCTGCTGCAGACAGCGCGGGGGAAACACTGAGAATGATCAGAGGTCTACAAGACATGACCTACAAAGAAAGATTGAAAGAACTGGGTTATTTAGCCTAAAAGAGATGATGGAAGAAGAGATGTGATAACAGTCTTCAAGTGCTTAAAAGGCGGCTGCCAAGAGGAAGAGAATAATCTGTTCTTTATGTCCATGGTGGACAGGACAAGAAATAATCAGCTTAAATTACAGCCAGAGAAATCAGGTTAGACACCGGGACAAAAGCAGTGAGGCCGAGGCTTGGCAGAGTATGGCAGTGGTTCACCTGGGAGCTAGAGGGACTCTGTCACCTGCAGGTTTGGGACAGGTTGGCAAACACCTCCTGGGATCACACCTGCGATCGAGCTCTCCCCTCCAAACAGTTAGGTGGAGCTGAACCACGGCTTTCTGAGTGAACAGACTTGCCCTGAGATGTTTTTGAACAGGCTCAGAGGATTCTTGCCACCAGAGAGGCAAGAAGAAGAAGAAAAAAAAAAAAGGCAGCCACGTGTCTGGGAGCAGCGCTGCTCAAGCTGCTTCCAGCGGCAGCACTGCGGTGCTGAGTGCGCACCACTGGCTAAAGACTGAGGGATGCTGTGTTCTTGGGAGAAATTACTATTACCCCCCGGATTCCAAAAGCAATCCTTTATTATAAAACCTGCCTCCTAATTCATTTTATATTTACCCATAAAATCTTGGCCAGGGTTTCTGAGAGCTGTGGTCTCTCGGGAAGGCCAAGTTTCCGACGGAGCTGACTCAGCAGAAGCTGTCCTGATTGAAGCGGTGCCTGTGTGAGCTTATGCCACCCCTGGGCAGGGATGGAAACAGAGGAGCTGGACCCTCACCTGGCTTTGTTTTCTCTGCAGGCTCTCGGCTATGCGAAGCAAACCTTGCTGCTGACCTTCAGGGCTGGGTAGAGGGGCTGGCAAAATGGAAGAGAGCAGAAGACTCCCTGCTTGCTTCCCCCCACTGCGTATCCCAACTTCTGCTCACTTTAAGTTTACTACATCTGAGATGAGAATCAAAAGAAAGAAGAATAAGAAGAAACAACAACAGCAACAAAAACATTAAAACCCTGTAAAGTGATTAATTTTCAGCCTCACTGCCCAGCATCAGCCTCAAGGAGGGGGATTTGGGATGCAATTAATACCCAGCTGATTAAATCAGCCCCCTGGTTCTACCCGGGATGCTGTGGGACAGGTGAGCCCTGCCTGGGGAGTGATGCTCCCAGCTTCCTCCCACACCACGACGGGAACACACTGGGGCTTAGACTAATTTTAACATAGCCCCTGGTGCCGAGCTTGCTTCTGCCTTTCTTTTCCCAGGTTGCCGATTGTCCTAGTTGTGCCTGTGGCTCCTGGGCATGATGGCAGCAAGTCTCTCTCATTCGTGTTTGCAGGGCGGTGCTGTCCCAAGCTGCCCTCGCAGGGGAGATGAGGTCTCCTCTGCAGTGCTAGAGCCTGGCCCTCATCCTTGGGCTCTCCTGGGCGGGAAGGAGAAGAGGGGTCACGGAGGATGGCCAGCCACCGTGCCAATGTGGCACTGCAGAGCCCAGCGGGATCCTGTCCCAGGTGGACCAAGCTTCCTTTACCTAAAGAAAAAATTAATTGTAGGATCAAGGGAAACCAGAAGAGCACTGGACGTTGACCATCTTGTACTTCAGGGAGGGACTGCTTCTGATCCCTGTTATAAGGCATTTGAGCAGTGGCCAGGCTATGAGACACAGCCAAGGCTTTATGGACTGAAAGCTCATTCCACATATAAGCAGAGCCTGAAAGACAGTTCAGAGCCGCATAACAAGAGCGGGCTAATAGCAAAGTACACAGTGAAAACCTAATGAGAACACCCGTATCTCCTAAGTCCAGCTTTGTTCAGAAAGCCAAGAACACAGCAGTGAGTCAATTTGTGTCTGATGGCCATAACGAACATGCCACTGGAGATGCCCAGAAGGAATAATACCATAAATTGGCAAGGTGGCAGCTCCATTCATCAGCCCAAACAAGAGCTGGTCATCCATAATCCAGCAGTATCAAAGACCAGTTCAGCAGCTTCAGTGTTATTTCCACCTTAAAGTATAGGTGGGAACACGAACTCTGCCAGCAGCCCCAACAGATGTGTCACTGCTATGAAAGCCAGCACTGGAAGGCTACACAAAGGGGTATGAAGTGGAATTAATTTCTTGGAGCAAAAGCTGAGGATTGCCAGGCGATTCAAACCTCTTCCACCACCAAGTCCTCTGCAGAAGGCAGCGAGCACATACCTGCAACATTCATCAATAATGACAACCCATGGTGGAGGTGTGCAGCCCCAAACCTACATGTTGGGTGCCCTACACCTGGACTGGCTCCAGCCTGAGCCAAAATGTGGTGCCTGTGGGGTTTGTGCTGCAGGAACAGAGACCTCCCCTCCAGCGTTGCATCCTGCCCTCCCCACAGCTCCTGGCTCCTTTCCTGGGGGGGGGAAAGCTGGGTGCAAGGGGAGGTTTATCCCCAGAGTGGTGGCTGTGGGGACTGGAGCAGCAGGTCCCCAGCAAGGACCTTTTCCCCAGCTAGTTTACAGGGGAAATGGGGTGATTTGAACCCAGTGAGCCTCGGAGCACTGTGCAGCGTTACTCATGTAGCAGCTAATGGAGCTCATTCAATCCATAAAGATTTTAAGTCAGGGGTTTGATGTTAATTATGGACCAAAACATTTAATAGCCCGTTACACTTCCACGAGGCATTTTTTTAATTAAAAAATGATATATTGCACAAAAGGGAAAAAAACAGAAGGGAATAATTGAAGATTGTTTTATTCCAGAATGACCCGAGGCAGGAAAGGCAGCAAGGAGCTGGCATGTTGGGGAACGTGACGGCAACGCCGCGAGCCGCGATGGCCACGTGGGAAGAGCAGGGAGGGAGCAACCGCAGAACACCACCAGCTGGGGCAGGTCGGTGGGCTTCCATCTCAGGGGTCTGGCCACCACGCTGGCTTTCTTCCTTGCCTGTTGAATCATTTGCCTGTGCTGCAGAAGACCTTGGTTCAAGCCCTTCTTTCTGAATCTCTATCAGCCGTCTCTCAGGAAAAACAGCTAAACCCCCAGGGTGGAAATTAGTCTGGAATATGTCAGGGATGAAGAAAATCTGACATGTCTCTCTCTGACACTGCTTTTAAAGATGTGTTGGAGCAGGGGCTGGCCTGAGATGCATTCAAATAGCCTGTGCAAAGTGGAAGGTCTTCAGCAGAGCAAAGCAATGCTTCCCATGCCCGCCCCGCCTTGAAGGATGCCCGTTGGATGGTGGCAAGGGACAGCAAAGGGGAGCCATGGAGGGAGCAGCTCCACCTGGGAGGTTGTTATCTAGCTAATGCAAGAGGGGAGGAAGAGAGATGGGATGGAAACATAGCCTGGGGGTGACCAGGAAAAGTTAGGGTGGCTGCTTAACATTGGAAGGAGCTGGAAAACGGTCCCCAAGTTCCTGGCCATGGTCAGGCCTGTCCAAGCCCTCCTATGGCCCCAGCTCTGCGCCTTGCTGTTGCTCGCTTCCCCCAACTCTACACTGGGAATAATATTATTCCCTCCTTACAGGGTTTTGAGATGCTCAGTTACTATGGTGATGGGGCCATAAAAGTACCAAAGATAGCAAGAACAATAATAATATCAGACATGGTAGGAGCCAAATAATTGCATTTAGGGCACGCACGCCACACAGAACGGAGAGCCACCTCCGTGCACCGCACCTCTCCAGCTCCAAAGACAACTTGTTATACCAACGGGCTGGCAGCCTAGTCAGAGGGCTCATTTCCAATTCCCGCGACGTCCACCCAAATGTGAGGAGCGGCCGCCAGCGCCTGCAGCTCCATGCCTGGCCCTACCTCTCCAAGAAGGGGGGAGCAGCAGGGCCCACGGCCCCTGGCCAATGCAGAACTCCAACGTTTTGCGCACCAGCGCTCTCACACAAAGTCCCCGCAGATGTTCGCCCGCCGCATTGTTTGGCCAGCTGAGCGTTTTCGCCCCCCCCGGCGTGGCGATTCGAGCCCAGCACACAATGCTGCTGGCGGCTTGGCTCCTTTGTCTCCGCTGAGTGCAGCGCTTGCCTCGTTATTATTATTATTATTATTTAATTTCTGGGTTTTAATTGAAAAAAACATATAACATCTGCGGCTGCTTAATAACACCTGTGTGTGACAAGGCTGCTTTTCAGCAGTGATTGTCACAGTGTTCCCATCTGGGCAATGCTGAGCTGGTGTTATGTGGCCTCTGTTGAACTGCTCAGGCAGGAGCGATCCTCGGAGGGCACGTAATTAACAGGCGATGCAAAACGAGACACCGTTAAAAAAAATATGAGCGACATTCCTTCTAACAAGGGGAAACCTTAGAGATGCACAGGTGATGAGTTTGCATTGCCTCCTTGGCCCCAGTGCCTGCCGGTAGGCACGTGGAGAGCTGGGTGCCTCCACAGCCCAGGGATTTGTCTTCCGCCTCTGCTTTGCTGGTGATGTTCGCACCCCAGACCTCGCTGGGCACCTACCTCCTTCACCACAACGCCTAGAGCCTTAGCACCCCCAGGGAGAGTAACAGGATCCCTAAGCTTGTTGCTGGTGTTGCCACCTAAGTCCTCAGGGTTTTGGCAGCGTTGGGTGCTGAGGCTCCCACCACGGGCTGCCTCCTTGCAGCACCTCCAGCCAGTGGAGCAGTTTAGCCAGGGAAAAAAAAAAAAAAAAAAAAAAAAAAAAAAAAAAAAAAAAAAAGACCAGCAGCGCAACCATTTCCACGTGCAGCCCTGTGCTGTGTCTCTGCAGTTCTGCAAAGCCCCAGGTAACCCAGGGTATTTAAGCAGCTCCCCCCTTGCACATGCCTGCCGCAGCCCCTGCCGCTCTCCCCTTTGGCTCAGCTGACGCATTCGGGCTCTGAATTCCCCTCATCTCTCAGAGTACATTAAAAATCAATGTAATTACACAGCAAACATTAATTATGATCAAAAATGCAACTGAGAGGGATTGATTTGGAGGAGAGCACCAGGCTGCAGCCAGGCACCAAACTGCTGAAAATCAGCTCAGCGAGGCCACAGGGATGTAACAGCAAAGCATCCCTGGAGTCACCTGGCTGGATGGTTTTGGCCTCTGATTTCTTTAATTGCAGGCACAAGGATGGCTGAGCCCCACGTGGATGGAGGACCTTCCTGCTGGGCATGTCCCACCGGCAGCCATGCCACCCTGCACAGAGCTTGGGGTGCCCCTAGGTCGCTCCCTGCATGTGAGCCACACATGAGCACCCCGGCACCCCTCGACCCTGCTGTTGGGGAGGGTGCCCTGGTTCCTAAAGGTTTCTGCATGATCAGGCATGGATTCGCCACAGCTACATCAGTGGGATGGGTGGTGCAGACTCTTCTCAGATGTTACCATGGGCAACTTGCTCATGGCAAAGCCATATCCAATTTCTCATGGCAAAGCCATCCCCATCTCCAACTTCTCCCCCACTCTTAGACCCCTGGTAGGCTCTTTAGGATCTTGAAGCCCTCCAGGGGTGGGGCTCCCGTGCACCCCTTACAACCTCCACCATCTCATGGCCAACCTAAATCTTCGGAAGCTTTCCCCAGACATCTAACCCACGACTTCTTGGCTGCACTTTAAATTTATTACATCTTATCCAACCGTCTACCAATTGATCACCATCATCTTTATAACTGTCTTTTCCATGCTGGGTGAAGGTTACACATCCTCCTGCCTTCAGCCGTGTCTGTCCCAGAGCACAAGCCCAGCTCCTTCAGTCCATCTTCCTGGAGCATGTTTTCCAAATTCTCTGAACTCTCTCAATTTGTCTGAATTGCTGAAAGTTGTGATGGCCAAACCTGGAGATATATGTCTCCTGCTGATGCCTCACCAGCACTGAATAGAGCCAAATAAATTACCTTGCTGTCTTCCACCCGAAACTATTAATACATCTCAGGGCAAGATGTGCCTTTTCTTTCCTTTCCTAAAGCATCAGGTTATTGTCTGCTGCTCAGTTTGAGGGCTACTCTGCTGCCCGAGCCTTGGCCGCTCTCCTGCTGGCTTACCAGTTCTTCCCCATCTTATATCTGCGATTTTGATATCGCCTTCCTAAGTGAAGCACTTTGCACTTGACTTTATTGAATTTCAGTGTATTGATTTCAGGCCATTTCTCCAATTTATCAAGATCATTTTGCTCTGAGAAATCTTGCAGCAGCTTGTCTTGCATCTGCTCTGTTGACAAAAGGTCTTTAGTCCTCGGGGCTATCAAGCCAGGACTTTGCAGAAGGCCTTAAAAGAGTCAGAAAGAACCACACAGGGGGCATGGGGACAGCAGAGGATAGAGGTTTTACCTGCTGAGAGATGCTGGGACCCTGCTGCAGCCCTGGGGACAGCCTTGGTGGTGGGAAGGTGGAGGGGAGATGAGTCTGGAATTTAAGGTTTTCTCTTTTTTTGGGGGCTGATGTGTGGTGAGCAGCCCTGTTCCGCTTTGGGGCTCACCAGTGGGCCATGGGAAGCCCTGCAGCATCAGATGTTAATGGCACTATTTGGGGACAGTAAAAACTGGTCTAAGGCAGAGACCAGAGTCCACCCTGGTGTGCACCAACCAGGTTAGAGGTTTTAATGTTATAATTGCTCCACTGCAGAGGAAGGGGCCTGGGAAGCAGGTGCTTGTCCTGCAGGATAGGATGCAGCTCGTGACCCTTCTTTGGGCACAGTGCATAACCACGAGGTTTTTGGGGAGCACCCACCCACAGCACCCCCCTCCCACCCTGCATTCTCCCACTGGTGTGCCTCCTCCTGCCTCCTCCTCCTGCCCCCCGAGTCAGGCTGCAGCTCAGGCAACAAAAACCCAGGTACCAGGAGGAAATTCCTAGAAAACTGTGCAGAAAAAGCACCTCCTGCAGAGCTGCCTCCTAAGAAGCCCCTGTTCTTCCGTGGGGGGCAGGCGAAATGGGCACGCTTCAGCTGCAAGCACTGCGGGAGGGCTGGGGAAAGCACCAGGAGGGAGAGGCAAACAACGGCGGGGAGGGGGCAAAGCAGAGGCGTAATGGGGGGGGGGGGGGGGGGCAGAACAGCTCGGGAGTGAAAATGGTTTCCTTGGGAAAAGGCTGGTGGGCCTCATCTGGAAAAGGGGTGGCAAGGGAGAGACGGGCGAGCTCCTCTGGGTAGGGAGAGCTTGGAAAGAGGAGAGGAGCAGAGGATGGGTAAAGCCGTACGAGCTCACCCTGGCCCTTGACATGGTAATGATGCAGACACAGACGTGTGATAAGCCTTGCTCTGCACACACTTTAAAATCTAAGTAGCTTATGAATAAGTAATAATCCCTATTCCCAGTGCCATAATCTATATTTAATTAAGAAAATAACTAAACGGTGGGAGTAAAAGGGGCTATGTGGGGAAATGGAGACAGAAGCACTGTGAGATAAGCAGCAGTAGGAAGGGGAACAAAAGCTTAGCACGGCCATGGCAGCAGAGCTGGGGCTGCCGGGCTGGCCGCAGACTCAAGGCAGCCTGCAGAAGATCAGTCTACAGCAAAGCCACAAGCAGCTTGGGTCAACAGAAGGGCTGAAGGTTGGGCAATTGGGTTACTCATGTGCAAGCAGGACTCTGTTTTCTCTCCTGTTCAGTCCTGGTGGTGATGGTGTGACCATGCATGGAAAGCAATGCTCTGACATGCCAAAGCAGCCCATACCCTGTGTGGGAGCATTCGAGAGCACCCAAACCAGAGCCTCCAGTACTGCTGCAGCAAGCTGTTTGGCACCTGCACCTTACAAAGTTTATATGATAAAGTTTCCATAGCCAGGATGCTCTGAATACCTTGCACTGAGAAAAGAAAGCAAACCCTGCTAGCTGACCAGCACCCGAGGCTGGCGTGCCAGCGTGATCCATTCTGCTGCACGGGAAGGGGCCCTGCCAGGCCAAAGCTGGGCCAATGCCCAAAGCATGTAGAGATGTTCATGTTATGCCTGCAAGAGCTTGTCAGCCCTGTCCAGAACCCACAGCAACGCTCTGCTGGATCCCCTCATGCCCCCTGGGGACAGGTTTCCTTCTCGCCATCACCTCAGCACCATGGGCATCAGCTGCCTTTCAGAGGTCTCTGCCAACGTGGGAGCAGCGCCAGGCTGAAGACGGAGTCTGGCTTTCCTCCTGTCTCCATGTGTTGCAGATGGTGTTGTGGGCAGCTCTGATCAGGCTCCACTTTGGACAAGGGAGAACAAGGCAGGCAGCAGTGCGGCCATAGGTGCCCCCAGGGACTCTGCATCTGTGTCCAGGGCCCTTCCAACACCACCAAAGGCAATTTATAGCTACAGCCCCACACCTTTTCCACCTGGGATCTTCCACAGATGCTCCAAAGCATTGCTGCAGCCTTGCTGATTTAACTGAGCTTTGCTCTTCATTTCACTGAGGGGTCTGCAGGTCCCCCTGCTTCCCTCAGTTATCAGCAGTGGAACTGAGAGCATGTCTTAAAGACTTGGTTAAAGAAAACAAACAAACAAACAATCTCAGTCCACATGCTATACTTTATAAATAGACCGTCTGGTTTTTAAATTGAAAAACAACAATAATCACTGCTAAGAGCCCACTGAACAAAAGCAGCCTTATTGCCACTGGGACAGATTCATTTTCACCAACGGAAACAAAAATATTTTTCAAACTGCTCTCGAGCTCCCGAAGTTGCTAATGTCCTGCTGCTTCACATCAGCTTTGCCATCAGTTTCCAGCTGCACTCTTCCCCTCCAACTGCTGTAGTGCCGCAGGGCGATGGGAGGGCTGGAGAAACCAGTGCTGTGCCCTGGTGGAGCTGGGGAGCAGGGATGGGACAGGCTGTGTCGTGATGGGCCAGTCAGGATAGCTTGGCTTCCTAGTCCTGGCAATGGAGAAAAGCATGACTTCCAGGAGGAGCTGGTGTGTACAGAGCACCTATGCTCACAGTGGGCACCTGCCACTGTAAAGGTGCTGTGCTGAGAGATGTGGTCCCCAGCAGCCTGGTGGGCAGGCACCTGAGCTGCAGGGGCTTCTTGGATTTGGGTTATTGAGGGAGGTCAGCTGAGATAACCCTGCCTCTCCTTCCCATCAGAGCTGTCACACCACCACTGGCAAGGTTCAGAAATGGGCAATGAATGTGCTGAGAGGCTGGGAGGCTTGGGAGTAGAGGGAAGGGATCCCCAAAATATCCAGTCCTCCACTCCCTGACCAGAACAAGTGACTGGAGCAGGGAGACAGGGCTGCAGAAACTGCCCTGCGGAGCAGGGTGCACTTCAGCAGGATGAAGAGCATCACTACCAGGCGTCAGGGCTGGGAGAGAGCACTGGGTTATCCCAGTGCAGGGTGCTGTCCCGAGGCAGGTCCCACTCCAAGTGGTGGTCTGGGATTTACTCCCAGCAGAAACATCATGAGGAGTCCAAGTTCTGTCCTGAGAGTGCTGAGTCCTCATACAGCACAGACACATGAAAGGGAAATGAAAGCAGCCCTGTGCCAAGGTCCCGAGATCTTTGCTTCCTCTCCTCCCAGTCCAGCACACGGGGATCTCACTGGGAGCCCAGTGCTGAAATCCAGTCTGCCCCAAGCAGCAGGGCCAGGTGCATGGCTTGAGCAGGTGGGGGTGAGCAGCAGGTCTCATGCAGTTTTGCCCGGGTTTTGGTCCCTGAGTCAGAGGGCTGGGCAGCATTAGCCATTACTGATCCAGAGCCAGCATCTGAATGCCTGCAGAAGCAACTCTCCATCGCTGGATCCCCGCCTGGGCGCTATGTCAGGCCCGGCTGCCAGCAAGCTCATGCAGTTGGCCTGTCCCGTGTTATGATCAGAACAA
Source organism: Oxyura jamaicensis (assembly GCF_011077185.1). Lineage (NCBI taxonomy): Eukaryota > Metazoa > Chordata > Aves > Anseriformes > Anatidae > Oxyura > Oxyura jamaicensis. The sequence goes on from NC_048906.1 coordinate 5,434,834, forward strand.
GCGATGCAGGACTGCGGGTGTCCCACCGCCCTGGCCACACCAACACTTACCCCGAGCACGGCACTGCAGCGGGGACATGAGGGGAGAGAGGGCCGAGAGGGTCTGCTCCATGCCAGAGTCTGATCATGGCCTTTGGGGAGGAAGCAGGGACTTCTAAGTTTGACCTAGCAAAGGTTGCTGGCTGCTCCGTGTTGGAAGACGTCTTTCTGAGTGCAGCAAACATTGCAAATGTTACAGAGAGATAAGAAAGGTGCAGCCTTGGAGGTGGAGGAGAAAGGAAAGGAACAAAAACAATTTAATAATGAATATATTATGTAGACATGTCATGCCTCTTGCCTGCTGGCATGGATTAATATCCATAAATCAAAGAGGAAGGGACTGTTTTTAATGCTGGAGATGGAGGCTGGTCCTCAGAAAATTGCAAAGGGGGCATTAATAAGGAGAGACATCTGGGAACAGCTCCAGGTGCATTGGCTGCATGCACGGGAAATTCTGCAGAACTGGTGTCAGCTAAAATGTATTCCCGTGCTGTGGACACACGTGGTCTGAGGGGACAAATGTGGGGACCACAGGTCCCCATGTGCAGGTCTTGGTCAGGCTCCGGAGGACGGTGGACGGCCCCTCAGTGCTCTGCTCCACAGGGAGCTGCCGGCCTTCCTGCCTCCAGGCCTGGCCATGTGCACCAGGGCCCGTTTTTTGACCTTTCTCAGCAAGAAGGTCCCCACTAAGCTGTGACCCCAAGGAGCTCTCCCAATAAGCACCACATCAGCAAGAGGCAAGGACAGGCCCCAGGTACCAGAAGGAGCCCTGCAAACGTGAAAGACATAGCTCTGAGGTTACTCAGAAGGGCTTGAGGACACAGAGGCTCGAAGCATGGAGCCGCTCTCTACCGTTCCTGGAGCCCACCACATGTGCAAGAGGCAATTGCTTCATTTCATAAGGCCCAGGCAGGACAGGATCCCACCAGCATTTCAGGGACATGAAGCCATGCTGAGACGGCACAGCACAACCTCTCATGTCCCCGTGGAGGGCTTTGTAAGGCAGGGGCTGGAGCTGGGAAGGGGGCACCTCTGCTCACTGCATGGCTTGCTAAGGAGAGAGTATTGAGCACTGGGATTTCATTAATCACATTTTGCGCACATTTTCAAAATCCTAGAAAATCACCACTTTTTAAGAACATCGCCCTTGCTTTCCCCTCTCCCTCCAGCCCCATAAGCTGGCACCCACGTCCTCTGGTGCCTGCGTTCCCCCTGGGCCCTGACTTCCCCTTGCACTGACCCACTTTAAGCCGCTGGATTGCCAGCCGAGGGGAAGAGGCTGGATTCACAGAAGAAATGTGCAGCACCACGGAGCTAGCTGGGGAGGAGCAAGCAGGAGCAGCCCCCATGGCCATGCACACATTCACGCATGGGGAGAGGCGAGAAAGCTGCCAGGGAGAGGGCTGGCAGCAAGGGATGCTAAACAAGCATGTGTTCACGGTACGAGAGGATTAGAGGGGAAAGGGAGAAGAAGGAGATGAAGGAAGGCAGCAGGAGGAAAACCGCCGGGGAGCTGAGCAAATGACCCACGCTGCAGCACTGCTGCTGTTTTTCAGGGGGTTTCTTTGAGCTGCCAGGAGGGGAAAGGAGGGATGGAGGATGCTGAGCATTCGGAGATGCCTCAACACTTTGGGGCTTATTGGCAGTGAGCAGGCAGCTCCTCCGGGACTCCCTCTCAGCCAGCGGAGCAGCCCCAGGTCCCCGGAGATGGGGCAGGAGGAGGTGCTGAGGGATGGGAACCCCAAGCAGGAGATCCCCATGGCTGCTCCGAGAAAACCCACGCAGCGACACGAGTGAGCTGTGCCAGGGCTGAGCTCACAGGCAGACAGGCTTAGTGCTCAGAGAGCAGGGAATTGCTGTCTGTCTGCGTCTCTCCCTGTTTTCCCTGATTTTATTGTGTTTTGTTTAATTGAATCACACACACACATGCACACAAAGCCCTGACTCGTGGCGCAAACTCCGCAAGGAGACGAGCAGCAAGTTAACGAGGAGGGAAAGGAGCAGGCAGGAGGAGAGAGGCAAGAGGAGAAACCTGCAGGGAGGGCAGAGGGAGAGGCAGGAGGCTGGGGTGGAGGGGCACAGCTCCGCTCCTGGGCATCTTGCTGTCACCTCTCCCTGCAGCCTGGGCTCCCGAGGATGAGCAAAACACCCCTCAGGACACAGGACCCTGTCCCAGTCCACCTGGAGAGCACTGCCTCATTTTCTGATGCTGCTTACCCGCTAACTGGGCTGTGAGGAAAGCCGAGGTCCAGGCAGATCAGCCACCTCGTGAGCCCAGTTGCTCTTCAGCACTGGGAAATGCGAGGTTAAAGGATGTGAGCATCCTGCCCAGCCTTGCTGTGACAGGCCTCGCATGTGCTTAGTCGCATCGAGCTATGAAACCACTCTGGAAACCAAGACATTTATTCAAAGGAACAGCAGCACCGCACACACGTCTGCCTGTGCGAAGGAGAACTTCAAAAGGGCTGACAGCCACCGAGCCCAGCAGTAACCTTTGGCTAATTAGCTGTCTTGATTTCCTTGCAGTTTATTTTTACACTTCTCGTGCTCTGAAATGCATTTACTGTAATGTCAGAAAGGTCATGGTAAATAAAAAGCTTCCTAGCAATAACTATATCCATCCCACTGGGCTTTTGGGACTGCAAGCTATGGCTTGGCATGGGACGGGCAGGCTGACAATGCTCTGCTGGGGCTTTTGTCTTGCACGGGACTTGTTGATCCTGTGCTCCCTGTACCCCCAGCAGGATAATCTCTGCATGTGCCAGCCACAGCCCAGCCCCAACAAGAGACTCTTGTAGACACAGAGCAGACTCTCGACTCACCACATCGCTGGGAGGACCTGATCCCTCAGCAGTCCCCCAGCAAAGCCCCCCTCAGCTGTCATTGAGTCTCACAGGAGGGATGACTTCCATTTGGCCAAGACGTTGGGGTTAAACCGGGAGTGAGCACAGCCCGAGCTGTTGCTGCTCCTCTCTGGGGCATGCAGCCCATGCTGTGGGCAGCTTGCAGAGCATCTGCCTCCCACCACCTCCTGCGGGCTCCGGACCAGAGCAGAGGCATGAGAGCAGGCTGAGCCACACCAGAAAATACAAAGGGTAAGAAAACAACTTCATTATCTCTGTGCTGTGACCTCCAATGCAAACCACTCAATATGTGGCTCCCCCTGGACTGTGCACAGAGAACATCAGTGGAAGGAAGCGCGGTGCTGGGAAGAGACTGTTGCATTAATGATCAGAAATGAAGCCCCACACTGCCCCTGGAACAGCACTGCGCTGCCAAGGATACCTCTGAACACCTGCAGATGGGTGGCAGGCACCTGAGCACTTCAAACAGCCTTCCCTCCTGGTCTGCTGGGCTCTGCCTTCCTGTCTGGGTGTCAGCTTTTAGGACAGCACAGGTACTTGTCGGAGAACTCGGTGCCAATTAAAAGGCAGGATGTTTTTCCTTTGAACGGCAGAGAAACAAAGCCTGTAAATTCAACCTTTGACTTTTTTTTTTTTTTTCTTTTCCCTGAAATGGTGTCAGGAGTAGAGGAGACAGAACAGCACTGAGTACAGTTGCTGTTGAAAGCTGCTGGCTATTTTGGCACGCTGCTTGAACTGCACTGGCGGAGGCTGCACTGGAGGTGGTAGCACAGCTGTTTAGCTCCAGATCTTTAATTTAAAGGGTCAAATCATTGCAAACTCTCTCAGAGAAGTTAATAGGAAGTTTACCTTTGCCTTAGCTATGTAAAACCAACAAGAAATTCCCCACTGCCCATAGCGATACACTTTCCCATTGAAACACTTTCCCTTTTCCCACACCAAGCATCCCTTCCTGCAAGGCAAGCTCTTGTTATATTTTTAAACCCACTCTTGCATTTAAAGCTTACACTGCCTGATCAGAACCAAAATGTCTCAGCTGGCTGTTAATAAGACCAGGGGCTTGATTCTGGGGCTGACGGGTGCCCTCTGCTCCACTCCTGACAAGGAGGTGCCTGCAGCTCCCCAGCCCTTAGATCCATGGCCCTTTTACTGCCCTAACCCGTGTAACTCGGATAAATGGGGGGACACCAGTGTTATCTGGTCCTCCTGTGTAGCCAGCCCCGTGACGTGATGCAGGGACCATTTAAAGGAGTTGCTATCACTTGGGAAGGGAAGGTCCTGAGCTCCTAGGTCATGCCTGTATGGTGCACATACATTATTTATACCCCACATGACAGCTGCTGGCTGCCTCTACAGACTCCCTCCAGTGACACCTCTTTCTGAGTCATGGCTGCGTAACGCTCCTTGACAGACCTGGGGGATGAGAGACGTGGTAAAACCCCCAACAAGAGGATTTCAACAACGGTGCAGCAATTACCAGATAACAGCTTCCTCTCCCTTTCAGATCCGGGGGTGGAGGGAGAGCCAGGGCTGCTCCAACCCTGCTCCTGCAGCTCTCACCCCAGAGGGTGTCAGGGATATGGGGTCCAGACCCACGGATGCCATGTGCCTGCATGTGTCCACGGCCCTGGCTTTGTGGGGCTGCATTTCGGGTGTCTGAGTTTGCTGCTTGCTGAGGAGCTGGGGAGCTCAGCGAGGAGCCGGTGGGTGGACTTGAGTGGGATTTCTCCTGCACGAAGAGCTCTGACAATTCTCCACGCATGCCCAGCTGCGTAAGCCACTCTTCATTTGGCTGGCACTCAAGATCCTCATGCGAGACTTGCAGAGGATGCTACATCCAAACAGGGGGAAATTGCCCTGTGTATCCTCATGTATGAGCTGTGTCAAGCCTGAGCGCACCACGTTATGCCATGCAAAGAGGGGTCACTGGGACAGTACCAGCAACCTGTCCTGCCATCACACCCACCCCCCTCCCAATGATCTTCCTTCTCTCACTGCCTTCCTCCTTGTTTTCCCCAGGACTTTGACCTGTTCTGAAACTGCCACTGCACCAGCTGCCCCTGATGTGAGCAGGAGCATCCCAACAGACACAAGAGACACTTCCAAGAGCAGGCACCCAATGCTTTAGAGGGCATTCACTCTTACAGACACCATTTCCACCTTGAGGCTGGACTGGAGCTTTTCCACCTGTTCAGCCCCAGGGGATAACTGCAAGAAGCCAGTGTCTGGGTACAGCCCTGCCCAGTACCACTGGGCTCTGCTGCCTGGGAAGCAGCATGGGGTGAGGACTGCCCCATCCTACCCTGTTCAGGGAATAGGAACAAGGAACATCAGTCACTTCATAGTAGGTTTGCAAGCAGGAAAACCTGCTTCTTCCAGCTACACCTCTCTGCAGAGTCAGCAGCTCTCCCCCTTCTTCCTCCCATATTACATTTTATTCTATAAGTGCAAAGCAATTTCCATTGAGGGTAGGGACACTGAAGCACAGAGAAAGAGGAGAATAATATCTTATCTTCCTTTAATCCCTACCATCCCAAAGGATCCCAGCGCCGTTTGCCTTACTTTCTATATGTATGCACAGTTAATTAGCATTACCAGAGAACTGCAGGTATTCTCAGACGTAGTAGAGGGAATATCTTGTAATAGGACGGTAAGCAAATTGTTTCTGCTGTTTTTATTACAGCCAACTTTGATTATCCAGGGTAATGGGATAACAGGGACAAAGCAAAAACATGGATAACATGAAACCTATGCAAATTAAGTGAGGAAAAAAAAAAAAAAAAAAAAAAAGTGATGCTGAGAGTAATGGAAGGAAAGAAAGGTCAACTATGCTGATTAAAGAGCATGGAGATCCCAGTGCTAGTGCTGCCCTAAGCTCATAAGCCCATGCATGTGGGTACCTGGGTACAGAGGTTGTAGAGCTTTTCTGGACCAGGCTGGGTGCTTCTGCCCCTGGCATGGAGCTGCTCACAGGTAACTGTGGACTGAGGGTGCACAGCTAAAGGTCCTGGCACTAGAGGGGAAGCAGAGACATCCCCTTCATGGTATGGCCAAGTTCCAGCACAGGGAGGGGAGCTGCATGAAGGCTATGCATTTCAAAGCCTCCACACGAGGGATTTGTCATTAAGATAAATAAGATTTGGGCACCCAACCCTTCTCCTCCTCCTTCCACGAGCAGGAAGAAACCCAATTTAAAGGTCAGAATCTTATCGGCTTTTGCTGCATGTGTACCAGGAGAACTCCTCTCCAAAGAGAAATGCCACTGCCACTTGGTGAGCCACGACAGGAGCATCGCTCGCCGAGGAGGTGGAGGCACAGCACCTCTGGTAAAACAGGAAGGGAGATGCAAAGAGGAGAGAAAAGCCAGTTCCAAAAATCTCTGACCAGTGTGGCCCACACTGGGTGAAGGACCAGCTCAGCAGCTCTCGAGCTGCTCTGTAATCCCCCATCTCAGCAAGGACCAGCCTCACTCTGCTCCACCAAAGGGGATTTTCAAATCCTCGGCACCAACGTCGTGGAGGCAGCTCTGCAAAATCTCTGCTGGTGGGTGGATGGAAAGGGCACCAGTGGAGATGAGACAGAAAGAAGAGAGGGAGGAATCTTGGAGGAAGACTAACCTTCTTAATAGGTTTTATTGATTTAACCCAAAGAGGGAACAGTAGGGGGAAATTTATGCCATTTAAATGCAAACCGGCAATAAAAATAATCATTAGAGTCATAATCTCAATCTGTTAGCATTTTATGTATAAACGAGCTTAATGGGAAATGTTTTCCATGTAAACTATTTGCATTTACTTAGTAGGAATGAGCCTCTTAAATATAATTCAGTCATTACCACAGACTTTAAAGGGGTTGGTTTTGGTCCTAAATACTTTAAAGTGTCTGATGATGTCTCATCTCCAATTGAGCCTGACTTGGAAAAGCTGCTGGCCCACCCCAGCCATGATCTGATGCCCAAATCCCTGTGGATATTCTTGTTTCCCTGCAGAAAATACATGTGGATTTTGATGGCAGACAGAAAACATGATTCTTCACCCAAAATACACTGAGATTTTGTGGTTGACCAAGGGGGCTGTATCTCTTGGTCAGATCTCGAAGACTTTTGAGAGGAAAAGTGACTTTGGAACACATTTCCAGGCCCTTCATTTTCCAGAAGAAGTGAGAAGCATCTGGAAATCTTTCTTCATTTTTTCTCTTGTTAAAGACGAGGAAAATGTGGCTCTGCCCTTTGCAGAGGAGCTGCAGGGCTGGCAGCGAGGGTGCTGGGCAATCTCTGCCCTAAAGCCCGTGGAGAAGGGAAATCTGATGTCCTCCTGCAGCTCGGAAGAGGCTTTTCTGGCCACTGTCACGTCCCCAGGATCAGCCCCCGTGGGGACATGGCGCTGCCCACGTGCAGGTGCTCTGGGGAGGTCACTGGCCCTGTGACTCCCACGCCACATGCATCCTGATCACAAATAAAGCAATAAATACCCTCTTCTGCCTGGGGACACCTTTTAATCTTCTTGCCAGATTTCCATGCACTAGTCCAGAGTCTCAGCCGGGCCAGGCATGATCTCATTTTGCATCCCACCCACAGCGCACCCAAGACACAAGTTTTATGCCACGTTCTGGAAGGGGCTGGGGTTGCCCTCATGGATGGCATCCCATCTCTCTGTGACAGCCCACGTCCTGTCCCCCAGGGGAAAGCATCCCATGGAGGTGGCAATGGATGCCACCACGGGCTGGCCCAGCAGCCCCAGTCCCCTGGCAGACCTGCTGGTGGCCAGACAACTGCAGGCAGTGGGTGCCCGAGCAGTGGCTCTCCAGGCAGCACTGGCAGAAGTAAATTCAGCCCCTCGGGTGGCTCCAGCCCCATGTCCCCAGCCTGGAGCACCGATCCAGCCTAGCCGTGCAGTGCTCCTGTCTTAGCCTCCAAGAGCACGCAGGACTTCACGCTGTGTGGGTAATTCAGGCTCACAAGGGGGTTATTAAAATCCATTCAGAGCTAATGTCAGGCATTCCAGTGTTAATGTCAGTGGCTGAGAGGCACAGCAGGAGGGGGGAGAAGGGCTTTTACTTCCCCGCTTTAATTTCCAGGTGGGGTGGGAGATGGGGAGGGCGGCGGGTGGGAGTCACAGTTTAATCCCACCAGTCCAACATCTCCCTCGGTGTTGTACTGGCAGTGTTTGTCCCTCACCAATGGTTCCAGAGGCACGTTTGCTGCCAGCAGCCCAGCAGGAGAGTCTGCCTGGTGCTGGGAAGGGGCTGATGGTGCTGCTAGGCACAAGGCTCCCTCGGGGCAGGCAGGTGGGGCCAGGCAGCACAGGGAGATGCTGCCCATCTGGTGCAGGTAGGGCTTCAGACCTCTTCCCCCTGCTCCTTGGGGTCAGGTGAGTCCAGGCCAGCCCCTGGATTTTGCAAAAAAATCCGGGTAATTTTAGGATGTATGTTTGGTTACCCTCACAGAAGCTCGGATAAGAGTAATCAGAGCTTTGGGCCGTAAGCCGATTCCTTGTGAGTCTCAGGAAGGAATTAGCCCCATCTCCTCCACCCCATGCCTCCTCACAGCACTTCAAGATCTCATGGGACACACATATCCCAATGCTTGCCTTGACACAGGGTGATGAGTGCCCCGTGCAGAAGTCCCTGGGCAGGAGAAGCATGGTGGGAAGCAGGGGACCCCGGTGCCATGCCCCTTTCCCTCCATCCCCGAGGCCCCTGCCCTGTTTCTCCCCCGGCTTCAGCCTCTGCTGGCAGCGGGGATTCCTCCACATTGGCTGAGAAATGTGTTGCAGTGCAGTAGCTCATCCTGGCTGGAAGCTCTTCCTCCATGTAAATACCGAGTGTACATCAGCGGCCTCATTTCATAGTAGAGAAGTGCATGGGAAGCAGCTAAGCATGCTTTGTCTACAGCGTGGATGGCATAAATGACCCGAATTTAACATGTGGTTATGCAGGCTGCAGATTTCATTGAGTTTTTAGGTTAGGCAGCACCGTGACTGCAGTCTGACCTCCCGGCTACTGAATTTTACCCGTGGATTTTAAGCAAGTCTGGCCGTTCAGCTCCATCCTTCTGGTGCACAAAATTTGGTCCAGCTGATAAGCAGGAGGAGTGGCTGCTGGAGGCAGATGGATCACAACTCGCCCAAATACCGAAGAATAAAACATTGATGGCATCTCAGAAGGGCAGCAGGTCCTGGCTGGCAACACATCCCCAACCTGGGGTATTTTGCTTTAGTGTGTCTGACTTGTGAAGGTAACAAATTGTTCAGAGGTCAAAGCTGTTACTCAAAAGCAATATTGTCACCACTGTTTCCACCAATAAAAAAAAAAAATCAAAAATCAGAACTCTTGTAGAAAAGCAAAACCCAGGTGATTACCTGTGGTTTGCCAGAGGGGTTACTGAGCTGGGTTAGGATGAGAGGACCCCCAAGGTGAGCTGTGGCACCATCAGCCCCAGGCCCTGGCCATGTCCCTGCCCTGCTGCCCAGCACCCCTGGGGCATGGTGAGTGGGGATGAGGAGCTGGGAAGGAGCCGCATGTCCCCATGCCTGGCGCCTTGCACCACGTGGCAGGTTCCCAAGCAGCTGGGAGAGGACAACGCTTTCTTTTGCCAGTTTTCTAATTTATCTAATGAACAAGAAAATAAATCAAGCTGACAGTCACCCAGGTGGTTCTGAGCCTCTGCCGGCTCCTCACGGTCCCCTTGTTCCTCCAGCCCATTTTATAGCAGGGTTACGACCCGAGGACGCTGCAATAACTCCTGCTATAATCTTTTCTTTCCTAACGTCACTTAGCAGATGGAGTCATTTAGAGGTGCTCACGTTTAAATGAGTGGCTTGCCCTGAAAGGGACAGAGCTGGGGCTGCTGGCAAGATTTTCGGGATCGTTAGCCTAGAAAACACTTAGCAGGGGAAGCAGTTGGCAGGCAGATTTCACGGACATGGCGCCGGCATCCCCTGCCAGCAAAATTACAAGGCTGAAATCCTGGAGCTGGATGGGGCCAAACTGTTCACAGCAAACAATTTAATTGATGAATGAAGTGGATTGCCCAGGAGATGGTTTTCAGTCATCTGCTCGTTGCGTGAAGCTGCTTGGAGAAGGGTCCGTGCCATCGGGTGCCACCAGCTGCCTGTGTCAGGCACGGGCTGGCCACATCTCCGGACCCCTCCTGGGCACCTGCTCCCCAAATGAGCAGCCAAGTGCCATGAGCATGGCCACCTCCGAGCTTGCCTGCTTCTTCTCACCAAAGGTACTCTGCTTTCCTACAGGTCCTGCTGCTCTTCAGCCTCTGTGGCGAGACCAGTGATGTTCTTGTGCTGAGGATCTCAGCATTGGCTGTCTGAAAGGGAGCCTACTGATGTGCAGCAGAACAGAGCCAAACAAAACAGCAACACCTACTTGTCTGCTTCTGCAAGAAAGTTGGTGGCAGCCTCAGAGGACTCTCGTCTCTATCCCTCTGACCCCCTGGACAATACTGCACAGGCTACCTGCATAGACTCCTTTCATTTGGGCTAATAAAGTAAATTACCTCTCCAGCTCTTGTACACTGAGATGAATGCTTGCAACCCTTGAAAATAGCCTCTTGCTTGTGAAAAGTCTTCTGAGAAAGGAAGACAAGGGACAATAACTTCCAAGGAAGGGGGGAACATTGCTCGTGCTGGCTTGGCAGCACTTGACCAAGCCTTTGCAGAGACTGGGAGAAGAAGGAGGAAGGAGGCAGGGAGCTGAGACCAGTAGCTGCAATCACTGCTATGCAGGAGCAATATCTCACCATGTCCATGGAGACCAATCCCAAATTATTCAGCCCAACAGTTTTCAAAACAAACTCTTATTCTGCTGTGGCAGGCATGAAGCTTTCTCTGCGAGTCCCATTTTACATCTTTGGTAGCTCAGCGCAGGATGGTATAACACTCAATTGTGAAAACCCTGCAGGAGCCTTTGATGCAAACATGGCTTATCAGCTCAAATAACAGAACTGTCTTTTATCCTTTGTGTCCCAAGCCTGCTGTTTTGGCACTCATATTTGTAATTCGTCGCCTGGCTCTGGGTCTGGCTCCAGCAGGACGCACGCTGCTGTCTGTCTGTCTGCACTGCTGGGATTTTTGTGGCTGCCCCGAGGGACCCGAGCACCTAAGCTCTGCTTATCTTTGGTGATGCTTAGGCTCCTAATTGGCTAAAAGTCACTGCTGAAAGTGGGTCTTAGGAGCTGTAGACTTGCAGGTGCTTTCAAATGACTGTCCCCAGGCCTGCCTGTTCATCTGGCCTGCCCTCCCAGCAGCGACTGCATCCTCGCCAGCCCATCTGGCCCTCCGAGGTGCCCATGCACCTCCAGCACAACCCTTCCTCCCTTCCACGCTGGCTCAAGCCCGTGGACCTGCATGCCTTTTGCTGGCACTACCTTTTCTTTAAAACAGGACAAATGAGGTAGAAGAAGAAAAGGTGAAAACATGATAATAGGTGTGGGAAAAGGCAGCTGCTATAGACTTGACAATGCTGGAAATGGAGGCTCAGAGAAAAGTTCTTCTCCTGAAATTATTCTTTTCAATCTCAACAGCACACTGAAGAGAAGTTTAAGCACACTTTTTAACACCTTTTGTACTCAAATTCCAAATTCACCTGTCTACCCAAGCAATAACAGAAATAATCTTTTTTTATCCAGCTGCACATTTTGCTGTAGAAATTTGTTTCCATTAAACTATTCCCTTTTGTCCTCTTAAAAAGCATATTTTAAATAATAACAGAGCAAAAAAAAATTATACACTATCCAAAAACTCAACCCTGTCGACTGTGCACTTTTATACAAAAGTTATCTCTTTCTTTCGATGGATTGATGAAAACCCTTTTCATAATGTCAAGGTAGAGATGAGAAAGAGGGAGAAAATTTCTCAGTGCCCAGCACAGATAGTCATTTCAACAGGAAACACATGGCAAACTCTGGGCTTAGAAAACTAAATTACAGCACCAACGTGAACCTGATGTTCTTTTTCTGCTTTGTAAAACACAATTTTGTACAAGTTGGGGTGGAGGTACACATTGCACTTCTCATCTTGGGGGGAAAAAATGCCATATTCCTCAAATCTTAACAGGAGAATGTGAATTTAAGCTTAAAAAAATAGTGTTATATGAATGTACATATATATATAGCCATGATAACTTCCACCGCTACCTCTCTTTCAGGAGTGCAGCAGCCACAGCTCATCCGTTCGGGTTCATTACGGCTGTGGGAAGCAATGTGAGCAGCACAGCCCTGGATTGCCGCCCGTCTGCACCAGCTCCTTCCTCTGGAAAACGAACGCTGCGAGGGTCCCCTTCTTGCTTGGCTCCTGGGGAGGATTTCCAGGCACTCGAGCCCTTCCCAGAGGGACGTGCCCCATCTGCACAATCCCCATCGCTCTCTCCCATGCCCAAATGTCTCACACCAGCCTATTTTTCTCCCTCTGGAGATGCAATTGGAAAGGTCGCCCCTTACCTTCGTGCCCGGGCGTCACTGCTGGCTCCTGCTGAAGTCATGAATGTCTCCCAGCTGTTGTCTGTCGGGGCTGGAGGCACACTGGGCACAGCATCGGGGTCCTGCAAGACGGTCACCACACCCGGTACGTGAACTGCAAGGAAAGAAACAAAAACGTAAGAGGGAGCTTCATCAGGGGCATAAAAGTGTTGGTTACAAAAAGCTGTCCCGGGAACAGCACCGCTACAGGGACCAGGCAAATACAGGAGGAGGAACAAGGAGAGGTACCAGCAGTGGGATCAGCTGCTCAACTCAAAAGTCAAAGAGAAAAGAAATCCACCCGCCAGCAGAGCAGGGACTGTAAGAAATGTTGGAAGGAGACCTGGGACTGAAGTAAGAAGAATGGGACAAACACCAGATGGGGACTGAAAGGGATGGGAGAGGCCGGATAGCTCTGGGATGCACGGGGAGATGGCACGGACAGGTATCGGGGCAGAGCTCCCACCACCAGCACCAGCCATCCAGCACAGACAGGTTTTAATAAGCCTAGTCATCCTTTCACATGGGGATCAGTCTCATTATCACATTTTTAAGTCTTAATTGTGCTTTTATTGTCCTCACTGCTCACTTCCAACCTCCTCTCTGTTCCTCTTTGAGTTTTGGATGCCTGGCTGGCCAGGGCTCTGTCCTCACCGCTGCTGTCAAGCTCCTGCCCACCTGCGACACGAGACAACCAGCACAGCAAGAAGTGACAGTGACCATAACAGTCCTCATCTCCATGATACTCGGTGTCTTGTTTTATTATCATCAACATAATAACAATCAGAGCAATATTAGTGACAAGCGTTTTATTATTCCTCCTGTTATTATTATTTGGACATGACCTAAGAAGTATTTCAGAAAGACAGCTCAAACTCAGCACAAGATCTAGGCGAACAGGGCAGTTAATTAAATGTCAGAGTGATGGACAGAGCTGGGACAAGCCTAGAAGGCTATCAGAGCTGGACAACCTCTGACAAGTTGGTTGAGAGATGGATGGATCTGGGACAAGTCCCAGACCTCTCCCCCAGCAGAGGCAGAGCCCTGCTACCTACACGGATCTTTAAACTCAGCATTGCTCCCTGCTCTGCCAAAATTTTCCTGGAGAAAGCTGCCTTCCAAGCTGCACAACTGATCATCATCTTATCTGGTGACTTTTTATTACCTCCAAATGATGCAGAGAAAATAAAGAGCCCCTCTGAAAAGCACGACAATATTTTTTAACCAGCATGCATGTGAACTCACAGCAGGTAGGATTTTTTTTTTTTTTCAAAAGATTTCTTCTCCTTTTTTTGCACTAGACATTTGCAAGAGAGGCAGGCAGAGGACAGCAAATGGGGAGGGAGAATGGCAGCCGGAGGGCATTGCAAAACTCCAAGAATAAATATTACAGAAGGAAAGCAAGCCCGTGACAGATACCAGGCAATCCGTAAGTCATCTGGAGAGTGGAAAACATAACAGACTAATCAATCAGGTAGACAAAGGGTGAGAAGTGTCACAGAGAGGCAATAGGTAGTTGGAGGTCAGTTATGAAATATAATCTCTAAATTGGAGAGAGAAGGACAGTAGCACAAGAACAATGACAGGTATTTGGATGCAGGTAGGTGAACGCTGGATTGATTTCCAGGGGAGCGAGTGTCGGATGAGAATATTGTGGCGGTAAGAACAAACAACCTCGCATTTCTGAGATGGGGATGTATTCTGTAAAGTGAGAGGCAGAGCTGGTGAGACTTGAAAGTGCAGCTCCATTTTGGAAAATGCTGTTAGAAAGACAGATGGTGGGATTCCCTGTTGCTTGTTCCTCTGGGGTTTTGGGCAAATTTTGTCAGGTCAGAAAGAAGTGATGCTTTTCCGAAGCATAAGTCCTGCAATTACCACCTGGGATCTGGAAGTCAAGCCAGATCCCTTCTAGCTTGTGCTTTCTCATCAGTGATCCTGGCATGAGTAATCTATAATCTAGTTAGCTAAGATGCAGGGAAGTTGCATGCTACTATGCAAGAGAGATGGGGATTCTGCAGGTGAATTTAATTATTTCTTCTACGAAGAAAGTGGGAGTTAATAAAGCACAACTCACTCTCCATTAGCTCTCTGGGCTGCGTAGTGACAAGAGCTCAGGCAGCATCATTCACTCTGCTTGCTAAGCCGAGCAGGTAGATTCCCATTACACCCAGCCAAAGCTTGACTTAGCATGAAGTCATTTCTACCGACACTTCTCTGACCTTAACTGTGTACTACAAAGGTGTCACACAGTCCTTCTAGCAACAGTTGGACCCAAGCAATTAGAGCTGAATGAACAATTCATAATGAATAATCTCTTTGGCAAACTCCACCTCATTTTAGGCTCATGAAATGTTCACACACACATTGCAAAGTTCTCGCGTTTGTTTATTAATGGAAATAACTTGCCATTTTTTCCCCTGAGCAAACAGCACCGTAGCAGTCCATCAAAAACGACCTGTATTCAGCACACAGGTTGTGCTCGTGGGCTATGCCGGCCACGTGGTGCTGTTTCAGCTCCCGCGCTGGGTGAAGGACCTGAGTGGCTCCCAGAACTGCACATCAGGATTGCTGTTTCTTCTGTTTGAAATTTCCTTTCGCCAGATCTGTCAGTGTCAGCATGTGGCCATGGGACCAGGTATCAGCCAGGGCCATGGATGAGATGGGAACGGAGCCACTGAGCTCAGCCTGAAGAACTGAGCTGGTCCCACACATGGAGCATCCTCGACCAGCCTGGCGCCTGCCTACAGGTAGAAAAGCCCTGCTGAGCACTCTGCCCTTAACATGGCAGTGGGGGCATTTACATGAGAAACACCATCCTAAGGCTATTTGGTTTTGCTTCCTCTACAGATGGTGGAGAGGGCTGGGTATCTCCAGTGGCCCCTGGAGTGGTGGACACCAAGGAGATGGAGAACCTGGAGAACTTACGCTGGAGAACCCAGCTGATTCCCTTAACCTGGGTGCTTAGCTCTCTGTGACCACCCCGGGCTGGGCCAGATCCTGCCAAGAAAGGGGCAATGGTTGGCAGCTGAGGAGGTGACAACTCGCCCCGGCTGGCAGTGAAGCCGAGAACAACGTGTGCTCCAACAGACTGAGACATGCAGGGAGATAAGAGAGCACGGGGCAATAAATCAGGTTTTCAAAGCAGAGCATATTAGGAGATCAATGGGACAGATATTAGACTGAAGGAGCAAGCTCCAAAGAGATGGGAGCAATTCTGTTCCTCCTCCTTCCCCCTGTTGCTAAGGATTTTTTTTTCCATTTAATAACATCCTCATTGTTTTTAAATGAGCAGCAAAGCCAGTGGGTTCCACGTGGCATTAGCAATGTGTTTGTGAAAGGGAAAGCAACTGGCTCCTAGCAGGATTTGATAAAAGCCTCTCCAAGCTCCGAGCGATTTACAGCTCGGGAAAACAAACACGGACTGATACAAATGCGGAGAGAGGCACCGATGGCACCGACATCCAGGTACACTCAATTACCAATTCATCAGCCCAAGTGAACTTGAAGGGCTTTTCAAACTCTACACAGCTCTAAATTAAAGGAAATCTTTAGACGGATAGCATTCTGCGATAGCGGGAGCAGCAGACACATTTGCTGAGCTTCAGCTGGGAAGAAGGACCGCAGGCGAGGGGCAGCCGGCAGCTCCAGCTCCTCGCATCGCACCTGCACGCACACCTCCCTTCTCGCCCACCCTGTCATGCCCCGGACCCCCAACAGCCTTTTTTTCTTGCTTCTCCTTGAAATTCTGCTTTGGCTTGCCCTGAAGGTATTTATGGCAAAGCTGTGAAAAGAACAGATTTTTTGGATCATTGGCTGGAACGAAAAAATTGGAAAAAGAAATCACTATACAGTGACCCCAAGTTAGAACTGCCCAGGTTCTCTGTGGCAAATATATATATATATATATGGTCAACCAATTGTTTAATTCAATATGAAACCAACTCATGGGAAATGCTTCATTTTCCCTCCATCCCCTGCCTAGAAATCTATTTCTTTCACAAGAAGAGATGATTTACAGCTTCCCAGCTCCACGCTCAAGCAGCACTGACACTAACAGGGCGTTTGATATCTCTCCCTGCTGCATGAAGCCCCCTCGGCAGTGGGTTTCAGTGCTATTGTAATAAAAACTCAGAGGAAACTGGGGGTAGCGACAGCATCATAGGAACGGAGAGAGCCTGGCTGCTGCGAGGCTGTGGGAAGCTCTTTGTTAATTGTTCATGCAGAAACTGCTTTCATTTTGGTGCCTAATTGATATCTCAGGGAAATGATGTCTTCCAAAAAGGCAGCGCGTCCTCCCCGGCTGTGCCCAGGTGAGGTCCCCATGCCCTGTGCTACCTGTGCTGATGGGACAGCTCAATGTCCCCAGAGCAGCCGTGCTGTCCCCATCCCCTGCCCCATGTCCTTGTGCTGCAGGATGGGAGAGATGAACCAGTGCAGGAGAGGATGGCAGGGTGGGTGCTGAGCCTGGCTGCCTCTCAAACCTTAAACCTCTTAGTGGTGTTGCCAGACATCAAGGAGGAAATCTGCCTCTCCTTCTTCCCTCGACTTCTGCCTCCTCATCACCCTTGCAAGCTTCCCCCATAGAGGCAATATCCCTGAGAGCTGCCTTTCAAACACAAAGCCAGAAGCTCCTTAGCAAGGCTCTGAGTTCATCCAGGACCTCATCTCAGCCTTCACCCCCCTCTTTATGCTCACAAGAGTATGGGCAGAACCCATGGGGAGAGTCTGGCACCACGAGATGTCCGTTCACACACCCTCTGTCTGGGTAGGGACCACCCACATCCCTGTGGGAGCTGCCAGCACCATCCTGCCTCGCTCCTGATGAAGCATCCCGCTGGGTATCCATCCCCTTCCCTCCTCTTTCCTTAGGACTCCTCCAAAGACAACAGCCATCGCTCACACACGCGGCTCCACGGCTGGCTCTGGACTATTTTAAAAGCACAGCAGGCATTTTAATTATTCACATCAAGCACGCCTTGCTTGCTAACCACCCTCTGAAGCTGTCCTAGCCGGCATGGGGGTGGAGAAGAGCCCTGCCAGGCAGCTTCCCGTGGCCCAGCCCTGGGGAAAGCTTGAGTCTGCAAAACAGCTGTGACCGGGTGTTGTCACCCGAGGTGACAACAGAGGTGGCACGGGGACATATGGGTGAGGAGCACCCTGGCAGATCTGCCTGGTCCCACGTCCTTCATGTGGCTGCTGTTACAGCATCTCTGGTGCTCTGGACCCGGAGCATCCGCTGAAGGTTTGCCAGTGCTGCGAGCTGCTCTGCCCCATGCTGGTAGATTGGCTCTTGTAATATTTTAAGGGCGCTGGAATTACCAAGATGCAAGGAAATAGATTGGTACTTATGGAGCACAGCTGGGCAGCTTCAGATGAAGACAATAGCGGGGATGGCATGCTTCCTTGCTGCCTTGAGCTGCTCCCGGGGTTATGTGCAAAGAGCTGCTCTGGAAATCAAGCCCTTGCCGCCCCGCAGCAGCATCTCTACCTGCTTCTTCCTTCCTGGCACCATTAACAATATTTGCTGTGACAGCATCCGCTCTGATGTACTTTTGACCCACAGACCACAGGGGGCCAATCCTTCTTGGGTCCTGGTGCCAGGGCCTTAAGGCAGAACATGCTCATTTTTTTGCAAGGGGAAATAGCTGCAGGAAGAAGAAGGATGTCCCACTGACATGGCTGGAAGAAGACAGCTGGTTGCTCCTTTCCCTTGGAGGTCACTCTCATTTATACCTCTTATTTCTGACAATGATTAAATGGCTCTTCTGCCTTGCCTTTGCTCACCATCGCCTTGATATAAATTTGGAGGACTTCCAAGAGTATTCTTGACCTGCCTTCCCCCACCTCTCTGTGAGCAAGAGCCGCACCACGGGGAGCACCGAGCTTCAGGATCCCTCTCCAGCAGTAACATCCCACAGGCAGGGCCTGCTGCTGGGGCAAAGCTCCACTAAATCTCATCCCCCAGCCACAAAGCTGGGGTCTTGGAGCTCCTGGACTCTTGGAGCCAGCCCCTTTCTTTATAACCTGTGTGGATTTCAATGCTAATTTCCAGCACATGCCCAATTCGAAGCTCTAATAATGAACAACTGCTTTCTTCCCTTCCTTCTGATTTCATATTCATGAGTCAGGCTTTCCTGGCACTAAACGTAAATGCTAAACGGAAATCGCTGCACAGTGACATGTCTGTGTAGCTTCACTGTCCATTTATTTGCCTTTTCAAAGAGCTGCTGTGTTAAGCAAACATCTCTGCCTGGATCCTATCTGGGGGAGTTTGTCTGGTACGGCATGGTGCCTGCCGGGGTGGGGGAAGCGACTCCGTGTGATGGTGTCTCATAGCTCTGTTTTTGCTTCAGGGTATTTCTTGTACAATAGTTAAAGCTCAGTGAATACCTCAACCTTTACTTGAATATTTGCTCGAATCTTGGCAGGCTGCGCTCAGAGCTGACACAGTGAGGGCTGAAGCAGGGATCTCCCAGAGTGAAAGGCATCCATCGCTTCGGCTCGGACGGCACCGCGGGCTCCCGCAGGCAGCAGTGGGCAGATGTCTTGGCAGGGAAGGTCAAGAGACACCTGTAACATCACTGGGCAAATTATTTTTTCTGGCAACTAGAAAATTCACATACTCATGCCAAAAAAAAAATAATCCTTTTTGGGACTCAACTTACTGCCTGCCCCCCAAAGAGGGGACAGAAGGAATCACGAAAAAGGGCATGTTTTTTGTTAACCACAATAGGGAAAGCATATCAATGTTTACCTTGTAAGACTATGTTTTCATGTTCAATTAAGTCTTTAAAACAGGCAATAGCAAATGGAAATGGCAGCTCTGTGCTCGTCCAGTGTGAGAGGCTGCGCATCCTCTCGGCTGCCTCCACCGCAGCCTCCTCAGGGCTCCATGGAGGCACTGCTCTGCCTTATGCTCTTCTTGCTTTTTCCCTTTCCTTTTGTGATTATCCCTTGACTTTCCCTGTCTGACTTTCCCCAAATGCATTTAAAAAAATGAGTGCAAAGGGAGGCAAAAATGAGGAAATATGACATCAGAAGTGAGGATGAGAGATGGACTTTGGACCATGAGAAATGAACTTGCAAGTGGGAGCTTCGCAACCGACCAGCTGAAGAGTTGTCCTCCTGCTTGTGGAGGACATGCTGTGTGGCATGTATTCAATCAAAGTAACCAACGGGGACCACATTTTGAATATTATCTACGTGGAACAGGCTCCTTGTGAGGAAATTATGCAGCAATATTTAATGATGGCAATGATTCAGCAAGTAATAGGAAGAAATAGTCCTTAAACCATCATCAACTACCCATGGACAATTCCCAGATGGGACTGAGGGTGAAAACCCTTTCATTAAAAAGCTATTCAGTTATGGTAAAACTGCCATATGTGTCTCACCGAGACAGAAGAAGTCTGATTGTCAAAAGTGACTTCATCTTGAAAGCTGCAGGGAAATCGGAAAGCTGCTTCGCATTTCAACTGGGGTTTTGAAATCTGTCTTTAGGGACCTGAAAGCATAGCTAGATCTTACACAGCTGAAGGTGTCTTGCAGCTGGATGTCTAGGTTAAGGTAATTGTCTAGACTTCTTTTATCATCAGTGAACAGAGAGGCACACCAACCCCCAGAGAGTGATTCATTCTTCCTGTCTTAGACATCTATTTTTGGATGGGATGAATTACATTCTGGAGGTGTTGAACTTTCTCTACCACTATGGAGGAGTCTAGATGATGAACTTAGCCTAGACACTTAACCTTTGGATTGCTAAATTAGGCAGTGCTTGACTGGTGAGAGCAACCCGAGTTGTGGCAGTGCGGTGTCATGGCAATGGTAGGTTGGGAACACTTGGACAGTGCCTACAGAGAGAAGCAGAGCTCAGAAGGCAGAAGATGGACAAGCAGAAATCCCCTCTCCTCCTGATGGGCACACACTGTGGTGATCTCAATATTTAACTGAGACCTGGGGATGCTCTGGTGCCTGACCATCTCATCTAAATCATTTATGTCATATAAAAGTTACAGATAAGATCTTATCCTTTCCAAAGCATCGCCTGCAAGTTGTAATTTTGCAGTCTAGGAGGAAAGTAGGGCCTGGCTTCTCATCTGTGTGTAGCCTTTCAAAAAGGTCAAACCTTTTATCGAGTTTGGGCTTTCCTGAGATTAGCACTCCCAAATATCTAAAAATCAACAAGTTCTGAAAAATCAGATGTATTCTTGTACCCATCTTCCCAGTTTCAAGCAAACATGTCTTACAATTTTAAGGGTTTAGTTACAATCTTGAGAGCTATTTGGTATGTAATTGTCTCCATTCTCAGCTTTGCTCTAGGCTGGGATCAATGATAATGACCTACAAAGGAGATGGAGCTATGTGGATGAGATGGACATGGTATAACCGCTGTGGTTGAAAGACTCCTTTTAAAACATCAAAACAGAATATGGAAACAAGAGTGGTGTTATCTGTTAGCTGTCCAATTCCTATTGCTAATCCAACTCTAAAAGTAATCCCACTATCCTCAAGAGGACTTCTCACTAAGAATCTTCCAGAAACCAATGAGATTATTGTTGCCATGACTGTAGTGGCTGCCAATTTCAGTCCTTTCAGAAAATCTATACACCTCTCTGAGCCATCATGCCCAAACTTCTCCAGCTTCCATCACTGCAGTATAGCACGGGCAGGCTATCTGTGCAAAGCCCAGAACTGCACAGGACTTCAGGAACCCCATAGGAAAACCAGACATCACCACTTCAAAGATCAACAAATGAAATAGAAATAGGGGAATAAATGGATGGAGGGGTTACCAGAGGAAGGCCAGACTGCCATTCATAAATAGCTTTCTAAAGGAAATGCTTGCAGGAAGCAATTAAGCTATGAGAAGCATGTCAGAGCCCTTCTCCAAGTCCAACAAACATGCAGGAGGAGTCCAAATAAAATTAAAGAGGCTAAAGACAGAGATGGAGTTTTTTCACTATAGAGAGTAGTGGCTTTGATTCACAGAGAGGTTCAGAATGCAGCTGATGACAAAGAGCCAGCAGCTGGAAGCCCAGGGGTCCCTTAGGAGACAGGGAAACACCTTGGGGACTTCGGTTCTCTATACCAATTGGCTTTCACCAGTCCGAAGAAACAGTGCTGTTCCCTGTCTTATCTGGAAAGTCAAGATGGATCATGATTATTTAAGAGGCTGTTCATGGTGCCCATGGGAATGTGTTCAAGAAAGGGCTGAGCAAGACTGGCTCATTGTCTGGCAGTAAAAGAAACATAGATGTGTGGGACTGTGCAGCTATCTAGATACATATACACCTGCACAACACACACACTTCTCACAGCCTAGTGATATAAATTAGGTTCCTGTAAGTGGAACAGATTTACTTAAAGACAGCCCAGGAGGATGGATTCAGCTCTAATGGCTTGGTTTCTCCTTTTCAGCTTGGTTTCTCTTTTTTGGCCTGCTTCAGCCATTGAGTGACATGGGACAAGTTTTCTACAGCTGTGCCTCAATTTCCCTGTATTTAAAAACAGGCTAATGTTACTGTGAAATATTGGAGATCTCCTAAGGAAAGACACCACATGAGAGATTTTTCTATTTTAAATCTTGAAAAGTGCTAGCCAAATGCTAGTTCTTAAATACAGCTGGTGAATATATAAGGAATTGATTTCTGCAGAAGACTACATCATTTAACTGAAAAGTCAATAATCATCTTACATACCAGCATTTAAATATTTGATCAAAAACATTCAGATAACAGAATATTTTTCATTCAGATTGTTCTCTGGAAAGAGGGGAGAACACAGCATTAGACTCAGTATTAAATACTACGTTGACAGAGAACACAAATGTCAGTATGACCATCTTAGAAAAGATATTTTAGAATATGTAAAATTAAATGACTCAGGATTACTCATGATGTTATCTTACAAGAAGCAGTGAAAGCTCTTATTTGAGGAAAATTCTTGGAATTGCTAACAATGTAAAGAAAATATAGTTACAAAAAACTTCCTCCCTTGATAAAGAAATACAAAGCCTTCAAGCTCCAAAGAGGAGCACTGTAAACCACAAGCAAGACAGAATACTAAAAAGTCTAATGGAAATCTCAATACATAATCAAAGGAAAAGGAAAAATCACAAATAAAAATGGCCAAATGAGATATCCATGAAAGGGGCAGTAAGATAAAAGAATTTCATATGCCTTCTTACAAGGGAGCTTATATATATGAAAAAAATATGGAATTTTTTCAGAACAAATGCAAAACTATTTAAATAAGACTATGCAACTCAGTCAGGGAAAAGACAAAAAAAAATAAAAAATAAAAATAAAAGCCCCAACACTATGCTATCAAAAAAATGCTCAAAGGGCTAAAAGTTTTTTTAATTCCTGGCAAGGCTTGTGACCAGTTGGCTTTGCAGCCACGCAATGCTGGTCTGATGCTAGAATACTTTCCCACCAGAAAGCCATATTCAAACAAAACTAATATTTCTCCTGACACAAATTAGTACTGTCAAAATCACATTTAAAAAAAAATAATATTAAAAGAAATATTTGAATAAATCAAATTTTTCATTTCAAGACTTCTGGGGAAATTTTCATTTCTATTTTTAACACAAAATTAAATCTTCAAGCATTCATATCTAAATGACTTGGAAATTAACATGAAATATGCTTTCAAATTAATATCATTGTACTCAGAATGCAAACAGATGAAAAAACCTTATCATTTCCTGTAAGCTACAAATTCTTGTATCATTTCATTGCTAAATTTTTAGGGAGGTATCCATTTGAGAATTTGTACCAAAACATAAGAAAAAGGTAGACTCTTGAAAACTGAGGCATATTGTCATCATTCTGATATGAAACAAAGGGAAGCCTCTCAACAAACATGCCTTCTGCCCACAGAACCAGACCAAGATATTAGCACCAGGAATGTCATCTGTTAAACACCCTCGATGCACAGTGAACTGCATCCACTCAACCTAAGTTTAGAAAGAGGGATTTAAAAATATTTTGGGGTACAGTAAAAGCATCTGACAGTGTAGAGTGGCCACTCGTTTTGAACATTTCCTTTTTTGTCTGGATTTGGTGTATATTTAAGAAATGCTATAAATATCTTATATTTAATCAAATAAAATAATGTTTTGATAGATGATTCACTCATTTAATCTCCCCAAGAGGAAGGCTGCAGATAAGGCTGTCTGTTTTCACTGCATCTGTTCATCTGGCAGAACAAAATAATTTGAAAAACCAGACCTTTCAACCCAGATGCTATATTTCCATATTTCTGATGCCATCCTGCTTCCAAATATTTCTTTAGATTTCCATGAATTAACTAGCGTACAACAGATAACGGGTTCAAAAATAAGTACTCAGAAAAGTAACGATTACATGTGATGATGACTTGTGAAGCTCAAAACAAAAGCTGTAATCTTCTGTCCATATAGATAAAAAACAGACAAGTAAACACTTATGGGAGAGATTTAATTCATTGAAAAGTTTTATCCCATAGGGTACTTGCTTATAAGTTTCAGAATTAAACTGTAATCTAGAACAAAGTACGCAGTTTCCAACTAGGTAGATAATGCAACATTTGTATGAACTCATTTATTCCTGATTTCTATTTATTCTGCTAGTTACTTCAACAACTATCCAAGATCTCTTTGACACTACGAAAAATGTTAAAATATAATTATCCTTTATTTTTAATTAATAAAGCCTATTATATCAAATATAGCACGCTTCAAATAAAAGTACTGTCGGAAGAACAATGGATATGTGGGATGGAAGTTAGGTATAATTTGTATCAAATCCAACTGGAGAAACCTTCCATCTCTCTAGGTCTTTTCATGACCAGCTGTAAGGAAACTGTCCACAAGAAAAATCTGTCGTATAAGATAACACCAGGCTTGTGCTGACCTATACCGAATGGAGTTAAATATATCAGTGCACAGTTTGTACAAGGTATAGAGCAAGGGAAAATGAACTCTTTTCAAAAAAAAAAAAAAAAGGCCACAAGATATAAGATAATACAATTTTCCACAATTATGATCCTCCTATTTTCTCCTAAAGAACTTGATCATCAGGAAAACAGCCTAGAAGAAGACATTACACAAAGTACATAGGATTTGTGCTCTAATAATGATTACATGGTGTAGTCAGGGAGTCGGATTTTAGCTGTGATCTACTGAGCTGAAAAGACAGGTTTTAACTCTGCAGAAGTTGGATTGTAAATTTACAGACTTTTGGAGCGTGGTGACAGGCAGGAGAGCAAAAGAAGAAAATATTTGTCAGTGCATTTAGCATGAGTACTTGACAGCATCGAGCCCTAACTGCTGTCAAGATTTTTATAGACTTAATTTCAAGGAACAGATAATAAAAGAAAACAAGCAAACAAACAAACAAACAAAAAATTAAAATGAGTAACAGTGAGAGGGCCCTCTTTGCTTATACCCCTTATTATAAAACTTTGCATCTACAAAATCATATTGTATTGAAACATATCTGAGCAGGGGAATTCTGCTATTATCAGGCAAAAACTATAGGTAAAACCCCTGCAAAGACTGAGTTAAAAAAAATAGCCATCAAGAAAGAAGCAATTGCCTTCGCACTGGCAAAAATGGATTGATAAAATAACTTGATCAAGTAGCTATTGCATGTAATTTGATGGCAAGGCTGTATAAAACTTAATATAGCTTCTATTGTGCCTCTTCCAGATTATGGTCTTGATGTTACTGACTCGTGAGTAGCGCTGGAGAAACTGCAGTGGGGAGAGGAGCTTCCAACATGTAATTTGGTTTTGTCCTAAAATACAGACATATTGTCAGGAAATAGTAACTGTTACCAAAAATACTGCTGGAATGAAAAATATTGTGTTCTCTCCACTGGAAATAATCTTAGGAGAAGAAGATACCAAAATAGCTAGCACTAAAACACAAAGTCCCTGCAAGGAGAACATGCCCTGATTCATCAGACCAGGTAAATACACGGGAGCTCTCCCAGGTGAAATCACGCACACGTGTTAGGGTTTTAAGCACGTGCCTACGCCTCCCTGGAGGCAGCTGGATGCATGTGGTTTTAGTGCTCTGCTGCATCAGCTGGCAGTGGGGATCCTGTCACCTCCCCGTGGCACTTCGGAAACTGTGGCACCAAGTGTGGGGCAAACAGAGACCTGAGAGCAGAATTCATCTGAAAAAAAAAAAAAAAAAAAAAAAAAGCTGAAGAGCTGTAAAACTCGGCAGTGTCTTTTTCCTGCAAAGCACAAAATGAGAGAGGAGTGGGAGAATGGAGCATTTAAGATGGGATTGAAGAGACTTGTAGCTTGACAGTTTTCAGGGTTGAGAGCTCATTGGATACTTTGATTCTTAGCCTTGTCCCAGTGCCTGCAGAGGGGACAAATCCCTCTCTGAACCCTCCTAGACATGGAAAACCCAAGTGTGGGGGCAGAAATTAAGGGTGCAATTCCACTGCAATCCATGGACATGGATTTGAAGTTTGAAGGTCCCAGGCTTTGTGTTTTTCAGACCTCCACTTCCACTGGTAGCCTCTGTGAGCAGATCACGGATGGTGGCCAGACAGGTGTGCGACTCTCTCGTAGCTGATGGCAGCAGCCTGTGACCCTTCCTCACAACAGAGCAGAATTGCTCCCACTGTGAACCTTAGGTCCAAGGACAGGCTGTTAAATATTTACTTCAGAATCCGAGTTTTCATTTTCAGCTGTTTAATCTTTTTTTTTTTTCCTCCTCATTCCTCATTCTTGAGTATTTAGCTCCATCCCACAGCCCCTGAGTAAATGTGTTAAAAATAAAATAACAACCATGGGTGGGATTTTCCAAAGCACTCGGCACTGCCTGCCTCGATTCTCTTTGAAGTCAGCAGGAGTTTTATTATCAACTTCTGTGGGAGTGGTTAAGCCGATGCTACACGTTGTGAACGTGCATATTCATGAAGCAAGCAGTGCTTGTTAATGGGACATGGATTCCAGGGGCTGATAAGACTTTTGTGAGAAAGCTAGTTGAAAAAACAAGCAGCTCCGTGAGCACCAGAACTAGGAAATCCAGCTTTCCTTCAGCTTGATTGACACGGGCACCAGATCAGGTGTGTGTGCTGATTGAAGTCCTCTGGGTGGGGTGCTGAGATGTGAGCTGTCTCCCGAACGGATTTACCAGCATCCCATAAAGGCCCTGTACAACATGGCAGCTTTTTCCTCAGTAGAAGTAGGGCATCTCTCTTCTACCTCTGCCCGTCTGCTCAAACCTTGAGGGAACTTGTTTGCGAGCCCGCTACCTTCCATCAAATTCAGCTGGAATTGGGCAATGCACTTAAAAGCTGCTAGGGGTACACACACATGTATGCACACACTCTGTGAGCAAAAAATCCACATTTTTGCAGGAAGCCACATTAAGGCCTCTTAGAATCAATCTTAGAAGAAGTAAAGGAGGTGATTTCAGACCAGCTGACCAGCAAAAAGCCTCAGATGGACGAACTGTGATCCTCTGAGAGTCTCAGCTATGGAGAAGGTGCTAAGAGAAGGGCAACCCTTGAGGAGAGAGGATGTAGACAAGAGTGTGGTCCTTGGGAAGACTCAGGAAAATGGGTGTCAAGATAAAAGTACATTCCAGATAAGAAAGTGGTATATAAAAACATGGCAAATTTGCTTAAAGTACTCAAAATGTCAAAAAAAATGCAGCATTTTTTAAAGTGCTGTTTTGGGGTATGGAGGCAAGGAAACCAGGCCATTTGCAAGTGTATTTTGTTGTGTAAAGAAAATGAAGGGAAGCAGCAGCAGCGACTGGTCCCCTTGGCATCAGGGCTAAAGCAGCCCAAGAGGAGGACAGAGAGTGCTGGATACGGTCCCCAAACTCCTCTCCTATGTGAATCCAGACTCCCAGAAACAAAGCCTGGCAATGAACCTCCCCTGCCAAGAGCAGCCTGCTGCCAGCCCAGGTGCTCCCACACGCTGTCACTGCCTTTGGCACCAGGGATGTCCACAGAAGAGGATCGATTCTCTCGACACCCCACAATTTCCACACCGCTGACAACTCAGAAAACAATTCAAGAGGGAATTCAAAGGATCTGTTGAAATTTCAACGAGGAAATCTAAGTGAGCGAGCATATGTAAATAGAAAGAATGAGTAGCACATAATTACATCAAATTGTTACTTAGCAAGGGAAGTAAATAACCCAAAATATGCAGAGCAAAAAATGGCGATGAATTAGAACTAATTACTTAAGGCTAATTAAAATAAGAATGGCTTGAATTGAAATATGTTAATAGCATTGAACCTGCCACCTACGAGGGAATTTAAATAAAAATGATAATGTCGCTCCAACCTTCACCTGATGGGGGTGGGAAGTCGGGATTTGGAGATCAGTGCTGCTCTGGGGGTATTTATTGACAGCACCAATGCATTATTTATGATTACTTCTGGAGCTGGAATTTTCTGGGCGGTGCAGGTCTCCTGGCCAGAGGAAGAAAGAGATTGTCTTGGATAATGGATGTGGGGACAGTACCGCAACAGGCCAAACCTAAATCCCTCAAAGACGAATAGATCCCAAGGTGCCTCCTCGTGCTGGGAAGAGCTACAGCTGAGAGTAAAAGAGAGGCACAGAGGTAATGAGATCCTGGGGAAGGAAAAAGAAGAGGGGAGTAAGAGACAGAGGGAGCAAGCGGGAGTGGAATAGATAGGGAGAGCCTAGAGCCATGACAAATTATCACCGGCTTCAATTACACGAGCCTGCTCAGCTATGAAATCCACCAAAGGTCACTGGATTCCTGTCTTTGCAATTAAGAAACAAGCGGCTTTACCAGCTCCACCCCATGGCCCCACTGCCTTGTTCCGCCCAGGTCCCCCAGCTCACACCAGGGATGGAAGCCCCTTATTCCTCTCCTGCTGTGGGATTCACACAAAACCCACGAGCGCCGTGAAGGGGATGCTGGGCAACACACAGGGCAGCAATGCAGCCTTTCTATTTTATTCCAGGCATCCAGGTTGGCTGTTGAGCCAAGCGAGCAGAGAGCTGGTGCCAGGCCTGCTGCCGGCTGATGCGTCCAACTGGATTCCTCCTGGAGCTGTGCAGCTGGGAGAGGTCGCGAGCCCAGGGACGGTCGGGTCCCTGCTGGTGGTTTTGGGATGCTGAGAGCCAGCAGCAGAGGTGCTGCAGTCCCATGGGCCCTGCCCTGTCTGGAGCAGCCTTCCCGGCACAGACCGGCAGCTGAGCCTGAGCTGCAAAAACCACTCGATAGCATCGACAGCATTGACAGGTTCCCCAAGCCCTGCGCCGGTGACGGTAACAAGCCTTGAATCAATTGCCCAAACTGCAGGCTGTGACCTACGGATGACCACCTCAGCATTCGACTTACACCAAAACCCCAGCCCAGATGGTGGGATATATCCTAGGAAAACAGCCTAGCAAAACAGGCTCGGGGTAAATCCATACCAGGGCAGCTGCTGGTGATATCTGCTCCTCCAGCCTCCTGCACAGAAAACATCACCTCCTAGAAAACCACACAGCAGGGTTGCAGCAAGACCCTGAAAACCTTCTGCAAAGGTCCCAGCATCGCCGCCGCTACCTGCTGACCCCGTGCCTGCCCGGGAGGGAAGCCCTGGCACCGGTGAGGACGTCGCCGCGGCAGACACAAGCAGCCGGCTGCGCGACGCTTCCTCTTTGTCTCTCTGCTCGGTGTAATGAATCCTGCCTCCCACTCAGAGCTGCTAAGTAAGAGAAGTTACTGTGAGTAATCCCCACTTTGGCGTCTTTTGCTGTAATCGCAGAGAAATCACATTAGCTTTTTTTTTTTTTTTTTTTTTTTTTTTTTCCTAGGACAAGGAGAAATCCATCAAATTGCAACCCAGGGAGAACACACGAGAGAGAGAGAAAGCCAACAACAACACACACGTACCCTGCAAAAATCCCAAAGTTGACATTTACATTTCAAACACTTATAACAGCTAAACAAATAACAGTAATTATATTATTTGCATACTTTGTTAAATAATTGTTTGTTAGGTAAAGGGAGCCTGTGTGTGTGTGAGTGAGGAGCGGATGCTTGCAGCCCCAGGGAGGCAGAGCAGCTGCTCCTTCCCTTCCCAGGTGCCCTATTTGTTGCACCAAAAGGTGACAAGCACCCCAAAGCATCGGTGGGGGGATGCTGCGTGCTGATAGATGGGAGGTGCAGGTATGGGGTGGGCTCTGGAGGATGAGGATTGGGGTATGAGCCCTCCTGAGCAGCCCCATCACCTCCCCAAGACGTGTTCCATGATGAGCACCAGCCCTCGCCATGGCAAAGCTCCCATGCTCCGAGTGCTAATTTAGGACTGCAGAAGTCCCCGAGAAGCAGGAGAATTTCCCCTTGCATCTGCAAGAGCATCTCAGCTTTTATCCCTTACTGCTCAGCTCCTCGGGCAGACAGCTAATTGAAGGGTTTTACTTTCTTGCAGCCCAGCAAATGCCTTTTAATCTGCCCAGCTTTCCCCATGAATGGTTCTCTCCTGTCTATCCTCTCCTCTTCCCATTTTTTTTTCAATAGACCTGGATGACGTGAACTGGTGGAGGGAAGAGAAGCCTTCTGCCTCTCCTCACACAGTCGGGGAAGGTGGAGCGGAGCCAGAGCCACCGGATCTTTTCACACCTGGCTGGAACCAGGTCAGGCAGCTAATGCCTTCCTCGGGCTCAGCAGCTACTTGTTGGAGGCAGACGAGCCCTGCTCGGCCCTCCGAGTGCTGGGAGGAGGAATCCCAGCCAAAGACATACGTGGGAGAAGGCAGAGAGGGACACAGTGCCAGGAAAACCAAAACCAGAGAGACTGCTCCATGCAAGGGAAAGAGGGACAGCTTTAATCGAGGCTTGATGACTTTGAAGCTGTCCCTCATAGCCTCGATTAAGGCAGGAGATTTCATTAGCCAGGGGAGCAAGTGCTCACGCCCCACTGATGGGCACAGTTCCAGCTCTGGAGGTTAACACTGTCCGTGTGAGTTCATTACTCCAGCAGCACAGACGTGCCTGATTCCAACTTCAGCTCCACATCCCCTGTGTGCTGTGCGATTCCCCAAGCACAGCCCAAGGGAGGTGCCCGGACACTCGCTGCTTCGACCTGTGCTGCTCGTGCTTCTGTTGTAGCACTGAGGGCATTCCCTGGGGATGGGGAAGAGAAATGATCCGACAAAACTGCTCTTTCCCCAAAGCATTTTCACTGGAAACGTTTGTGTTTTCCTTTCAGATAAAACTTTCTCCTGATTTCTTTTTAAAGTTGAAAGAACATCATCCAGTTCAGCTCTGGTTCTTTCAAGTGGAAAGGAGAAATGTTCAGTTTTCTTTAATGACTCCTCTCTCCTTTCCCTCCCACTACCATGCTTTTTACTCAGAGTGAGAAAAAAAAAGGAAAATGAGGGGAGGAAAACTAACAAAAACAGAGGGAACTTTTTTTTTCCCATTAGATTCAAGTAACAAGTAACTTGGAACAACTTTTTTTCCCTTTTATGTTTTATGAAAAATTTTTAAGGATGCAAAAGCTTTATGCAAACCCTTTTATGTGGGTCAAAAAACCTTTTTGCTGGGATTAAAAATAAATAAATAAATAAATAAAAAGAAAGGAAAAGAAACTCTTAATGCGTGTGAAACAATGTGAAGCAGCTCTAAAAATAGGCGGTGAAAGCTTTGCCCCAGTGGCCTGCACATCGCTGCCCCCTTCTCCTGCTTCCATCCCGCAGCTGAAGCGTGCACAGGGCACACCGTGCTGCGCAACCAGAGCTACACAAGGGTCAGGGATGATTTACACTCACTTTGAGCAAGTGCATACAGTGGAACTGTGGCAGGGTTGAAGGCTGATGCCTTCTCTACATCCCCCATTGTGCAGTCCCAAGCTCCTGCATCACTTAACAAGGAGCGCTCCGCGTCGCACCCCCCTGCTGCTGCATCACCCCTGGCTTGCAGGGCAGAGCATCCTTTGTGCCAGACTCCGGTCCAATTTAGCCAGCCAAATGAGACAGTCATTAAAAAAAAGTAATGAGCAGCCAAGGCAGTTTTTTGTGAGTTTCGTGATGAGGTCAACTTGCTGGGGAATGCAGGGCTCAGCGTGAGACAACGTCCTCGTGAAGGTGGCGGAGAGGAGGGAGGAGATGCCGGCATCACGGCTCAGCACAGCTCCTCAGCACGGCAAGGAAAAGAGAAAAGCTGAGAAAACACACATGTAGCACCTCCAGGAAAAGAAAGGGGATGTGGCTGCAGGTCACCGCCACGGCTCTGACCCTGACAAGAGCAGTGTCAGCCCCGAGCAGGGCTAAAAGGGTTGACCCCACTCCCAGCTCCAGCCCCATCAGCTGGAGGGAGTTTGGGTGATGTGAGCAGGGTCAAGGCAGCAGTCAGAGCCGTGCCTGCAGTGCAAGACGTCGGGGGAGAGGCTGGCACATGTCAGCCAGCGCAGAGCTTGGGAAGCAGGCTCGGCTTAGGGCAAAAATTCAGAAAGAAATGAAATGCAATTCCTCTCATTAAGTGCAAAATAAAATCATGGAAATGGACAAATTTTGCTTCAAAAGATACTTAACACTTCATTTTGCTTCATCTCTTTTTGAATACTTCTTATAAAACACAAAGGCTTTAAACAAAAGGTCATTAAGAGAGAAAAAAACTAAGCTCTTCTTACAAGAATGAAAAAGAAGGCATCTTGACATTTTTAACAGGTCTTTTTTGTCCTCTTTTCCAAAATGAAAATTAATCAACGCTGATTTGATGTCACACACAAAAGCCCCTTCTGTGGAGGTGGCATTTGCTGACGGAGAGCTGCTTTGACAAGGAAACTCCAGCCAGTTCCGCTGGAGGAGCACACAAAACGCGGCGCACCGGTAGGGCACTCGGGCTGCAGGCACACCGGTCTCCCAGGGTTCACCATAAATCCCAGCCTTTTTCTGGGTCAAGAAACTCGTAGCTGTCTGGAGGTTATGCTAACACACCAGGGTTTGAGGACTGATGTCGAGATCTGAGGAATTCCTGTTGCCCGGAATAGAAACAATGAAATTGTTCCAAGGCACCATTTATTCCCAGGTGCCCGGGAGCTGTCATTTCTGGGGAAGATGAACAATCTGAGGAGATCTAATATCTTCAGAAATAATTCAGGAAGACATTTCATTCAGCTCCCCCTGTGGATAACGAGAGCAGACATGCCTCGTGTGAGGCAGAGGCAGGGGAGGACAGTGGGGACCTGACCACCAGCTCTCCCCAGACCTGCTGTGGCCATGCAAGGGGCAAAGATGAAGGTTTCCAGCAGCTCTTCCTGGAGACCACGTGTGGTCCACAGGGGCTGGGTGGGGACAATGACCCAGGGACGTGGTCGCCACAGAGCTGACAGATATCCATCAACAAGGGGATGCTGCTCCACAAAAAGAGCTGGATGTGTTAGGATGGCCACGGACCAGCCTTGGGGAGACCAGAGCATGGAAACACCCCAGGAGGAGAGATGGTGTGGTTTGCTGGATGGGGGGGATTGTTCCACTCCAGCACAACCGGTGTTGCTCTTGGGTGTCATCGGGGGCTCCAGGCAGTCCCCTGCCCCATTTTCCCTAATCTCCAGGAAAATTTTCATCCCTAATGATGGCTCGACCTGCTAAATCACAATGAGATAGCCCTTTTTTGAATGTCTCCAGAGGCCTCAGATATTTGGCAACGAAAAAGGCTCTGCAGTCACCTGCCCCTGCCAGGACAGAGATGGATGTCACCGCCTCCTGTGCGCAGCAGCGATGTCCTGCTCACCCTGGGGAACTTGGTGCTGGGAGCCCCAGAGAGCTTCTGGGGGACAACACTTGTGCAGGTTACAGGATTTGGAGATGTAAAATCTTCCTCAGTGTCCTCCATGCAACAGCAAGCTAACCAAAATCCTCTCCTCTGCTAGCAAGAATGGCACATCACTCCCATGGCTCTCAGGGACTGGCTCGCAGGGCTGATTTCCACACTTCCCTGCCTCTTGCTCCTTCAGCAGCACAAATCTCTCTTCTTCCCTGCTTAACACAGAGTCCCCTGCCTTAAAAAATGAATTCTGAGCCATTCAGGCTGTCAAGCTCTTTTCAAGCATCTGCTTGTGCTTGTTCCTGGGATTAAGCGTGACAGTTACCTGGGAGAGCATTACCACTTCGTCCTGCTCTGGTGGCAGGCGCTTGCCTGGGAGAGGGATGACTGGTACAGGGATTGCTTGTGCAGGGATTGTTCTGGTCCCCTTGCCTTGACCCCTCTGCTACTGTAGCATCTCTGTTCATCCCCAAAATGCCTACTTTTTCTTGCCTCTTTTCCCTGTAGGTTCTAGTGTGGCCTCAGGCAGAGGATGGGAGCTCCAGCCTGTTCTGGACTTCCCATGCTGGCTTAGCCAAGTGGGAGGTTAAAAATTGTATTTAATGGGAAAGGGACAGGTTGTGCCACAACACGGCTGACAACAGGAGGAGCAGACACACTCAGCCATAGCAAGGAAGGCGATGGTCAGAAAGTGGCAGCCAGATCAGTCAGCGCTCCTCTTGGACCATAACCCCAGCAGTTACCACCTTTTCTTGGTAAGATTCCTTTTTGAGATGTAAAAAAAACCTAAAAAGGGCTTCCAATATGAGACAAGACCACACTGAGCCTGGGGACCAGAACCAGCCCTGCCTCCCTGCGGCAGCGCCCCAGCTCCGTGCAGCATCCTGCCCCGGCCTGCATTCACCTCCCTGCGCACGTCGTATTAAATGATCTCGGGTCCCTATATCTTTGTCAGGGAGCAGGAAAAAATGGCAAGGGAAAAGCAAACAAAGCGAATGGGGAAAAGCTTAACAAAAACAGTGGCAAAGTCTTCCCACGCCACACTGTGCTTTCAAGTAAATGAGGCTAATTAACTAATTGCCTAAATTATTAGGGCTATTTTTACTCTTGTATGAAGGGTTGGCATTGCTGCCAATTTCTTAAGAGTCAGCGATGGACTCTCAACTTATCAGGAAGCTAACAAGGCAAATCCCCAGAGCAGGAAGCTGGAGGGCAGGGAAGCTGCTGGGCCAGCACTGGGCTCAGGGGCCCACTGCTGCAGGGAAGGAGCATCTGCAGCAAAACAACCCCTGTCGGGTGATGCTGCTCAGTACAGAAGTTTGGTGCAATTTGCTGAAATCTCACTTGCGCCTGAATCTGCCTCCCAGTAAAGGATTTCTGTGACAGCTAAGCATCCCCTCTGCTCCATCCGATTCTCGTTGCAGCCCAGGTGACAAAAGCTGATTTGGAGGAAGGGTTTCACACCCAGGCAACAGAAGGAGAAGACTGATGGCTAAGGATGGAGGAAAGTGCCAGTCCTGAAGCCATGCAGCTCTCGTGGACAGGTCCATCATAATCCTGGATAACCTGGCAGCAAGTAGGGTAGGTATCAGCAGTAAAACCTGCTTTAAAATAGCTTTTTGGCCACCAGGGATGTGCTACAAAGCTGTTATCAACCCATCAAGGAGAAATCTGGTAAAGGAGGGGATGTATTTAGGAGCAGGGACTTTGGTGCCCGAATCTGGACGAGGATGGAGCTTGCTGGAGATGGTTTATGAACTGACTGGGATTTCAACCTCCAGAAGTGGCTGGCATCCACAGCACCACCGTGGAGTTATTGCAACCCAGTGCTGCCAGCTCTGGGCTCTTGAACCAGCAAAGAAACATCCTCATGGGGCAGGATGGAGCCTCTGCTCCTCTTCAGAAAGCCACAGACACCAGCTGAAGGACTGCATGCTCGGTGCCTGCCCAGGGAATCAGCCCATTTTCAAGCCTGGTTTCCCTGCTGCTGCCTTGGGGAGGGAAACAGCAGCGAGTTCAATGCTTTGTGTGCCGCTTCCAGAACTAATTGGGGTTTGCTGTGCTAGCACTGCCTGCTGCCTCCATAAAATGGGCCACAGCCAGCTAACCAAAACACGGGAGTCCCTCTCCCAGCAGGGAGCTAAAGGCAGTGCCATTTCTGATAGACACGAGCGGGACTCCCCGGCTGTATTTACTGAGAGGCACCCATTCCTCTTGCTCCAGGGAGAGCAGCCACCACCACCTCACACATCAGCCCCCATCATCTCTGGACTAAAATGTGTTCTCTGCAAATAGGGAACTGATGTCACATCCTCAAATTTTCTAGGCTATCGTCCACAAAGGGAAAGCACCAGCCCATCTGCCACAGCCCTGACCAACAGAATCCAATGTTGCAGGAGCTTCTGGCTTCCAGCCTGAGAAAATGTTGTTTCCTTGTGTTTTCTTGTGTGTGTGTGTTCTCTCCCAGAAGAAAACTAGATGTTTTCTCCTCTCCAGCTAAATGCCAACACCTTGGCTCCCTGGCAGACATTTCAGTTAACTCCGTTCCCCCAGCCATGCCTGCTCATTTTTGCTGTAGAACTTATCCCCCTGGGGAACAAAGAGACAGACAGACCTGCTTTGCTGTAACAAACCCCACTTATCAGCTATAATCAGGTGACATTTCAAGCCTGGCTCTCTTCTCAACACTCAGGCACACAGCGGCTTGGGCTGGCAAGTCTGATCCAGCCGTGCCGCTGGGGATCAGGGCAGGAGAAAGTCCCCTCCTTGTCCTTCAGATGTGGGAGTGAGCTCCCTTCTGAGCTATCTCCAAGATCATCTCTAACACAACCATCATCTCTAACCAACCACAGCTTAGTGTGGATGAGTCCTAGAGATCCCCAGAGTGGGAGATAACATGGCCTCTTTGGCCTCTTCTGCTGCACCACACTCTTAGCATACATCTCTTTATGCAGAACCATCGCAAATGCTGCTCTCATGCCCACTGCACCCACTAGGCTGGCTGCCACTACTGATAAGAGTTTGGCTGTGTAATTTTTGCAAGGTCTGTCCAAGCAGCTGTAGTTATTTAATGCTGGCGTCCACACCTGGATCTTGCTGGTCAACAGGATGCAGAGCCTTTGAATGCCCTGAAACACTGGTCTGACACTGCTGGTGAAGGGAGTTGGGGCACCACATTAAACTACAAAGCAGGCTGCAGGCTTCCTTGGTCCATTTTCTGCCCAGAAACCTGTCCCTCTAACAGGGATCCCTGACCCTTCACACCTGTTTTGGTGAGGATCATTAAGATGATGAAGGTGGGCCAGATGGCAACTACTGCTGCACTCAGCAACGCATGAAGGACACCCCACAACTCAGCCAGCAAGGCAATGCGTCTCACTGCAATCTTTTGATACCTTTTCCTTTCTATCTGCAGACTCTCTCCTCACCCTCTGGCCATCTTTTTTGCTGAAGACTTTGATTTGCATGGAGTTGGCTAGCTCTTGCTGTTGAAAAATGCCATTGTGTTGAGCTTTACCTGGTCCTGAGTGAAATCTGTTGGATCAAGAGCCTGGCCAAGAGTCTCAGGGCAGCTGAGGGGCTGAAGTTCAGACCCTATGGATTCTGTTTGCTCCTAAAGGGTTCTGC
Source organism: Oxyura jamaicensis (assembly GCF_011077185.1). Lineage (NCBI taxonomy): Eukaryota > Metazoa > Chordata > Aves > Anseriformes > Anatidae > Oxyura > Oxyura jamaicensis. The sequence continues at coordinate 5,471,588 of NC_048906.1, forward strand.
AGCATCTGAGTCCTAAATTCCTAAAGCAAATCTTTTTGTTCTTTCCCAAGCAGTAATCCCAAAGCTATAAGATTCATGGCAAGGGGTGTCCCTCGACTTTATTACCTTTTGGATCATTCTCTTAGAACAGACAATTTCTACTGTTTTACCAGGGAAGTGCAGCTAACCATTGTCTCAGAGCTTTGTAAATATCAACCTGAACTATGGTCCTTGAGTGATTTACATAGAAACTTCACCACTTCTCAGGACCACAGCTTTTCTGTGTATGAAATGGAAAGAGCTCCATGCTTGCAATGTGTTTAGAGATCCTTCAATACCTGGCACTGGCCATGCTGTATTATCCCCTGCCCCATCCTCTGAGGCTAAACCTGGCGACCTGTCAAGGGGAATTATTCCAGATTACCGCTGCCCAGAAAAGAGCCTGCCAGGAAGATTTGCAAGTCACATCTCCCCGCTCCCTGCCATTGCTCAGCAAGGATGAAACTTGGGCTTTCCATCCTGGGATTAGCTGGCAACCCCAAACCAGGAGCTGGCAGCCTGTTCCTTGCTGCTTGTTCTCTTTGGACTGGCTCTGAGGGCTGCTCACCACTTACTTGCAACCCACTGCACATCCCCCATGTGGCACCACCACCCCTGTTGCTGCAGACACCACATGCCACATCCAGCACTGCCCATCTCACCCACACCTGGGGACCAGCAGGGTGATGGTGGCAGGGCCCAAGGAAGGTTTGTCCTGCAACACTTGCAGTCTGGTAGAATAGCCTGGTTCCTTCATTCTCCCCATCCCCAGGCCCATATGGCAGTGGAGATAGGGAGTGCTTTAGGTGGCTAATATTTCCTTACAACACATCTTGCTGGAGGTGCTGGAAGTGGCACGTTTTCTTTAGGATTATGGAAGACACCACTCAAAGCCCAGAGAAGGGGCATTGCCTGAGCAAGCTCAGCTTGGAGGGGCAGGCAGGAGGGCTGGCAGACTCCACAAGCCAGGCCCAAGCATCTGAGATACCTGGGGCAGGGACTGGCACTGGTGACACTGAGATAGATTATTTAGTCACCTCAACCATGCCAACACCACCTGAGAGAGCAGGACATCAGCTCCAATCCTACGCAGCCTCTCTCCAGAGGGGAAAAATCCCTTGGATACTGCAGACATTTCCTGGGAATACCCCGCTGGTGAACGAGGGCATTCCCCAGGAGATCTGTGCGCAGACAGGTATGGAACGCAGCCCTTTAAACACGCACTCAGCAAAGAGAAGTGTTAGCTGATTAAATCTCCCATAAACCTGCAGGAAGTGGGAAATATATCCGCCTCATCAGAGCTGTGAAACATATTCACCTGTTGCAGGAATTAATCCTTTTTTTTTTTTTTTTTTTTTTTTTTAACTAACAGAGAGGCAGAACTGTGCACATGGAAATCCTGCCTGAAATGGATCCCAGATAAAGAGGAAGCTGAGTTAAAAGGTGAGTTTCACTGCTCGCCAAGGCTTTGGGTTTTTAAAGGGTCTCTTGTAGAATTACGGCATTAGCAAGCTATTACAGGTGAGGATATCGAACTGCTATGCACAGCAAGAAAAAGCATGGCGCATTTGAGATGGGAAAGAAATGCATAGAAAAATGAGGCAGAAGAGAGCAAGAAGGGGAGAGAGGAGAAGCCGAGATGTACAAAGGAGGGAAGGGAGAGTGATAAATGATGGAACAGATAGTGGAAGGGGGCGAAGAAGAAAGCAATGAGCAGTAGGGTAAGGAGAAAAAAAAAAAAAAAAAAAGGAAGAGAAAGGGAAAGAGGAGATAAATGAGGGCAAAGACCATCTCATCATTTTGCAATTCCACCCTGGTGGAGAGGAAAATTGATGTCTGGAGTTTTTTTTTTTTTTTATGGCCAACCTCCTGGGCATGGGACAAAAGACAAGTTATTACCCAACCCTGGGTCAGGTCTGTAGCCTGCCAACTGCTTAGACACAATCAGAGAGCCCACGAGAGCCATAAATCAAAGGGGCCAAAGAGATCACAGGGAGCCTAGGACCAGGCACGGAGCAGCAGCAAACTCAGCAAATGCAACATAATCACAGGAGAGGAGAGAGCCCAGGAGCAATACAGGCTGAAAAGGAGTACCCAGCCCAAAAGGGCTTTGCTCATCGCTTCTTCATGCCATTCCTAAAGACGGCACTCCCCCAGAGATGCAATTCCCCCTGCATTTCCTCCTGATTTCTCTTCCTATTGATTTTCAAGCTCTGAATACCATTTATTTTTGCTTGCTTGATTCACTCATTCATTGAATAAAGGCATCATCACTATTATTATTATTATCCCCGTCATCGGGCTCCTCATCACACATTATATTATTTGCATTGCAGAGCTGGAAGATTTCAGGTTGAGGCAGGAAATTTGTGTGAGTTGTTATTACTGCAATCAGATGAAGTGAGAATTGGATCGGCAAAGGCTGCCAGAGTGCAGCTCTCCCAGCAGGACACAGAGGCTCTGCCCAATCAGGCCGAGCTGCGCTTTTATTGTGCGGGTCCTGCCAGCAATTTCGGACTTGTCTTGCGTGTCCCATCTCCCTCCCATCCCAGCAGCCACCCCCATTGGCTCCCAGCAGAGAACGGGGAATGCATCGGTACACGAGGGCAAGGAATCAGAAAAGACTTGGCGAGATTGCACATTTTCTGCCTTGCTGATGGTATTTATTAGACAACAGAAAATAGCTATTTTACCATCTGCCTTGTAAAAAAAAAAAAAAAAAGAAAAAAGAAAAGAAAAGAAAAGAAAAAAGAAATCTTCATTAAATTAATGGAATGTGCAGCTGCTGAACAGAGCGTTCCTCTCCCTTACCACCTCCCAAGCTGCCCAGCACTTGACGGAGCAGGGAATTGGGCTGCCAAAGAGTAGCCAAGGCTAACTTGGGTTCGTGTGGTAGACAAGGATGGAGACAGGCAGCCTGCCTCATACCTCAGGGCCCTTGCTCATGGTCCTCTGCGAGCTCTGTTGTCACACATGGGGTGGAAGAACCTCCTTGCTTGTTGTGTCACATTCCTAAGGATGTGATCCAGACTTCAGATTCAGGAGGTCAGAGCTGCCTATCACCTACACTGATCATGTCAGGATTTTGGGACATGAAATGTCCTGATTTCCATGCCATCTCAATAGATGCAAGGTACTCAAACCACCTCTACCATCCATCTCTACACGTCCAAGTTTGACCTGAGTTAGTGTTTGCCCCATGGAGATGCTCAGCTGAGAGTGGAAAAACCAAGAAGGCCTCAAGACTGGCTGACCCTGCCTGCACAGAACAGACCAAAATTCATGAACTGAATCCTTTCTGAACCCCAATGAGACAGGAGCACCACTAACCAGAAGTCCTCAATGATTTGAACGATGTTCACAGATCTGGAAGAACTGCAACCAGTTTAATGCCAGTGTTATCAATTCATTTATATCTGGCATGGGACAGCACTTTAAGTGAACCTTTTCTTTCAAAATCTGGTGGAGCACGAGGAGTGCCTGATGGGGGAGAGGCTGCCAAAACCCCCTATCACTTGTAGCTTTGAGGAGCAGGTCCACCAATTCATAACTCTGAGGGCTCCCAGAGGTACCAGCTGCCACAACACATTGCCTTAGCTAATCAACATACTGCTTCGCTGCCTCATCACAAGCAACACCATTTGTTTTAGGACAAATAAAACCCTTTCTTAGATGTCTCAGGATCTCTGCAGTATAAACCACACGTGCATTTTCTGCTGTTAACACTGGAGAGTTCTCAGTGCTTGCACCGCTCCTCAGAAGGTGCAAACCCTCCCTTGTGGTCCTCTCCTCTTCCTAAGAGGCTTCTTTATATAAATTTTTGACCTTTGACCTAAATTGGACTTTTTTTTTTTCATATCTTTCATAGTAACTTTTTTCCCTTAAACTTGCACCTTTAGAGGCATTGGGTGACAGCTGGCCTGGGGACACAGGCCCAGCTGTGCAGAGGCTGCTTCCACCACATCCATGGAAGATGCAGGAGGCAATGGCCTCCCGGGTTTCAGCTCACAAAGGCAAGTTACCGGCCTACCGACTGCACAATCACTTCATGCCGAAATAAATCCTGACATAACAAGTCTTAATACTGCCAAAGAAACTATTACAGTCAGTCATAGAAATAATCCACATTGAAAACGGGTGAAAATACCTCCTCCCGGTGGAATAACATGGCTTTGGAGGATCCGTTCCAGTCAGGGACAATCATTTCACGTTTGCCCAACAGATGAGGGCAGCTCCAAAAGGCCAACGTTTTCTGCCAAAATCCCCTCTGCTTAAGTGAGATTTTTGTCATCACCCATCAAAGATGCACTTTTAAAACCAATGATCAAGAACAAAAGGGAGAACCATGAAAGGCAGAGATCAAATCGAAGCCCAGAAGGATGTCCTGGCTGCCACTTACTCTGTTGCCTTTGGCCCCGTTGATCTCTAATGAGCAGCAGTTAGGGCAGAACACCAACCTAATTGCTTCACAAGCATAAGGTCCGTGGTTCCCAGACTTTAATGGCAAAATTGCTGAGATCCTTTGCTTACATTGCCCATGGTCTTGGGAATCATTAGCAGAACTGTGTTGGCTTGTGGCCAGCGCTGCCCAGCAGGTGCTGGTACAGGCTGTAGGGGCCTTGCACGCATGGGTCCCGATGGCACGGCTGCTGGCACACACGTGGGGCACACCAGCCCTGGGGGTGCAGCCTGTGCCCAGCAACCCAGCAGCCAAAAGATATGATGGGGTACTGAAAAATGGGGGCAGGCTCCCCCTGTGCAGGGAAAAAAAAAAAAAATTGTTTTTGGTTTCTTAGCAAAAAAAAAAAACACCTGTTTTTTTTAATAAGTTCCTTCAATTAAAACTTGAAGTCCACCACAGAAGATTCTGAGAAAAACAATGACACTTTATGAAGTTGCCCCTGGAAAAGTCGTACTATTGGAAGCTGAGCTGTGGGCACCATGAAAGCACCTCTGTGCATGCAGGATGTTTGAGGGGGACGCTCGCCTTCTGCAGACAACATGTGTGTGACTTCAGGATGTTTGTTTCTCATGCGTTTGCCCTCCCCACCTGCAATGTCTGCAGCACGTCTAGGAGAAGGCCAAGAGGTAGTTATAGGTTGTTAGGTGGTTAGGAGAAGGTGGTTGTAGGTGGTTAGGAGAAAGTACAGCACAAACGTGGTCACACCGTGTTTGCACGGCTCAGCACACGGGGCTCTGGCTGCAGCTGTTGTTATTTTTGAGGTATTTTGTGCCTGCACATCTCAGAGCTGCTCATTCAGTCACAGGTCCACGGCCACCTGCTTCCCAAAGAGGGAAACAAGACAGCAAATGAAGGACCTAATCCTCCAGGTCTACTCTCGGGCCAGCAAACAGGTGAGGATCTGCTGCTTTTTGATGCCGCAGGTCTCATGTCAGCATCATTTCCGCAGCTCTATCCCCTTCATACAGGAGCCCTCTGTTCGCACCGACAAACCCAAGCATCTCCGGATGATTAAAGGAAGCACAGCCTTTTAAATCGCTCTGATTGGGGTTGATGGCTGCCTGGAGCTGGACACTCTGCTTTAATGAGGTGTGAAAATCTCCCTGCTGCAACCAGCCCTTCCTAGCTGTGAAAAATGAGGAGGAAGGCAGAGGGGAAAACACCCTCCTCTGGCAGGGTACCTTCCCAATGGTTCCCAAATTCACTCCAAGCCCGATGTGCACAGCCCCATCCTCACCCTCTATCAAGCAACTTTTTCAGCAGCTCTCCTCAGCAAGATTTTGCCTTTCCATGGCAGAGAGGAAGAGCTCCAAAACGAAGGATGCTTTTCCTAATGCTCAGACAAGACTAAACAGAGGCATGGGGGGAGGCCGGAGGTGTCCTGCAGCGAGTGACCCTCAGTGTGACATTGACAGCTCTTAATTCCTAAGCCTGCTTTGGAAGGATTTCAGCAGATCCTATTTAATCGCCGCAGCCTCCTCAGCTCGGGGCAGCAGTCCGCCTTCTCCTCCCAGCTCTCTCCAAGAACTGGCCAGCTGCCACACTCCCGTCCCGGGAAGCACCAGCAGAGCCGCCCTCAGCTCATTTACCACCACACAGCTCAGATCTCGTTTGCTTAATTTGCAGGAGGACTCCCCGTCACTATTGAGGGGCACCGCTTCCCCCAGTCAGGCTGTGCACAGCATTAAATATTTAAGTGTTTGTCAAAACGGTGTAATGATTTTTTTTTTTTGCCTTGTTCCATCAGCTCCATTTCCAAAGGCCACCCCTGGAACTACTGAACATTTATTTCTATTGAACCCAGCTTAGAAGTTACGATGTGAGAAACTGGGAGACAGGACAGTATGTTCTGCGGTGCCGGCTGCTCCCCACCACCGCTCAGCCGAGACACGCCAGCCTTTGAAACATCATTTTTACTCCCACCTTACAAAAACTAAAATAAAATGAGATTGACTCTTCCACTGCTTGATTTGCTTTGCTGGCTAAATGAGTTAGCAAAATACCAGCGAGGTGGCTTCCCCAGGCAAGTTTTGGGGCTGCCAGCTTCGACGTGGTTCGTGAATCCTCTCTGCGTGAGCTGGATTGTTAAGGTGATTTTCCTGCTGCTATAGAAGCGTGCACCCAAATCTCCCTCCCTGGCTGTGTCTGAGCAGCACCACAGTATATTATGAGTATTAGACAACAGCACTACAGGAAGCCAGCACAGACAGCAGTTCTTGGCAGAGCAGAGGTTGCAGACCCCACCTTTGCTTTGGGTTCAGTGTCACAGGGCAAGGCAGAGGGAGATGCACAGGGCAGGGGACACCTACAGGCCCTGGGGACACCAGAGGATGACCCACACACAGCCTTTGGCCATGGGCTCAGCTCCCCATAAGGAAACCCCCAGATTCGTAGGATGGAGCTGGGCTTGCAGCAGGACATGGAAAGGACTGCTCGTGGCAGTCCTGCAATCACCATTCGCACTCCCTTGGGGGGGGGGGGGGGGTAAAAAAGGGAAATCTTGAGCAATTTTAAGGGCTCCCCTGCATTTTAATCCCTCCCTCTCCATTTAAAGAGATGTGAGAGCCCAGGAATTTCATCCCCGCTGCCTGGATGCTCCAAAAAGTTGTAATCTCCAGCAGCAACATCACAGGCTGTTGTCATGGGGATGTCACAAACTTATTGCCATGGGGATGTCACAAACTCAGCACCATGACTTCAGCAGGATGGGCAGCGAGGGAGGCAGCACTTCCCAGCCTCTGGTGTCTCTGGCAATGAGCAAACTGGCACGGGAAGTGAGGATGAGAGGCGGGATAGGAACATAAAACCATTTGGTAAGTATGATCTATCGGAAAGTATTCCCCGATGAGAGGGGGCCTCCTTAATGGGTCCTGTGCTCTTAAGTAAATGGAGAAAGGCAGAGAATAAAATAGAAATTATAGTGATTTGTTTTATTGGGCATTTCATTGAGTAATTAAGAGGATAATTGGAAGTGGGAACATTAGAAGGCGTTACGCTCAGCCCTTGCCTTGCTCTGAAGGACTGAGCTATTGAATACACAGCCGTGCCCGATGCTTCCCAACGCTAACACAGGGCTCCCCAGCATGAGGGGGCACACAGCACATGGGATGTGCTGCAGAACAGGCAGTCATATATAAAATGGGAAGGAAGGTGGGTGGGAGAGCAACTCCCCAGGGTTTGGCAGGGTGCTGGATCAGGCTCCCCAGGGTTTGGCAAGGTCCCAGGGCACACAGGCTGCAGGGAGCAAAGCCCACCTCTGCGGCATCACTGGGCTCGTGGTGCCAGGCTCCGACAGGTCTACACGATTGTAGAAGTACAGGGGAAAGCTGCAGTCAGCCCTGGCCATGGAGGACCTTCTTGCAATGGAGAAATGTGTGATGGAGTGCCAGCAGGGCAGCAGGTGCCACCAGCCTCCGCACAGGGCTCAGCTGACAAGGGGCAGGGCAACCTCAGCACAAGTTACCTGAGGCCAGGGGAGCAGCTCTGCCACTCACCCCTCTTATAACAAACTCCTCCTTTTACCTCCTTATCTTTCTCATTGGAAAAGACAAGCACATTGCTCCAGCTCCAGGAGACCTCTGTGGTCTCATCCCAACCTAAGCTGCCTCACCAAGATGACCAGTCCCTCCTGCAGATGAGGAAGCCCTGGTGCCAGCACACATTCATGAAAGACACACTCAAACAGTGAAATCCACAGCTCCTTTCAGCCCCCAGCACACCTTACTCTGCCCAGTTCAGCCACTGGCATGGCCACACTCCAACACAGCTGACAGAACACCAGGTCCCACAGGGGACCACCAGGTCCCACCATGGGTTTCCTCCCCACGTTGCACACCAGAGACCCCAACCCTTCCACACAGCCATCTCCCAGGAGGCCCCAGGTAGAAGCCAGCCCCAGCAAGAGCAAGCTGTCCACCACAAGCCCCCAGGGGTCACTGCAGGAAACAAACACAAGCGTGCTGATGGAGAAGGGCAGATTGGAGTGACCACCACCATGAAAAGAAAGGGCTGTAGCAGAGGCAATGAGTCTCACTGCCCACTGGTGTTAACACGAGGAACACAAGGGTATAAGAAAGCAAATTCATGATATTGGCTCTAACCACTTGCTCAGGAGTCAAAACAAGAAAGCCATCAACACCAATGGATGTCAGAGAGAACCCCCACCTGCACCACAGTGCAGACCAGTTGCCAAAAATTACCTAGCTTCTAGGCCCTTGTTTGCTCTGGGACCACATCACTTATTTAGGAAAGTCCAGCAGCACCTGAAACAGAGTTTAAACCTGTCCCGTGTGACTGAAAACCCCTTTTTCCTCCCTAAGAAGATGGCTGTAAGGACTGTAATCCAGTTACCACGGGGGGCTAGCCTTCTGGGGACAGCAGCTTTGTCAGGGCTCAGCTCAATGGTGTCAGACAGACACAAACCCAAAATTTAGAAAGCCACCAGCCTCTCACCAGCATCGCTGCTCCGCTCCCGCCTCCCCCTGCCCAGCAGCTACCCAGGGAGCAAATCCAGCCCCTTCAGCACAGAGTAGAACCAGCGTGGTTTGGGGCACACTGCTGTCCTCAGGGGCATTGCAGCAGCCTGTTGGGACAGAGAAGTGCTCAGCACTTCCCTAAATCAAGGCTCCCGTTTGAAGTGCATGGATCAAGGCTGGATTAGCAGAGCCTGGTAGGAGTTCCTAGCTCTGCTCCCACACCGGAAAGGCTGCTCAGCAGCAGCAGCCAACACATCTTCATCCTGCTCAGCCACTTCTGCAAGCCCTGAGAAGCTGCCACAGCACCAAGGAAAGGGCAGTGTCACAGCTGCCCTTTCATCCACCTGTTTGTCCACAGCTGGACAAAATTCCACAGGGTAGATGAAAACCAAGAGCAAACGTAGGAAAAATGCCACCATCTGCCTAGTTAAGCAGATCCCAGAGCCACTGGGTGAACAGCAGGTCCCAAACAACTTATTCATGGTTTGAGACAAATTGAAAGAAACAATTCTGAGATCCCCCTCCTGCAAAAATCTTATTTCCCCCCCTCCAATCCATGCAAGAAGCAGGTTGAGTGCAATGCAAACGGAACAGAGGATGAACACCACGTCCCAGCCCTACCTGGAGGTGCATCCTTCCCTTCTCACCAAGCAGCCGGGACGACGTTGCTGTCCCTCGGTAATTTTCCAACATCCTGCGCTGAAGGCAGATTTATGCACAGATCATGGGTGGAGCTGTTGATAAAAGTGCAGAGAAACAGGATTTTACTGACAGGTTTAGGGCTACTTCTCTCCCAGCTTTGTATCATCGGGAGGTTGTTTTCAAATCCTTTTTCTAGGATTGCCTAAGTTTTTGGTTCAAAGCTTTAAAAATAAATTGTGCATCTTTTATCCACTACGCACGAGATAGCTAGAATCATTACGTGGCCTAAATGGGTATTTTGGGAGGGACCCAGGATCAGCCATCCCGAGTTTAACCAGGAGTCAGAAGGATGAAGCTGATTTGCAAATAACATTCCACGCTGATTTTACCCGAACTCAAGGGGAGAGGTACTGGCTCCTTGTCATTCGTCGTGAGAAATTGAACAGAGAAATTGAGTTCAATGGTAAAAATAATATATAAGGAAAAAAAATCAAGCAAAATCCACAGCAGACCAATTTCCTTCTGCTCGAGGGGAATGTCCCAGGACTGCAGTGAAACCTCGCCTCAGCAAGCAGCCGCTGCCCAGGCACCGGGGACAAATAGAGCTGCTATACTTGTCCTGAGAGCACATTTCTAACCGAGAACTGCGGGCATTTCTCATGCTCAACATCAGCCACTTCTTCCTTATGCAGCTTATAAGACAACTTTTCCCTTTTCCCACTGCAAACACCTTCCCCTGTGAGGGCAGAGCTCGGATATTGGTCTGCAGCACTGCATCTCCACGGCAAATTGCCTATCGATGACTTTGTGGCTAATACATACAATTAGAAGCCGAAGAGCTAATATAATGCAATTTTCCATGTTTACTGCATTACAGTGGTTGAATCTGCTGATTAGTTCCTATTTTTCTTGCCATCTCTTCCTCAGCATCCCTTTTCTCTCGCCCCTGCTTATCTGCATACAGAGTCATTTATCTGTATGGCTGGTGTAACAGCAAGCAGGGCCGAAGCTCTCATTTCTCTTCCCTTTTCAAATTTAATCTCACAGACCTCAATCTTTGTGATACTGCTATTATTTTGTCTGTATCTGATCTAACAGGAACAAGCCATTATTTTTTTTTTGCCTTAAAAAAAGAGAAAAATGGAAAAAAACTAATCCGAGCAAAAAGATAATGATGGCTGTGGCACTAATGATCCTTGGCACATCTCCGTGCAATGAATCCGGTGCTGAAACAGAGCGCGTTTGTTTCCCTTCTCTCTACATCGCTGCAAGGCTGACCCCTCATGCTCAGACAGCTCCCCCCCAATAAACAACACTGCCCTGATCTCCCGGGGGATTCAGCGCACTGCCAACCATCTCAGCAGCCCTCCTCGTTGTCCTAACTTTATTTACCCAAATAGTGGGAAAACAACTCAAGTGGAGCCAGGCACTCTCCAGCAACATGACTGCAACTGGCTTCTTTAGTTTGGTTCCCCTGCAAGCTAGGGAAGCATCTCCCTCCTGATGGTTATTAACTGAAAAGGAGGGAAGGGAGATTTCCTACAACACAAACAATATCACAGTGATACCATTCCCCAAATCTTATGGCAAGGGATTTTGCCTCCCAGATTCCTCAGTGCTCCCAGTTCTGGGCAGAATCTCTGGGACACCACCCACTAAAGCACCAAGACACGCTGTTCCCCATGCACTGACCCCCATCCATCAGCAGGATTTGCCTAGGAAAAGGCAAATCTGGGGAACCCCTTTCCTCCCAGCTCCCTCCTCCTGCACCCAGGCAGCCAGGGGTTTAGCAAGCAGCAAGCACACACTCCCTCCACCCCTCTGGTGCCTGCAGCCTGCACTGCCATTGCATGGTTTTGCTCAGCACAGCACCCTTTAACCCTGCCTGCAGCCCAGACACCTTCACACACCCTCCCTTTGCCCTAGGACTGTTACAAATAAATCCCAGGGCCACACTCTGCCCTTGGTCCGAGTGATGCAAGCAGGGACTCAGAGCAGCTTCAAAGGCACACAGCCCTGGCAGGGCACAGGATCTGGCCTGTCCCCCTGCTAGGATCTACACAGGTGAAACTCACAGAAGTCAAACAGCCTTTGCTCACACATCCTCAGACCAAACCCACAAGAGACCTGGTTTTGGGAACCCTTTGCTCACATCCATGTGGAGCTCTCTGAACCGCACCAGCACTGGGGGATGCTGGGCACTCCTTGGTCTAGCTATAACAGCACGCTGTATGTTTATTAATAATGAAAGATGGAGATTAGAAAGAGCATTATTAATTTTAAAGCTACTAATAATCATGAGCTGTCCCTCACTTCACCCTGCAAGTCTCAAAGCTATAATGAAAGAGCAAAATCCAGCTCTGAGCACCTCTAACGGAGGCTGCTGGGCTCTGGATCGCAGCTCATGGCTGCAGGCATTTTCTGCAGCTGGTAAGGAACCTCAAAGGTCTTCTGCTGTGAACAATCATAAAAAGCCAAGTATAGAAGAAAACTAGCTCTGATCTATGGCTTTGGGAAGAAGGACTCGCACCAACCTCCCAGGTATTCTATACCCAATTGTCTCCCTGTGTCCTGGGCTGTACCCATATTGTCACCCCGAGCCTGGGTTTGCACAGAGACCTCTGTCACAGCAGTCATTAGACTGTGATGACCCATTTTAGCAGTAAGAGAAGGTCTGCATTTCCTGAAAATGCTCATTGCCCTCTCCCTCCCAGGGAAAATCCAGTTATTTTCAGCCTCGCGGGAGCACGAGCCAAGCAAAAGTCACTGGAGTCCCTTCAGCAGCGAGCTCCCACGGGGCAGGGCAGGGCTGTCCCTGCAGCCAGATGGCTCAGCTCAGCTCCCACAGGCAGCACGTGCTCCCACCAGAGGGGATCCATCAGCACAGGAGGATGAACTGGGAGAGGGGCCATCTCTGCTCCAAACCCAGCAGCATCTCAGCAGGACAGGCAGAACAGGCCTCCATCAACCCCAGCAAAAGCTCAGGGTGGCAGAAGGGCAGAGCATCCTTTGCACACCACAAGTAATATTTCCTTGCAAGATCTGGCATAAATGGCATTGGTGGTGAATCACTTCTGTTTTTATTTTACTTGTCAAAATAGGGGGGGAAAGGCATTTTACACAGAGACTCAATGAGACCCTCCTTTGAGAATAGGCTCTTTTGGGTACAGTTATCCCTTTCTTTTTGGAAAAGGGAGGGAGGTGCAAGAGGATGAAGGAGCTGCTGAAATCCAGAGGAATCTGGCTGCAAAGCCTGGAGCATAACTTGGATCTCAGGGACCAACAATCAGGACCAAGACCCACATGTAAGGACAGATTAAACACCACCTGTCCTCAGGATGGAGATGTGCTTCAAAGCACCCTCCTGCCCACCAGCCCCGTGCCATGCCAGCACTGCAGACCAGGCAGCAAGGAGCCGCATTTGCTTACCCAGATCTCTCCTAAGCATCCAAAGGCCTGGCTCCTCAGCCGAGTGCTAATTCTCACCCTCTTTCAGCCCAGCTTTTTTTGCAGCTTCTCTACAAATCCAGAATACATTTGAGAGATCAGCACAATGTTTAGTGAGAAAATCGTATGCTACATTTCCGCTTGGCATGACTTTGAAATGGTTAAGCTGTTAAGCCCTGAAAGGGAAGTTTTAAGAATACAGTGGGGAAAAAAGAAGCCAAAAACAAAAATAAACCAACAGTGGCAAAAATTAGAGCATGAGAAAAAGAAACTGCTTTGATAGATCCCTTTTTCCAGAGGAACAGGACACATGGGCTGCTGCTTCCCAATGTCAGGATCTCTGCAGCACCATTGCACTTGGATTTCCATTAACAACAACAGGGAAAAACAACAAATTGAAAATCAACACTAGCAGAGACTAAGTTTTTCTAAGCTAGGATCAAATCTCCGATAAATCTCTAAGCCATGGCCATTTGCTCATCTTGCTCTCCCTCACCAAGGGAGATGCTATGGGGCTGGCAGGTGTTGCTTGGCACACCAGGGCTCATGTCAGGACTGAAAATGAGCTCAGGTGGTGACACTCACACATCCCCATTTTCCAGAAAGAAGCAAACCCTGTGTGAGCCCATGGCTGACCTTCACGCAACAACCCCAGGCCCTCTGAGGGCAGCCAGGTTCAGCCTGGGGTGTCGAGAGCCCTCCCTGCCCTCACCCCAGCCAGCCTGCTTTGCACAATTGTGTGACAGTCGCGGTCCTTGTGCCACTCAGATCCCCCTCAACTCCTCACTGCCTTTGCTCCTGTGAAAAGTGACTAGCTTATTTACTCCGCCAAAGGACACTGCTCCAATCACAACAGCTGATTTTCTTTTTAATCATAAGATGTAATGCAATGTTGGATCAAGAGACATCCCAGAACCCATACACGATGTCATCTATGGCTGTTCCATAAAGCAGCAGGGCAATGAAAGCATCAGTGGCACTCACATTGCTACCTTTAGGTCCACACGAGCAGCAGGGACAGACAAGCACTCTTTCCTTCCCCGCCCAGCCTCTTCTGGGCCACTGTGAAGCGTTCGCTATTCAAAGAGTTCTTGGAAGAGAGCTCTCTCCCCTGGGATGGTTTGGATCTCAGACATCAGGTTAGGGCATCCACAGAGGTAATGCTGGGGAAAACCTTGTTTTCCAGCATGTTCACACCTGGGCACATCTCTGCAGAAGTCAAGCATGTGTCCTGATATTGGCACCTCCTCTGCAGCTCTGCACATTGACCCAGCTTCAGCTGGGAATGATGATGAATGAAGAGATCTGTTTGCAATAAACCCCAGACACCCCCATTATCCTTGAATGGAGCCATCATTCCTGGCGTGCAGACACCATTCACCCCACCCTGCCCCCAATCTCCCGGGCTCTGCACCCATACCTGCACTCCCCCCTCCCAGAATCACCTTCCTCTGCGATCTCCAGATCACAATTCCTCCAAAAAAGTTCCCAAGCCCTTGTTGCTGTAAACAGAGAATGCCACACCTGAAGCAGTGACAAAACCCCGTGATTTTATTTTTATTGCAAAACCAATGCTGCCCTCCCTCCTTGATGCTCAGCCCTTCTCTATTAACCAGCAGCATCTCTGCAGCTGTCGCCTGCTCCTGGATCGCAGCATGGCTACAAACAGGTCACAAGACAGGGTAGAGCACGCAGCAACCTGCAGAGGACTTGGCCCGAGAACAGCACGATAAATAATTATGTTCTTGCAAGTCAAGGGCCAGCGCATTTCCACTGATAGCATGCTCGCAAGGGGGAGAGAAGGGGGGTTTATTTACTCTGCACTGGTGTTCATACTGAGCATTGCTCCCACAGTGCTGCCTCGAGGAGCTCCTGCTCCCTGTGGCCATCCAGCCACCCCAGCCCATTCCGAGGGGCAGTCCTGCTCGTGGTCAGCACGCATGCAGCCTCCAGTGTATTTGAGCTCAGGTCTCCCACCAGCCTTTTGGGATTTCAGCCTTCCTCCACCCCATTTTCAAGTAGGAGTCGTGGGAGGCTGGTGCTGGATCTTTAGGAAGTATCTTACAGCTCACAAAATAATACCTAAATAAGCCCACGCCTCCTCCTTCCCTCATCTAAGTGCCACATTAACAGGTGCTGAGTCTCTCCAAAGAAATGGGAGCTGCTGTGCGAGCATCCCCACTGCAGCCTAACAAGACAGAACAACGGGAGGGAAAATGAATCGGGATCCGTGGAGGAGCTCTCCTGCCCCGGGGGGCCTCCTTGCTGGGTGGCCAGAAGGACAGCACAGTGGCTCCATGCCAGCAGCCCAGTGAACACCTGACTTTATCATAAAGGATGCTGAGAAGGTGCCGGAGGAAGAAGGGGATTTCCCCCCCCCCCCTTCCTTTTGATTTAAACTCCTCTGCTGGCACTGGCTCCTGGACACATATTTCTCCATGCTCAGCTGCTGCTGAGCGTGATAATAGAGAAGCACGGACCCAGGCGTTTGCTGTCTGGGGGCTCTCCTGTAGATCAGCAGCACGAGGAAGAGGCTTATTTGCATTGCTGTCACCTGGTATTTGCAGCAGGATGCCAGGAGCACAGAACGGCCATGGTAAGAGGTGTCTGATTTAACCTTCACACCACACCCCTTCCCCACACACTGCCTGTCACAGACATCAAGTCCTCCCTTCCAGCCCTCTGTACCATCCCGTGATGGAAAGGCCATTAGGAGCAGCTTGTGGCTGCTCAGAGAGTGGCCAGGGCAAGGTCCCTGTCACTGTCCCCAAGGTGGGAACATCCCCATGACACTGCTCCAACCACCATGGTGCAGAGCATCCCTTCGGCTCCTCCTGGACGCAGGGGCCTGAAGGCCTTGCTGTGGAGCTGGGGAATGCCAGGAGATCCTAGAAGATGAGCAGTCATGTTATCTCACATTGTCAGGAACAAGAGCACACAACCCAACACAAGTGTCTTC
Organism: Oxyura jamaicensis; assembly: GCF_011077185.1. NCBI lineage: Eukaryota > Metazoa > Chordata > Aves > Anseriformes > Anatidae > Oxyura > Oxyura jamaicensis. The sequence goes on from NC_048906.1 coordinate 5,487,591, forward strand.
TGTTGGCTTCAAGGGCACTGACCCACTGAAGTTCCCAGTGATTTAGGGCTCCTGTTCACCCAGTTATCACAGCTGTTGCACCAACAAAGGCTTTCCAAGCAAGCCCAGCAGCTCCCTGGGACCATCACCACAGTTGTCACCTGGCTGATGCTTTGTAGGTACTCCTGGAGCAGAGCAATGAGGGATTTTAGCCATTTATGTGTTAGAGGAGTGGCTTACATATTTTAACAGGAAGATAGAGGAGATTTTGCTCAGAACAAGGGCTTTCTTCATTTTTTTCCCTAAATTGCTTTCCCAATCATTATTACTTTTTGCCACAGTGAACAACCAGGCAATTCCATCATGTTCCCTTGTACATACCATGGCAGACAGCTAACGTTATCAGTTAAGTCTTGTCCTTTTCAATCTCCATTACGTAGGAAGAACAAATTTATTATGATGCATGTGTCATTACACACCAATGCCTTTCCATTATCATATAACGGATACCCCCAAGCTTCATAATTTGCAGCATAATAGTAATTTTTAAAGAGCCATTGGTAATCAATAGCACTCAGCATCCCTGTCAGGATCATTTGCAAAACAAATAACACTGATCTCAAACAACTTTACAGGAGGGATATTTAATCCCTGCGAACTGCATTATATGATGGATAAGCAAGGAATACTAGACTATGTATCATGTATTTTCCTGGATTAAATATCACTTCCATCATTGTTGCTGCCCGTGGCACAATGCAGCCTGGTTTTTGGCTAGGCAATGACAAGGTATTGCCTTACAGAGCCACACCACCCGAGGGCTGAGCCCAGCTCCTGCGGGCTGGGTTTGCTCCTGTCCTCAGCACTGACCTGCCCAACCTCCACCAAAACCGAATCCCAGGCAGGAGGTGCTATTTCGAGCCCCTCGTCGATCCAGAGCCCCGGTTTAAATGAGTTACTACCTATAACTCCACAGAAGTGCTAAGTAGCATCATTTAATAAGAGGCTGAGCCATCTGCCTTGTTAGCTAACAGACAGACCTTCAGGACAATAAACAGAAGCTCGTTTCCCTTATTGCCTTTCCTTCTCCTGTAGAACGTGCCGCCAGAGGCTGTAATTGGAAAGGTAACTTTGTCCCGACCACGGTCATTGTGATTCCAGCCCCTCTGCAGCTGGCATTACCATAGCATCCCAGTCTTTAATGGGAATTTTTTTAATGGGGATTTTGCACAGAAAATGGAGACAGCCACCCCATTCAGACCTCATGCTGACTCATAGGGGCTGACGCTGCCCCACCAGCAGCTGATGGTTTGCTGCAGCCCTCCAAGCACAGCCAACAACCCACCCAGGGCTCTCTAATTCATATCTCTGGTGTCAAATTGGAGAATTCAGAAGAGCCACAGCTCCTGTGCTTTAGCCACAACACCAGCCAAGGAGCCCAACTTCACCTGTTGCACAGCCAACAGCAGACCAGCATCTAGGATGCATTTTATAAACAGCTTTCCAGGCCATGAAACCCACATTTAAGCTTAATACCCTAGTTTCTGCCCCACAAAGCTGTTTGGCATAGCTGTATCTCACCCCTGGCAGCTGCAGGCACCTTTAGCAAAGTCTTCGGCTCCCACTGATGTGGAAAAATTCATGCATTTCCCTGCCCGTGTAAGCATAAGTCTGGCATTCACAGCACTTCCCACCACAGCACGGCGATAAGCCCCGAATCGCTCATTGCTACAAACCCTGCACTTGGTAAGGACAGACCAAATCGGGATAAAAAAAACCCACCCTCAGACCCTAACTAAGCACTTTAGCTGCTGGAGATTGCAGAATCCTATTTAGTGATATCAGAGCAATTTCTGCAGAGGGAACATCTACTTAAACCTGGCTATAAGTTGGGAAATTGAATATTTCATGAGGAGGAAGAAACCCACACAGATCTGCCCATTTTGGCTCATTCTTAAGGACAATTGCGGTTTAGAAATTGGATTAACTGGGAGTGAGGGTATCCCGGCACACTCTCCCACTGGGCAGCACCCTGGTTAGACCATGTGCACCCACCCAGAGCAAAGTTCTTCTGGAGAAAACACAGCTTTTTTTTTGTTATTTAAATAAAGGTGGAAGGACAAGCTCTCCTCCACATGGATTGCACAGGCACAACTTGTGTTTGTGGCTGCCTTGAGCATCTTTTGGAGTCACCCTCACCTTGGGATCCTCAGACCCAATCTGGGATGAATATAGCAGTGATGAGCAAGCCTGGAGCTTTCAGTCCTGCTCTTTAGAGAAGAAGGCTCATCACTGATACCTGACTGGGTCATGGGTGTCCTCCACATGCCAAGGAAGAGCAGATCCGCACTCAGTTCCTCGCCATGTCCTCACCCTGGAGGCCAGGAGGTCCAATGCTTCTGCCCACAGCACAAAGAGGTTTAGGACACTTCCACAGGCAAGGAAGAAAGAAGAAAGATCTCACTGGGGCTGCAGGAGCCTAAAGATGGAAAACGCTTACAGCTGTGTGCACATCCATATGCATTAGAGAACAGGCCCTGATCCAGCACATGCTTACGTCAATCTGCCGTCACCAAGATTTAGGAGAACATTTAAAATTAAGCTCAAATCTCCTCACACTGCAAAAAGTGGGGACAAAGAAGGGAAATAAGTCCTATGGTTGGAGCGGAAGCAGGTGTCAAAGGACCCACTCACAGCACAGGCTCCAGCACCGGATAACCCTGGGCATGTCACTTCACCTCCAGGTTTCCTGGTGAAAGCAGCCTCCAGCTCCCCAGGCAGGATCCCCTGACTGCTATAAGGGGCTCCCAGATGCCCACAGAAGACAGGACCAGGGTTGGAGGCTGATTTCCATCCATTCCCCATGGCTAGCTATTTATGCACTGCTACAGACGAGGGGATAACCACAACTCAGCACCTCCAAGGGGCTCACAGGAGTCCCAAGGAGCTGCCCAGAGCCTCACCCACAGAAGACAGCCAGAATTTGCAGCCAGGATTTAGCCTGCTGGAAATAAAGACAGCAGCACTTCACAATAAAGGGGGAGCAAAGCAGGATTAATAAGTGAAACACACTCATTTCCCAGCCCAGACAGAGCTAATTAAAATGAAAAGGGTATTACTCTGCCCACAACCACAAGTCAGAGATCCAGTGCAAAAGAGGGTGTTGGCCTCAGGGCTATACAACACAGTACTGCTTTGGGGCTGTTCTGTTATAAAGCTAGAGACTGGGGGGGGAGAAGGGGGGGGGGGGGGAGAAAAACAGGAAAAAAAACACAGTAATTCTTCACTGGGATTGGGGAAGCCATGCAGAAAGTCTGGAGTTTCTTATAGCCAAAATGTGATTAAGAGAACCTAAAAACAAGGCCACAGTTGGAAAGGATTTTAACATAGAGGACAACTCTACTGCTAAACCATAAATGAAGTTTAAGATTAGCAGATTGACCCACACAGCAAATGAATGAACAAATCCCACGTGGATCTGGTGGTGACACTCGCTGTGTTTGTCAGGAAGCTCCAAGAGCCGCATCCCACAGATTTATTTCTCCTTCCCTTAAATGTGAAGCTGTTGCAGAAACACCACAGCCGGATTGCTGCTCCTTTGTGAATTGGGACAGCTGTTGAAACATGTTGGCTTATTGAAGCTTTCCTTTTACTCCTCCTGTGGAGGATGTTCTCCAGAAGCAGTCGCGTTATTCCTGCGCCCACACTCCAGCATCTCCCCAGGCAGGGTGACCGGGAGCCAGGCCAAGCGAGCAGCACAGCCCCATCCAGAAACCATGAGCACAAAGAGGTGATCAAGTCAGCATGTGTGCTCTGAGGCCCCACAGGAGCTCCCCAGAGGGGCTGAGGCCAGCTGTGAGGACCAGGTGAAGCCTCCAGCACACTGGGACCAGGGCAGGACAGGCTCCTCAACTGCCGTCCCCATCCACACATCCCCAGCTCTTCATGCCGTCCCCATCCACACATCCCCAGCTCTTCACAAAACTCAGCCTTTTCCCAGCACAAGCCAGGTGCCACAGCCTCCAGGGACAGACTGAAACCCAGACAGGGTAAAAGTTCAGAGTGATCCCTTGTGTTTTATGGCACCATTGACCTCCTGGATTTCCAGCAGCAAGCCTCTTGCAGAGCCTGGCAGCAGCTCTTCATCCCTCAGGCCACACATCAGGCCTTACAATTCACTGCTCAGCACGGCTTTCCCAGGAGAAGGCATCTGGAAGCAACAATTGCAGTCCCCCTTGCAATTAGCAGGAACTAATTGGCACAGCAACATCAGCTATCACCTCCCTCATCCCACAGGTCCCATCTCTCACCCTTCCTACATCTGCTCTTGTACCTCCTGCACCCTAAGCAGGGGCAGGATGAGCACAAGGGTTATGGCTTTGGTTTCCAAGCCATGTCGTGGGCAGGGGTGGCTCAGGTAAAGCAGAAGCAGATTTTTTTTTTTTTAAATACCCCAACCTAGCTGCTCAAGCAAAAACTCCTCAGCACGACTCTGAGCAGGGAGTTAAGAGAAGCCGCTCAAGCTCCTCAACCATCCCAAGCTTCTGCCTTGTGCTCAGACTGCCCAGCCTGGAGGGGGAAGAGTTAATTAATAACGTCAGAAAATGAGCATTCAGGCCACACAGTTATCCTCTCCTGCCAGAATACCTTGGTGAGCCAGCAGCATCAACGTGACCACCTCTGAAGTCGAGACACTTATCCTTTGACAATGCTCTGTTGCAATGACTTTATTTTGATGATACCAGATGATTAATGCTTACGGCTGCTGTCACTTTGTTTGATAGATTTTGGGGCTGCGGAGTGACATTTGCTCAATGCACCGTTCCTGAAAAGCTGCGCTCATCTTAGCGGAGAGGAGAGATGCATCCAGCACGGCAGACAGACTTTTTGCAAGCCACAGGTGATCATGAGAGTTGCTGCAAGGAACACGGGGATGCTCACGGAAAGCCCTGCCTGGTAAAGGCTGTGTGGAGAGGAAGGTGCATTAAACAGCCAGTGTTGTAAGAAATGGTGAGAGTTTCTCATCCAGAGATTGTCAGTTATAAACATCACAGCCAAGAGCCATAGCAGACTGCTCGGGTTTGCCACAAACAGACTGGATGATGGAGCAAGTAGCAGAGATCGGATCCCCAGCTGAGGCTCTGCAGGGCTGACTTTCAGCCACACTGAGCTCTCACAGCTGCTCTCAGAGCCAAAAAGCATCAAAAAAATCAAACTGATCAATCAGCAAAACAAGACACAGACAAATGTCTTAATCATAGCATTCACTAACATGAGAAACTTGGAAGCCTTAATCCCAACCCCTGTGCCTCCAACTCCCCCCACCTGTATCAGGAGGACAGGAACCACCTACCTCCCCCAGCTGTTGCAAGCTTTTCCTAATCAATCAGCTCATTAATTCATGCAGAGCATTAGGTAGACAGCAGATGGACAGCTTTATACAATGGTCTTTTCTGCAAGGTGAAATATTTCCGCCTAATCCCCTGCCAGCAGCTGCCTGCCCACTCCCATCCCACAGGCACCAGGGTCTCCCCAGGACTCAAAGAGCACCTGGGGCCACACGGGATTCTCTGGCCAGAGACACCCCATCCCAGGGCTTCTTACAGATTTGATTTTCATGTCGTCATATTTAAAAGCTGTCTCGGGAGCGTAATGATTTTAAATTCACTCACCACCGCAGTCCATCAATTGAGCGGCGGCTGCTAGCTCCTCGCGAGCAGGCGGTGATGAATGGGGCTTTCGAGATGGCATCGCTCAGCTCCGAGCGAGAGCAGAGCGTGGGCAGAGGGTGGAGAAGGGAAAGGCAAAGAATTTAAAAGGAAGAAGCAGTGAGGGGAGGGAAAAAGCCCAACCTGCTCACTGCAAGCTTCGGACAAACGTTCCTCCGCTGCCGGGAGGCATGGCTATGAGAGAGCAGTCTTAGCTTGTGTTAGTCTCCCTGATCTGATATTTGTCACCTTGCATTTGTAACAAACATATTGGCCAGTTTATTTAATAACCAATAGCCCCATATCTGCCTTGCAGAGACCGGGCTGCCAGCCTCTGCCCTGCACACATGCCTTTACCCATCAAGGGGAGGCATTGCTTCCCTTTCCAAGAGGGGCTGAAAGATCAGCCACCTCATACCACAGGCATGCGTTCATTCAAGAAACAGCAAGGAAGGGCACAGCACCGCAGGCATTACCCCTCACTCACCCTGGCCCTGGTGGGATAGCGATGGGGAGCACCAGCACCCATCCCTGCAGCTGCCACGGGTGCTGCTCCCCTCCATGGGAAGCCCAGCACAGCCATCACCTTGACACCACTGCTTACCCCCAAAAGTCACAGCCACCTCCTGCCACACACACAGGACACATCCCCTAAAGGGTTGCTACTCTAAGGAGATCAGCCCCACTAGCCGCTTCTCCCCCCCTGCAGGGGAGGGAAAAATGCAATTCCATGCACACAGCAATCCCCCTGCATTGGGCATCCTACAGTTACATCCCCCAGGTCTCACCCTGCTCTGCTGCCAAGCGCCCTGCTGCCCTGGGATGGGATGGTGCTGAGCACTGGGAAGGAGCCACTTCACATCCCTATTTCTCCTTCTTCCTCCAGTTATGGGGCCAGGTCAGCGCTGTGCATCTTGCGAGCACAAAACTATTCACAGCACATAGAGCTGTACCGAAGAGGCTGCAGTTCGTGGTGTGAGCACCACAGCTGTGCGCTGCCACTCTCAGAGAGGGGAAAGAAGCAGAAAAATGAAATCCACAAAACAAGCAAAAAATAAAAATAAGAGGCAGTAAAAGTAAATTAATGATGTTGCTCCAATTTGAGCAAACACTAATTAAGAACATGTAATTGAATTAATGCATTATTTAGAAACCCTAGAAAATCCCAAGCAGGGGTAAAAATACATTGTAGGGCTCTTCTGACATCCCATATCTCATGCCTCACTACTCACAATTTATTTTAATGTCACAAGAAACTCCAGATTTATTTCCTTGTCACTCAGCATTGTTTGGTATTTATCCTCTCTATCTGTATTCTCTCCCCTCAATATTACCCACCCATATGGGGCAGTGATGGCTGTGTGATAAGTCAAAGCCATGTAATGAATTAGTTCAGCTCTTCAGCCACTTTCCCTCTCTCTGCCCGGTAGCCAGAGGTCTGGGTCTAATTTGTCTAGAGCCTGGAAAAATGTCAAATGCTTCATTAACAAACAAACCCAGCTTCTGGAAATGTTTTCCTCCAGCAGCCTCAAGTGTCACTTCACTGCAAAGGGCCCCACGCGAGCAGGATCCGAGCCTGACCCAGAACAGGACGACCAAACGGTGTCATTGCAGCCTGGAAATGGGGAGGAAGCAGCATCCCAGGGAAAGGGGGGAAGTATCAGCCCCTCAAAGGTTGCACAGCAAGCATCCAAACCTGCAGAAGGTCCCAAGATAATTGTATTTGCAATGGGACAGTTTGCTAGTGCTTTGGTTATTTAGCAATAGGTTTTACATACATTATTTTCCCCCCTTCTGAGCCCTTCACACAAGGCTTACAGTTTTTTACTACACCTGGGTTTCCAAGAAGAGATACAGACAAGTACACCAAAAGGAAAGAAATTGCTTAAAAAGGCTGAAGACACTTGCAACAAAGGCATCATGCAAAAATAACACGGGCACAGCTGAGCTCACACACACGTAGCTCTAAGAAGGGGAAAAAGCAGCAGCATTACAGCGTCTGATGCTTAGGTATAAGCGCATATTGTAGCGAAACATGCATGCCGTTTGTAAAGCATATTGGAAGACTTTTCCCCCCAAAGATGCTGTATAGAGTGTAAAATTTTATTCTCTCTGCCTGTCCGTTTCAAATATCTACAGAGAAACACATCGACAAACCTGCCTGCAGTTTAACTCCATTAAATCCAATGAATGAGTTTGGCCCACAAAAAACTCCGCACTTACTGCAATAAAGCTAAAAGCTGATAGCAGCTGATGCAGTAAAACACACATTTCTATACGTTTCTTCCTCCTGATTTAAAAATACAAGCGAGCTGCACAGACTGCTCTTGCCCAGCTCCTAAAGAAATGCTGTAATAGGGAGGAGAAAAAAATGTTGGGGTTTTCCTCTTCACTTAGTTTGAGTTGAAATCCCCACAGCTTTTTCTCTGCTGTTATAACTTCACCAGCTCCACATCCACCTCCTCCTGTGGCCCTCGAGCTCCCTTACACAGGCTGACACCCTCATGTCACCCCCCAGACCCTCCTGCCCCAGCTCCTCTTGGTGTGAGGAAGCTCCAGGTCCTCTCGCAGCTCCTTTTTAGGAGCTTTTTTGTTTGTTTATTTCTATTACAGGGATGTCTCAGAGACCCAGAGGGCTCCTGTGCAAGGGGCCCTACGTATAGTCACCACTTCAGTGGCCAAGCTGCACCTGAGGTATTATTTCATGCGCTTCCTCCATGCCACTGAGCTCCTCAGGGTGGGGAGGACACAGGGCCACTCGAGGTCTCTACTCTAGCCCCTTCTCCCTGAGGTCCTCACAGATATGCTCGCAGCCCTGCCTCCTTCCCTATATGCAAGTCGGGGCCACCCAGGGCTCTGGGGACATCTCACGAAGCCCCAGCCCATGGCTCTCCCCTCCACCAGACCCACATTGCTGCTGACCCCACACCTCCAACGCACCACACCAGAAACCAGCACCACACAAAGCCCCAGCACCATCCACAGCCTCAGACCCTAGGTTCATAACACTAAAAATAAATAAATTATTTTTCCCCAGCAGCCACGCCAGCTCACACCAGCCACCACAGAGGACTAAACATCCCACTCACACCCCTTTACACCCCCTCCAGCGCTTCCCCATCAGCTTCAAACCCCCTGCACACACCAGCTCAGCCTACCTGCACCAAACCACCAGCATCCTCTCCTCCAGGGCCCCCTGCTGCCCTGCAGCAGCTCTTTTCAAGCCCCTCTGCTCCATGGTGCCCTTTGCTGAGTAATCCCAGGCTGCTGCTACACCTGGGGCTAACGCCAATCCACGGCCAAGTGCCAGCAGCTGGGATGCTGCGGGTGCCACCGTGCTCCTGGGGTTCTTTCCCCTTTTTTTTTCAATGAAATCCCAGCCCTGAGCTGTGCCCAGCTGCTGCTCTCTGCGTCCCGGGGGGACACAGGGCTTTGCCAATGTAACCCATGGCCGCTCACTTGTCCCCAACACATGCACAAGGAAAATAAGCCCTGGGAAATCCTGCCCAAGGATGGGGCCGAGTCTTTACGAGCAGTGTCCCTGTCACAGCCTCTCCGAGCCCAGTGTTAGGTCCGGAGCCCAGCTCGGAAACCTCTGAAGCGCCGGCCGTGTCCTCCTCTTTGCACGCGTTGTGCAGTCCTATATTTAGCGTGTGATGGGAGAACCGAAATAAATAATCCATAGCTCGTAATAATTAACATTACACCTTGAATAAGCTAAAAGCCTGACCTTTCCTAGCGAGGCTGTCCTGGTGAGAGGTTAGATCTCGTGTTTTCTGATCATCAAACGGGAAAGCATCAGCCAGACAGGGAGAACAAGCTCTTATCTAGACCTGATTTCTCTCCCCTCCAGGGGATCCTGTAGGATATTTCAGTTCTCTCCCGCTCGCTGTATGACTCTTCCCTCCCCCAGTTGCTTGAAATCAGCCAAATTCACAATCTCATCTGGCTGGGAGTCAAAGGGGGGGAAAAATCAAGTCCTAACACAGCGACTACTTTGAGCAGGGACCCGAAGCCCATCAGAGGCGTTATCCATCCCTGCTCGGGGCACCTCAGCCACAGAGGGGAAAGCCAGGGGCAGCCGCAGAGCAGGGCTGGGTCTGGCACGAGTCCCTCGGTGGGTGCGCGTGGCTCAGGCAGGCAGGCACCCATCGCCCTGTGCCAGCACTGGCGGGCACCCAGGGGTGGGCGAGAGCCACACTCGCTTCTCACCTGCCGCCGTGCGCCTTCGTGTGCGGCCTCTTGCAGCGTGCATCGCCTCGGAGCTGCTACAATGAGTGTGTGCGCGGCAGTGATACACACATCTACACGGTGTGAGCTCTGTGCGTGAGCAGGGCAGGGGATCGGGGTGCGTGCGTGTCCATGGGTGATGCTGTGCCCCCAGCACCCAGCTGCAGGACCCCCGAGCAGCCCACCTCTGGGCAGGGGAAGGCAGCAGAGGAGAGGGGGCACCGGGCTGGGGCTGGGCTCGATTCTGGGCAAGCTCCCAGTGCTTTTGGCCCGGGTGCTTTTGGCCCGCGTCGGCGCTGGCTCCGTGCTCCTTATGTAACCGCAGCAGGGTCGTGGTGGGGAAGGGGCACCGAGACCGGGGGGAGAGGAGCCCCCTAAACCAAAAGGGGCCTGGAGCAGATGCTGGGTGTCCCCCTTTGGTGGAGGGGGGGGGGGGGGGGGGGGGATCTGTACGGTCACTGCGTGTGCTGGGCCCTGCTCGGGGGAGATCTGGGCTCCCCCTCAGTGCACTGTGGGGCAGGATCCGGCCACCGGTGCCGGTCCCCGCGGAAGGAGCTGCCTCCAGCCTGGCTCCCGCAGGGGGCTGCCCCGGGGAAGGGGCTCTTCCCCGGAGCCCCCCCGCTCCCACCCCAAAACCTCAGCACCTTGTGGTGCCGGGGAAGTTTGGGGAAGCCCAGATTTTGGAGGGAAGTGGGAATAAAACACAGGGGGAGGGGGGCGTTAGGAAAAAAAAAGAAAAAAAAAAGCCCCTAAGCCCCCCATGAGGTCCCGGCGGCTCCTGTGCCCCCCTCCCCAAGCTGAGCCCCGCAGGAGCATCCCTGGCACGGTGGAGCCGTGCGGCTGCCGGCACCCCCTTACCTGCCGCTCTCCCGTCTGCTGCCTGCCCTGCTCCGGCTCTTCCTCTTGTCCTTCCTCCTCCTCCTCCTCCTCTCTCCCTCTCCCTGCTGCTCGGGGCTCTTTATGGAGATTCATTCATTCATGCCTTCCCATCGGGCCCCCAGCGTTTCCCTGCCTCCCGGAGGCAGAGCGTGTGACGCCTCGCCCCTTTCCAGCCACTTTCTGCTGGCACAAAGCGCCCCAGCCCTGGAAGGGGGGGGGGAAGGGACACGGACACGCGTGGGCAGCCCAGCCCGTGGGAGCCTCCCACCAGAGCCGGGAGGGGCAGGTTTAAGGGGCGTGGGCCCCGGGGGGGGGACGGGGGGACACAAAAAGACTTTCTCCGGTGCCCATCACCGTGGTGTCGGGTCGCCCGGGGACTCCTCGCCCTTTCGGTGTCCCCCACACACCTCAGGACACACCGCACGGAGCTGCCGGACCCACGCGGAGCCCCCCCCAAATGTCACCCCCATGTCACCCCCATGTGCCCTCCGCTGCTCCTCGCACCTCTGGGTGCCCGGCAAAACCTCCCTTTGCCTCAGCCTTCCCCAGGACGAGGAGGGGGAGCTCAGCGCTGCCTCCCCACCGCTGCCCCCCAAAGCCCCCCCCCCCCCCCAATGGCATCCCGCTGCCCCCCGCCATTCCGGGCAGTTTGGGGAGGGGTCCGGGTGGGTAGGGGGGTAAAGGGGGGGCTTTTTTAGGTGCTAAACTTTAGGCGGTTTTCGTCCCCAGCCAGGCAGAGCTGCTTTAGACGCCGTGGGAAATGGGAAAAGCAGCGCTGGGCTTGGGCGCCGCCAGAGCGCCGAACCCTTTAATTTGGGGTAAAAACCACCTAAAACGATGCCCGAAGGGCCCCGCCCGCTCACCGGGAAGCCGGGCCGTTTGCACGGGCGGTGCCACCCCCTTGGAAGCGTTGCCATCGATCCATCTCAGCGCCCGCTTTTATTCACCGCAAACTTGTACATATTTCATCCAGCGCTAACCGGCCCCGGCACGCCCGGAGCTGCTGCAAGGGGGCTGGGGAAGGGGCGCGGGGCTGCCTCCGGCCTCGGAGCCTCTGCTCCGGGGGGGCTGTTGATACCGCCCCCCCTCCCTCCCCCCCCCACCCCAATCCGCTGGGCATCCCTGGGGCTGCAAATCACAGCCTGGACGTGCACCCCCCGGGCTCCCCGGATCGGGAATGGCAGCGCTGAGCGGGGATGCGGGGAGGTCCGGGGACGGGTGGGGGGCACCCAACGGGGCTGGGGACCCCCGGGGGTCAGGGTCTCCCCCTCCCTTGCCCTGGCAACCCCGGCCCAAGGGCAGCTCCCCACCCGCGCTTGGCTCAGCAGGGACCCCCCCGGGGATCCCCTCCTCACGTTCCCCCCTCTCTCCCCCCCCTTCCAGGTCGTTATCTGCTCTTCATTAAAATGCAATCAAGAAATTTCTTTGGCAGCTCCGGACGCGGCTCCACGCGTGCTCCCCGCCTGCCCCCGTCCTTCGGGCTCAGCCGGAATTTGGAAACTGAGCCGGAACTTTACAGCAACATCTGGCACTGGCATCAAAGCCGCACCGCGTCCACCGAGCGGGATCTCGCTCCCCTTCCTCCGTCGGCACCTTATTTTTAATTTCTGGGGGGGGTCTCAAACTCATAGGTGGGCGCCTGTCCGTCCCCCGCCCCGAGCCCTCCTGCAGCGGCACCGGGCGGGAACTTGGGGCCGGGGCCGTCCCGGGGAGCAGCCCCCGGCTGGATGCGGTGTGTCGTCGTCGTCGTCGTCGTCCCCCCCCCCCCCCCGCCACCACCGCCCTCGCCCACTAAATTTTCTGTAATTAAAGCCCTAAGTGCGGCACGTTTCGCCAGGACTGAAATAGCCGCTGAAGGAGAGCATGTGGGGAGGGGGAGGCACGTCCAAATTACCGGCGTGGGAATGCGGGTGGGGGGGGGGGGGGGATGCAGAGCCGGGAGCGGCTGTACCGCAGCCCCCACCCCGCTCACCCCATGGGCCCCGGGGGATGGGGTCACTCGGGGTGCTCGGGGAGAGCCCCCCCTGCGCGCTGCGGGGACTGGATGCGGGCGGACCCCCCGTACCCCGGGGGATGCTGCTGGCACCTGCTGCCCCTCCGGGGCACGGGGGCTTCCCGGAGCCACCGGTTACAGCAGGGACCCTCCCCCCCCCGGACCTCTCCGCACCCCATAGTGCTGGGGTGGTCCCGACGTAGGGCACCCCGACGGGCAGGGGGCGTGCGGCGGGGGCGGCTGCTGGGCTACCCCCGCGCCCCCAACCCGCTCCGGCCCCTATTTCCCCGGGGGCACAGGGGACCGGGAGCGGCTCCAGCCAAACCGGGGGACCCCCGGGTGACGGCTTGGAGGGCTCGGGGCTCCCCCCTCCTCCGCCTGCCCCGCGGCATCCCCATCCGAGTCCCAAGCCGGGATGCGGCGGCGAAAAGTTTGGCGACACGGAGCGGCCATCGGGGGGGTCCCGGCACCCGGCACTGGCCGGGGGGCACCGGCATGGGGGGGGGGGGCTCAGCCCGAGCTGGAGCTGCGGAAGGGTGGGAGCCGGAATCGGGGAGATGCTGCGGGCGCACCTACCTGCTCCGGCGGAGGCTGCGGGCGCCCGGCAGCGGCAGCCCCGAGGCGCGGTGATGGGCGCAGCCCTGGCTGCGGCTCCCCGAGCCCCTCCAGGCGGGCGGGCCGGGGGCAGGAGGCGGGCAGGGAAACGCAGCCGGAGCCGAGCAAATCCCAGCGCTGGAGCCGGCCTCCGAGAAGAGCAAGGCTGCAGCTCCTCACTGCGTCAGGCGGAGAGCCCTGCCCGTGCAGGCGGCGCCGGGCAGCGCTGCCAGGCCCGGGGGGCTCCCATCGGCACGGCTCGGCACGGCTCGGCCCCGCCTGGCACGGCTCGGATCGGCTCGGATCGGCTCGGAGAGAAGCACGGAGAGGCGGGCAGGGCGGGGGGCGCGGCACGGCTCGGCACGGCTCGGCCTAGCACGGTCCGGTTCGGCTCGGTTTGGCACGGCGCGGCGCGGCTCGGTCCGATCGGGTTCGGTTCATCGCGGCTCGCCTGGGCTGGGTGCGACCCGGCTCGGCTCAGCACGGCTCGGCTCGGCGTGGCCGGGTTGTCACGGCACGGAGCGATAAGCGGCTTGGCCGGGAGAGCCGAGCTGGCAGCGGGAAGAGAGGGGGGAGCTGGAGGGGTGCGTGTGTAAAGCGTGTGTGTGTGTGTGTGTGTGTGTATGGGGGGTGTGTGCATGTGTATGGTGTATGTGTGCACGTATATGGGGTGTGCACTCGTGTATATGGCATGTGTGCAGCCGTGTGGACGTGCGTGTGCTTGTGTGTGATGGAGGAGCGTGTCTCAGGGTGTGTGAGCACAAATGTGTGTGCTGTGGGTATCCCCACGTGTGTGACAGTGAGACCGTGTGTGTGTACGTGGCTGCAGGTGCACCCGTGTGTATGCACGCGAGGTTGAACTTCTCCGTGTGTCACCCAGACCCCAGCCCCAAGCTCTGTGGGGTCAAACTGGGCCCAGCCCAGCCAGGCACTGGGGAGAGCGTGGGGGTGAGGACAAGCAGGTGGGGAGCTGGGCAGCAATGGGGCTGCTCCAGGACCCCTGCAGCTCCTGGAGCCTCGAGGGTGCTCCCAGTCCTAGCTGGAGCCAGTGCACCCCGTGTTCAGCCCTGCCCAGGCACCATCCTGCACCAAGGTCATCTCCTGCCTGCCCCAGAGGCTGCCCTCCCATCCCCCTGGGGCCTCTTTTGATGCTGTTTAGCAACACAACACAAAACTTAGCATGACTAAAGTGCGGCTGGCCCCCGGAATAAAAGTGCTTTTCCCTCCTAGCGCTGTCACTGGGGTAAGGGCTGGCCATGACATTTCTCATGATGTCCCAAGGTGTCCAAACCCAAGCCCGCAAATCCCTTTTGCAGCCCTGCGGGGATGTGGCAGGGGAGACACAGAAGGTGGGGTGCAGCAGAGAAATTTTCAGCTTAACAGCAACAGCAAAGCAGCCAAAAAACCTGAAGCATGGAGTGATGGAGCCGGGAGACAGCTGGGGAACAGGCAGGCCGTGGCCCCTCTCCAAATGGCAGCTGGCAACCTGGCACGGCGCTCGCCTGTGTTTGGGCACACAGCCCCATGGAAGCACTCGCCAAAAGGCAAGAGAAAACCCTGCAGGATGGGGAGCGATGGGGCAGGGGAAGCACTCCAGCATCTCCTGCTCTGCAGCCCCAGCCTGGCCTCTGCCCCACCAGGGGGCTGCAGGGCTCAGTCTCTGGGTGAGCTGGGTGCTCCGGGGTTCCTCTTCCCCTTCCCTGCCACCAGCTGGGCTCATGCCCCTGAAGCTCGGGGGGTTCTCCATCCTATTTCTTCCATGTCCCATGGGCTGCCCTGAAGTCAAGGGGATCCTCTTGAAATTGCTCTGAATTAATAAATGCATGGGCAGGCTGCAGGCAGTGAGGCTGGAGATAACGGATCCCTCTTCTGCCTGTGCTGGAGAAGGCTCTTGAGCATCACCGAGCTGTCACCTCCCTTCCTGGGCAGGGATACGGCACCTGCCAGCCCCCCAGCTGCAGGAGGGGGTGCTTGGGGAGTAGGGATTGACACTGGTCCTGGGGGGCTTTGTACCACTGGCTCTGGCTGCTGGAGGAAGAATCACCTGCAGGAGACAAGGATGCCACCAAGGCTGTGCTGTGCTGCAGGTGTCACCCTTGGACACCAGCAGCGAGGGAAGGGAAGGTCTGCAGAAGGCACTTTGCAACTCCTAGCTCAGCATCCTGGGGCTGACTGGGGGGAGGCAGCCCCCCAAACCTCCAGACTCACCCATGGATCAAGGACAGGCTTTAAAGCAGCAGCATCTGCATGAGCTGCCAGGCCAACCCGGGGTGGAATGACTTCGTGCAATCAAACAACTTTACCAACCCAGATAAACGAATAAAAGAAGTACTTCTAGGCAAGCTGCTCCAATTTGTCTGGGAGGAAGTGACGCCACCCCAGCCTCTAGCCCTATATTTAGTAAAAATCTAAACCAGACATTGATAATATTATTAAGGACAGGAAGGAGTAAAAGAAGATGTAGCCGTGCTCGGATGACTGCTCTATTTACGCCAGGCGTGGGAGGAATGCTGTGAGAAAGGTGTCTCGGGTCAGGACAGCCTCGGGTGGCAGTTCCCCTCTACCAGCAGCAGAAGATGACTGGCACAGCAGGTTCAAGAAGTCCTAACCCAGTTTAGCCAGCAGTAACAGGATGGAGAGGATGGTTAATAAAGCACGGGCTGCTTCTCCTGGTGACAAGGAGGAGGCATGGGAATGAGGGCTTCTCTGCTGCCTGTCGTAGCATCACCTGGAAGGGAAATGCTGGCCGAGGCACAGAATGGGCAGCACTCCACTTGTCCATGTAAAACAGGAGATATTAAGTTAACTGAGGTTGTAAATGGCTCCAAATGGTGTGACCTTGGGCAAGCGAGATCCTTCCTGGCCTTGCTCAGGGCAGGGGCTGGTCTGTCCCCAGGGAGGTGCCCCCAGCAGCAGGGCTCAAATGGGGATTCAGTCTGTGTGAGAGCATCCTGCGATCATGGCAACCTGGTGTCCTCTGAGAGAGGAAGACGTTCCCCAAAACAGGCTAGTCCAGGAGGGAGAGGTGGCAGTGTGACATCCTTATCTCTGCCTCCTACAGGGTCTGGGCAGACCTCCCCATCACACCTTCATGGCACGCCATGCAGGGCAATGGGTGGAGGTTTGGTGTCCTTTGCTCATTTGCACCATGGTTTTCTCACCAAAGCAAATGGTTTCAAATGCCTTAAAAATCACAAGTGCCTGAACCATCCCATTGAGCCCATTGCAGCCACGACCCCCTGTGGACAATGAAAGCCAAACTGGGATCCTGCGAGGGCTCTGCCTGCAGCTCCCTGCTCCCACCACTGGTGCATCGAAAACAAGCCGTGACCAGGAGCTCTGACCAAAAAAAAAGGTAGAAGTGCTCCCTGTGGGAAGGGCAGGACCCCTTCCCACCATGTCCCTGCAGCCTGGCCCCCAGCAGCAGCAGCACCAGGGGGACTTTCCACCCTGCAAAACAGGTAGCAAAGCTGCTGTGCAGCTCCCAGCAAAGCACCGGGACGGCTCTGGGTGATGTTGTCCAAAGGATCTTTTTTGTTGCAGGCCGAGATGCTTTTTAGCATTGTCAGCTCCTATCTAAAAATCATCAGGCTAATTAGAAAACAAAAAATGACATTTTACGGGCTGTTAGTGCCGTGAGTGGACGAAGGCCTCACAGTATTTAAAGAATGTTGGGGAAACAGCAACATTCACATCTGGGAACCGACTTCCTGGGCTCAGGCAGTGTTTTAGAACTTTTTGTTTAACCTACTCAGCCTTGGTGATGACAAATATTACTGCACACCATTACCCCAATTTTTCAGGGTGTTAATACCTCATCCACTGCAAATCATACGTGCTATAGACTTGGCAGCTTGGATGCATTTTTATAGATTACCATTTCTTCTGATTTTCTTTTTCTTTTTTTTTTTTCATTTTTGCCTTTGAAACTTGGAAAAAGTCAATTTTGTGTCAGCGAAAGGTATCGGATGTAGGGACGGGGGCTTCATGCCAGCCCACAGCCCAGGAGCAGTGTGGTTGTGCTCAGGAATTGCTCTGCTTAGAGCCTCCTACCTGCAGCTGCAGAGACATCCAGGACTGGTTTGGTCTTTTTTTATAAGAAAGTCTTTTTTTCTGACTTTTTTTTTTTCCCTCTCATACATACATTGTCCATGAGGAGAATGAGAAATTCCCCAGTGCACAAGCACGGTGTTATTCACAAAACTCTTTGGTGAATAACTCTTGGCTTGTGGTTACTTTCAAACCCACAAGGGCAATCTGCCATCAAATCTCCAAGTTGTGATTTGAGTCACAGCCCAAATCAGCCACACGTTCCAAACCGCGCATCCTAGGGCAAAGCACCAAGAGCGCCGAGCCCACCTCGCCACCTCCAGGCATCAGTGGGTGCAGAGAAAACACTTCTCTGCCTTTCCTGGCACTCAGAGACCCAAGCACAGATGTCAGGACATCCATCTACACAAGTGGCCGCTGATTTGGGGGCCTCATTTGAGATGTTCATAGTACGCTGCCAGTACCCAAGGTTTAGCCTTTTGGGGATTGGTGATGAAGGTAAGTCAGCTTGGGTCTGAAGATCTTCACAGCAAAACCTTCCCACTCCTGGTGTCCACCTGAGCACCCTTCCAGTGCCCCTTTGCTCAAGGAGTCTCACCTCATCACCAGGGACCTCATCTGCCCCTCACAAGGCAGAGCTGGTTCAAAGCTTCTTGGTGGCTTTGGCCAGAACAAGCGATGATGCT
The DNA here is from genome assembly GCF_011077185.1 of Oxyura jamaicensis. Classification (NCBI taxonomy): domain Eukaryota; kingdom Metazoa; phylum Chordata; class Aves; order Anseriformes; family Anatidae; genus Oxyura; species Oxyura jamaicensis. Next base: position 5,505,710 of record NC_048906.1, read on the forward strand.
CCAGGGCTGTCACTGAGTTGGAGCTCCTCAGCTTTGCAAGAGCTGCCCCTGAAGCCAAACCCTGGCAAGAAAGCTTGACAGGGAGCACACGCCTGCCTCGGAGACATGCAGATGCAGCATGACTTTCTTTTTATTTACAGAGCATCAGATTGCACACTCCCTAAGAGCTCTGATTCATCCCTCCCCAACCCTAGAACAAATAACTCCAAAATCAGTCTACAGCGTGGGGACAGGCTTTGTTCACTGCTTTGAAAGAGAGCAGGTAAAGTCATTACCCTCACTTTGCATAGCAAAAATGATATGCATAAAGCTGCACAGAACAGCCCTGCAAAGCTCAAAGGAAACAAATGGGCGACTTGCACCATGAATTTCAATGGGACTTTGTGCCGCCAGGATAATAGCCAGTGAGACAGTGAAATATTGCACAGAGAGACACTGGGCAGTAAAAACAAATTTGACTTGCTAATGTGGTGGAATATCCCACAATATTGCATGGGGGGGTTGCAGAGGGGTTGTGTGGGGGCACATGGAGCATGCAGGGGTAGCGGCCATCCTGCAGGGCTGTGCTGTGCACAGGAATAATTGGGGGTGATGGCAGGGGGGTCTTTTAAACACCGGGAATTACCCTTTGGCTTCTCACCGGAGCTGCCTCCAAGAGTTATTTATCCAGCTTGCCTTGGAGCCAGCAGCTGGTTTGCAGTGAGGTCTCCAGCCGATTTTTCACGTGGGTTGGCCATGGCCATTTGGTACGCGACCTGCTGACCCGGCAGCGGCTGCGCTGCAGGGATCTGTAAGCAAGTTTCTTGTTGCTCCCCGGAGCTGCCTGCACACCCCGGCTGACACAATGCCCTGCTTCGGGTTCCTGCCGTGCTGAGGTCCCAAACAGGAGGGACATCGTGGCTGTCTGTCCTTGACGAGGGATGTGGCTGGAGGACCATGCTGGCTTCCCCACCTCCATCCCAGTCCCAGCCCTGAGCAGCCCTTCACTTCTTCCAGCACCCAACTTCCATATTCCACAGCTGTCACCTCTCCCATTGCACTGTCCCCTTCTGCAGCCAGCATCACAACCCCAAACAGGCTTGGTGAGGTCTCTAAATACTGAGGTAGGTCACGCTTTGACACGTGGAGGAGGTTCCATGCATCTGGATAACTCACCCGAGGCTGGAGTAGTGCAAATTAGCATCCCTTAAATTAAAGAGCTTTAAACAGCATCATCTCCCCAAACTGCCACTATCTCCATTTCAGTGGTTACGGCAAACGCTTTGAGAGTAGACCCAGAGGAAGAGGAGGAGGAGGAGGAAGAGGAAGAGGAGGAGGAAGCCAAGCCGGAGAGGACAGGCAATGCTCTGGCTCAGCCAGAGGTGCGGGCTGCCTCCAGGAGCAGCTGCTCTGCTGCCGAGGCAAACACACTCCCGTGCAATTCCCTAAGGCACCTTCAGCTTTTATAGATTGCTGATGGTGGAAGCAGTAAATGAAAGGACACCTTTGAGTGAGCACTCATGTATTAAATAGCCTTGGAGGTTGTCCCTGTGCAAAATAGCATGTGTCTTTCAAGCCTGTGCAACTCCACTGTGAATACAATGCATAAGGGGTGCTAAATCCAGACCAGAAAACCTTGCAGGACCTCTGAGGTGTGTTTCCAAGATGATTACAAAGAGTACAGGCCAGGGAACATGGCAGTGGGACAGCCTGAGTGCCTCTGTGGAGACTGGGCATGGGTTTCTATACATGGCCACCTGGTTATTGTAGGGTTATTTGTGTTTCAGACCAAAGGGAGAAGGGGGAAAAGGGGGAGAACAACTGAGATGTGAAGGTGAAGCTACAAGGCAGGATAGGCTAGATCACAGCTGTTCGTACTCAAACTTTTCAGCTCCAAAAAGAAGAAAAAAACTGTAAGCTGGGTGAAGTATGGACAAACTGGAAATTCAGCTGGGAATCCAGCTAGCTATCCCTGTACTAAATCAGGGATTAGTGACATCATCTCAGCTTCCTCCCTTATTGTAAGGCTGAGAAGGAGCCAAACATGAGCGTACTCCAGAGGAGGCCGAGCAAGGCGCTGGCAATGACTCACACGCTGCGCCTCCGTTCCCCAGTTTCCCCCCCGGGATGCAGGCGGCGGAGCCCTCCGCGCCATCCCCGTCCTTCCCGTGGCCCCAGGCATGCTGAGCGCAGCCTCGGAACGGGAGCGCGGGGAGCTCCTCTCTGCACCCCCACGAACCCGCAGCCACGGGGCTCCGACGGCGGCACCGGGGGCAATTTTCCTTTTTTATTGGCACGGCGTTTGGAATAGCTGGGCATGCAGGGCTGCTGACTCAGAGGCACCCAGGTAAGGCAAGAGAGAGGCTGCGAGGCTGCAAGAACATCCCACAGCGAGCCCCGGCCGTGCTGTGATGCCTGCCATCCCAAATATCTTTCTCCCCCTGCTGAGACCCTGAGCACCCCCTTGGGAAAGGAGAGGACCTGCTATTCGCACCGCTAGCGATGCTGTCAGACACCAGGGGAATGGTTTTTTGTTTTCTTTTTTTGCTCAGTGAATGGGAGCTCTGAGGATTTCTGCAGCCTCCCTCCCAAATCTTGATTTGCCTCGCCGAATTAAAAGCAGTGTGGGCTGGGAACGACGTTAAGAGGAAGAAAGGAGACAGAAAAATCATGCTGAGTGTATTGTTCTGGATAAATAAGACATAGGCGTGTTGCTGAAGGTAGCTAAACCCATCCCACAAATGGTCTTCTCCTGCCAGGAAGATGTGACAAAAATAATTACTTGGGCTATACATAATTATTGTGCTGCTCTGAGCAGCAGCCTGCCCTTGGCACAGCTATGGGAGCTTTTTCCTGATATTGGTTAATAACATTAACCATTAGCCCCTTGGTGTCCTGACCTGCTAAAAGGGCTGGGATGCAGCAGGTAGCAGCCCAGGGTGGCCCCAAGGGAGACACTATGTGCCCGTCACAAGGAAAGCGCTCCCAGTTGCCATTCCCAGTTGCACCAGTGCCCAGGGATGGGTGGTCCCTGGTGCAGTCCTGCACCAACGCTTCCACTTAGGCAATTTTGGTTGCCCCCAGCAGCACCAGAGTTGATCCCATGGGTGCCAGAGGCAATCTGTGGCCCTCAACAAGAGCACAGAGTTGGTGTGGAGGTGAAAAGAGAAAGGGGAGAGGGAATGAAATCTTTTATCTCCCCCAACTGGAGAGAGTTCCAAATTCCTCCAGTTTCGGTCCAGCTGCCAGGAAGGGGCCTCTTCCATGGTCACCTGGGGAAACCTCCATGGGATAAATGAAAAGTTTGTCATGTAATTCTCTCAAAGGAGGCAACATGAGTTTTACAACCAGCTGTCAAGTGCTCTGCAGCTAAAATATCAACAAACTATGACAGACGCAAGATGGAAAAAGCCTCTGAGGTTTCCTTTTATTGACTGGAAAGTCTGTTTTTTATCTTATTATCTTTCAAGCTAAACCTATATGAACTGTGCAATCAGGAAATTGAATAGCATCATTGGCAAAGACCATCCTCTCCCCAAATAGATGACAGTGACGAATAACCGAGAAGACCGAAGGCTCCAGCACGGGGGGATGGAACAAAACGTGTTTGATCTCAGCCCACACAGCCAATTCGGCAGGGACTGCTGGGGACCCGAGTGTCCAGCACCTCCTCTGCCAGTAATCTAACATTTGGGTCGTGTGGAGCTGGGTCTCAGATTTATAATCACATACTTGAAGATCGCAGGCTATGAAAATTATTGCTGTGCTGGCTGGAATAAATTATGCAAAGCAATGCGTTATCTGGGAGCCTGCACCGCGCGCACACGCGCGCGCACACACTTCGGTGATCTATCGCTCTCCATGCAGATGTTCTGCTGCAAAGACATTTTAATTAATACATTGAAAATACGTTTCCTGCCTTGTCTGCACCGGAGATGAGCAGGGAAATGACGCCGAGTGGGGGAAAAGCCCCCACCGTGAAAGAAATGGTGAAGGGAAAGGCAGAGACTTAAAACCAGAACCAAGCAGGGTCTGAACTGGGCCCAGCTGATGGTGGCTGTGGCAGAGCAAGCGGTGAGGAGAGATAATGGTCCTGCTGTCCTGAAGGCCCTCCAGGGCTGTGGCAGTAGCTGCAGCTCCTCAGCCCTCTCCACCCCCATCCCCAGGGACATGCCCGTACCCATGCTCCATCCCCAGCATCTCCGCTGCCTTCCCGGCTGTGCAGTGGGGGACCCTGAGGCTTGGGGGGTTCAAAGCAGAAACCAAAAACTCATGTGGGAAATGTGCCTTTTCCAGGAGCACCACCAAAATGCACAACACCTTCCCTGCCAGCAACACCTGGGTATGAATGCCACTTTGCAGCCAAGAGAAATAATTTGGCAATCGCCGGCACTCAAAGCAAACCAAAAGGGTGAGACATTTGGCTTAATTCAGAAAAAGATTTTTGCCTTTCATTCTTTTCTCCTTTAATTTTCTGACTCTCCTGCCTTGCCCACGACACTCTCCCAGGCAAAGACCACGGCAGCAGTAACACACGACTACGGGCAGTGATCGCCCAGCCGTCCCGGTGCCTGCTCCAAGAGGCACAGCCCGTGAGCTATTCCTCCCCGTGCCCCACCAGGCGTTACAGCTGGCCTCATCCACCCCATCACAAAGAGGCAGCTTAAATCTCCCCAGGAGAATGGGGCTTGAGGGCAGGAGGCAAAATGCCACCACGTCCCCACTCTGTCCCCACCAAGGGGACATGGGCAGGTCAGGGTGTGGGACAGAGGCCGGCTGGGCACCCCGTCCTGCTCCATTGGGACCCACATACAGTGAGATCCCAAACCCTCAGATCAATGCAATCAGCCACACAGGGCTCCGGCTTCATGCAGGGAGGAACCCAGATCTATTCCCCAGAGAAAAAAAAAAAAAAAAAGAGAGAGAGAGATGTGAAATTAGCCTTGCCAGGTTAGGGAGTGCTTTTAAATTGCAGCAGAAGTGTCTGAGAGATAGCTCTGCTCTCCACAGGAGATTCTCCCCATCCCTGGGCTTTAAGCCTGTTAATAGTGGAGTATGATGATATTATCTGTTTGTATTGCAGCTTTATCACAAACGGCTCCCAGAGTGATTTGCTATCATGCCCTCTGAGAGCCACTGAAATGCGGGCCCTGATGGGAAACGGCGGCGATGCAGCCCCCACCCTGCTTCTGGGTGGGAGAAAGGGGGAATTTGGACCAAGAAAACCATGTCCTTGGCTGCTTGGGACCTCACAAACCAGAAAGGACAGGGGATTTTTTGGTCTTACCCAAGGTATCTACAAGTCCTGCTCTGTCTCACAGGATGAGCTGCTGGCAGGCAGAGGAGAGGAGTGAGACGAGGAGAGGAAAAGCAAAGGGCAGACATACCTTGGTCAGTAATGGCTGGGACAGGTCAGAGAGGACAAGGCTGGCTGCAGCCACTCTGTCCCAGTGCCAGGGCACCACACATGGCCCTGGGAGACGTGTGTGATGTCTCTCTCTGAGGACATCTCCCTGCAGGCAGATCCTAGCAGACTGCGGCAGGAGCAGGAGAAAACAAAGTGGGAGCCCTTTGCCCGGTGGGGAAATACCTGTGTTCCTCACCCTTTCATTCAATCCCAGGTGCTGGCATCTGTTCCCCAGCTCCCAGCCCAGGAAGAGGAGGATTGATGGGTTCAGACCTCTGACGGGAAGCATGGACTCTTTCTTGTGTTCAGACACAAGACTGAGCAGTGACTGAAGGAGAAGCCCAAACCCTGCAGCCTCTAAGCCCAAAATACAAATAATCCACCCTCTAGAGACCCTAGCTCTGCAGAATTAACCCAGGCCACCCTCACCTCTCCACTCCTTTCTGGCAGCATCCTCCTTTGTTCATCCCTGGCTTTGCTGGGATGTGCGGGGCTGAATCCCAGGAACGTGGATGAGGACAGCTCCTGCGTATGGCTGGAGGACCAGCAAAAGCAGGACCAGCACCTGCATGAACCACCTGGACACTGAAGTTCGAGGATACAGTGAGCATCACCTGGCAATGCACACAACTAGAAGTATTTTTGTTTTTCTTCGGCACAGGAAGACAGACACACTTTGCCGTTTCCTTCCTTAAGAGCCAGCCATGGGTGCTATGCCCAGTTCTCCTCCTGCGGCCACTTCGTAGCCAGAGGTGCTGGGCACACTCACTCCGACCCCCTGGAGCATCGCGGGGAGGAGAGAGCTCACTGCTCCGTGCTGGGAATACCAGTGGAGCCACAAAGCGATTTCACTTGCAGCTATATCATCCCCTGATTGACACCCTGTAATAAAGAGATCCGCCACATAATTACCGTGCGTTTGGGATGCAGAACCATTCTTTTTTTTTTTCTTTCCTTTTTTTTTTTTTTTTTCCTTAACCCGGTGACAGCTTTAAACAGCAGTTAAAGTATGTGTTTATATTAATGTCATTAGTTATTTTTGTGTATTTATCTGAAAAGGCTTTTCCTCGGAACGGCAATACAGTAAACAACAGCTCAGGTGTCTTCTGGAGTCATCTCCACCTCTACATGCAGATGAGCTGTTTAAGCGAAGGGGAGGGGAAGGGCCTACACAACTTCTTATTTTGTATGATGTTATCTTATATTATCTTCTTGTCTACCCCAGCCTCACAGCAGAGATGGTAAACCAGGCTTATAGCAAATGAGAGAGGGAGCCTGGCATTTGCTGGTAGGGAGAAAGAGTAATAGATGATGTTTTTTATTAAGAAATATTACCTAGAATGTTTTCCTATTTCAAGGGCCTCCATCACCCTACAATGTAATAAAGAGGGAAAAGAAAACAGGGAGGAGAAAATTAGAATAATGAAGCTGATCAAATAAAAACACGCGGTTATATATGCCTTAAGTCAATAACACCTAGATGTCGCGGCTGGGTTTGTGTTTTTCTGTGATGAGAGGATGGCCACATTTCATAAGCTGATACAAATTATCCCGGAATCAAAATGAAAATGGGGACAAGAGAGAGGTGGTGAAATATTATCAGTCAGGAAGGGGAGCGCGGCTCCTTCCATCACTGTCACTGGGATTTGGCGGCTCCAGCGGACGCGTGGAGCCCGGCCCCAGGGCGCGCTGCTCCAGCACCAGGGCTGGAGCTGACACCAGGAACCCTGCGAGGTGCCATGGGCTTCCCTCCAGCCTCCCTCCAAGTGTCTCCAAACCCTCTCCTTGTGACATCTTTCTGAAGGTCCCATCCATTCCCCAGGGCAGACCCCTGTCCTTCAGAAGCGTGTATGTTAAAGGCCAACCTGGGAGCTTTCATCAGGCTGCTTGGTCCTGCTCCTCAGCCTCCTACCATCCCCAGCAAGCTGTTATAAATTGGAAACACCATTTCTTTACTCCCAGGAATGTGATCCTGCCCGAGAGCTTCTCCTTCCATGGACATGAGGTGCCATCAGAGGTGCTTTGTGCCCACTCTGCTCTTCCCACAGAGGAAGAGAAAAATCAGATCAGCATAAGGCCCCTGGAGGTAAAACCATCTCACCCATGGTGGGACTCAAACAGCAGAATACCAACCGAGCATCTCACTGAGCGTCCCCAGCACAGCACCAGCATGGGGGCTTCACCCCCCGGTGCCATGGGGGTAACAAACCACCTGCAGCACTCCTCTGCCTCCTGCGTTGAATCGCATCCTCTCCCGGCCATGGTGCTGTGATGGACATGACAGAGCTTACCCACGGGCCAGGCTGCAGCTCCACAGTGGTAGTCACCCGTCATTGACTGGGTCATTTGGACATTCTCCTCAGCTGCTGCTCAGTTCTAGGCCGGCAGCAGAAGTCCGTGTTATCTGTCCTTGCGTGTACGACCTTGCTCCGCTGGCTCTCTGAGGTTTAATCACTTCTACTCGTGTTGAGATCACCCAGGTCTTCGGCTATGATATTACGTGCCGCTGCATTGAGGATACTTCCCAGGATTGCATCTCCAGAGCATTTCATTAGCATAAGACTAATTTTTGTACCGAGGTCATTAATTAAAACGTTATACGATGAAAACCTTGCCGTTCCCAAAACCTGCCTCTGAGGACCTCGGTGCACCATCAGCCCTTCGCTTGGCGCTTCCCTCCTGCACACTGCACCGCCTTTTACCCCACTAATTCCCACCTGCAGACGGGGGGATGTCACTCAGTGCTCACTGGACAGGGATCCCTGAGGCTGATATCTGCATACTAGGACAAGAAGGAGAAGCGCCCCAGCAGCAGGAGAGGTGCAAGGAGCGCACGGCTCCACGTGGCCCCACGTCTCCTTAACGATTCCCTCTAGGTGAGTGGCAGGCGAGGCAGGCAAGAAGTAACCTCAGTGATTGCGTTTCTTTGTATGACCCCCTCTAAAACTTTTGGCATCAGATAAACAACTCCCAAGGGTCAATTAACATGTCTTGAGATGATTAGAGTCTGACACTGATGAAACCCAGCAGTAATTAGCAAATTAAAAAAAAAAAAAAAAAAAAAAAAAAAAAAACACCTTTTGATTAGTACTCAGCATAATTCCCTCCAATTATTCAAAGTTCATGACTACAGGGGGTGGAATATCTCCAGGAATATTTATTTATATCCCTATTTTTTTCCAATCAACTTTGTGAATCTAGTTAATCATCAGCACTTGAACTTGTTAACTGGGAGAGTTTCAGAGCTGTCACTCTGTCTGATTGCTGGCGACAGCCTGGGGAAGAGTCTGGGGAGGACAGAGCATTCAAATACCTGTCTCAGGCAAAGAGAAAGCAGAAAGAAAACAAACAAACAAACAAAAAAAGTTGAAAAAAAAATCCAACTCACTGCAGCAAGGGAAAATAAAAATACAGTGTTTTCCCTCTCTTTGTTTAGAGTCACAGCTTGGTGCAGGCATGTTTTGCATCAGGCTGTCAGACAGTGCTTTGCAAAGGCAGGCAACACACCTCCTTCTGCACACAGACAAAATCCTCTCCGAGGAGATGCTCGTGCCTGCAGAGTCCAAATATCTGGGCAGGAGCAGGCCAGGCAGCCAAGCTTGCCCTGGGAATGTGATCCACTGTAATGCAGGCAAAGGATGGCCTGGGGCTGCTGAGCTCCTGGGCTGCAGGAGCAGTAAATCAGCCCCGCAGCCAGCCCCGGCCATCCCTCCCTGCTGCCTGTCCAGGGGCAAGGCATGGCAAGGCTGGGCTTCCTCTGGAAGTCATCGTCACCTGCAGGGAAGTTTTGCTAAAGGATTTCATGCCTGTCTTCAGATGGCATGAGAACCGATTCCCTGCCCTAAATCCTCCCACATCCTCTCCAGGAGGAGGGAGGGGACCAGGGACCATGAAGCTTCTCCTTCTCAGTCTCTCCACGAAGCTGTTACAGCAACCGGTGCTCGTGGCTGCCTGGAGGACGAGGTGGGGAGCAGCATCCCACAGAGGCAGGATGGGGAGCAGCAGCCCACAGGGATGGCACCAGCATCCCTGCCCCAAGCCCACACTGCCATCAGTGACCCCATCCCACAGCCCCATCTGCCCCAGACCTGCCGCTGTCTCCTTGCTCCCAGAGGTGCTCCCAGACCTGCGGGGGAGCTGGACGAACAGGGAGCCGCTGCTCAGCACCACAAAGGATTGAAGTGGTCAAAGGGCAGCACACCCATGCCTCCTGGGCTCCGCAGCCCCCTCTCTGCTGACCGTTGCCCCCCACAAGCGGTCCCACGTGGACAGAGCTGCTCCCCATGCAGGTGGCCCCAGGGATTTTCCTTCCCAGCCTACAGGGCTGAGCGCTAGGGACACAGAGACCCAACCGCCTGGAGAATGTGCTTGCTGGGCTCTGAGCTTCAGCTCCTCCGCCCTCAGCTTCATTAAAACCTTCTTCCCTGCCTGAGTGCGCCCTGAGGGATGGAGACTAGGCCCAGATAGGAAGACGTATGCTTAAACCTTTCAAAGCCATTTTTCATTGGACTTCTCTAAATTCATCGCTGCAGACTAACAGAGATTTTCTCTCTAGTTTAGATGACTTTTTTTAGATTTTTTTTTTAATTTAATCCTATCCAGAGAGAGCCCTCTAGGGAGCTCCTAACCCTGCTTTAATAACATGCTCATTAGCAAGGTTATTCAGGGAGTGGTTTCTATTTGACACTCCAGCATCTTTCCAATTAATGTTGCTTTAAAACAAGCAAACCTTAAAAAAAAAGAGAGAATATCAAACAGCTCAGAGTCAGCACTGCGGGAAACCAGCAATTTCCTCTGGATTTTCATCTCCCCTCTCTCCAAAATTTGGTTCTTAGCTTCCCAGCCATTTGCTGAGACAGGAGTAAATTAAAAGACTACAAGGCCCCGTGGTTCTGGAGCCCGAAGCCAGGAAGGGACACAGCAGGAGGGACACCGAGGGCATCTCAATGGAGCTGGCCTTAGCTCTGCAACATGTGTTGTGTTCATGCACGGTGGTGGTGAGCAGAGAGATGGTGCCACACGTGCAGGAGCAGGGACACAAAACTCCTTGAGTATCTCTCTGGGCTCACCTAGCTGCTTGCAGCTTTATTTCCCCCTTTTGCTTAGTTATTTTGTAAAGGCTGGAGGAGCCCAGAACTCTGACCTCATGCAGTGACCTCCCACATCGTATTTCCAGGTGCGTGCCTCAGTTTCCCTTCCGCAGAGGGGGGCTCTGGGTGCAGGTACCACAGCAACGTGCTGAGGCCTCTCTGCCGCAGGAGCAAGAAGAGGGAGAGCCTCGCACGGCAGCAGCCTCAGGAGGTGAAGCATCGCAGTGGCAGGGCACAAACTATCCAAACCAGCTCCCAAACACAGTCCATTTGCCCACAATAGGCAGGACCGAAGCACGTCCTTCGTTGTGCACCGCCTCCCCTGCCGCAGCAGCAGGACCTGTTAATTTCATTTTAGATTCAGAAAATTGAAAATCTGGGCTGGAAACAGGGAAATCAGAGGCATGCACAGGACACAGCCAACTGCAAAGAAATATTACCGTTGGCAAGGCAGCAGCTGCACAGGGAGCGTGACAGGGCCAAATTCTGCCCCATCCAAGGGTTGTTCTGCCTCATGGACCAAGGAGAGCTGCAGCCGCTCGCACCGGGGCTGAGCAGGGCCAGGGAGGGCTGGGAGCAGCACTGAAAAGCTGCGAGAGCCGCAATAAGGGGGCTCAGAGCCTGCATATCCCTAGAGCTGGTACCGACACCAGGAGGAGATTTGCGCAGGGCTTCCCTCGGTGCTGTCCTCAAGTCATTCCCCACGGCTTGGACTGAAATAAGGGGATAACTGTGTTGCCTAGGGCAGCTTGGCCAGCAACACGTCCCTGTCCATGACGCAAGGAAAAAAAATGTCAGCGTTACCCATTCGTAGGAAGAGCTGAACCCTGAGCAAGTCTGCTGGCATCCTCCACTCATGATCATTGTGAGCCCCCCTTAGGCTCTTCCCTTCGCCTTCCTCAGCCTTACGCAGAGTTTTGGCTCCTTCCTCGTTAATTAAATGAGAGCCGTCTGCAGCCAGAGCTTGAATTGCACCTGCCCGGAGCAGCGGGCATTGATTGGGATTGCTGCATCGTTGTGATTGCAGAGATTCGCACACCAGTCAAAACAAGCAGGGAGCGCAGGCACATGCTGAGTGCTTCCCTTCCACCGCCGCGCACCCGAGGCCTGTCCCCAGCTCTCCTTGCACAAGCTGAGAGGCGAGGCTGAGCAAAATGATTTTTTTTTTTTTTAATTTTGCCTTGGGCTGTGGCTGCATGCAGCGCTGTGCAATGGACGTGTTGGCAGCTGCTGGTGCCGGCTGGAGACGTTGATGGGAGCTGAGGTGGTGCTGGAGCTGCGGCTCTGCCCGTCCTGGGTGAGTCCTCTCCAGCAGGCTCTCGGCAGCTGGTGCTCCCCTGCCTGCTTTTATGGCTGGGGTGGAACACAAAAAGCCAATGAAAGGGATTTAAGCGGAATGGGCTAAGTTAGAAGAAGGAGCACAAAGATGAAAGAGGAGCAATGAGCGAGGCTGCATGGGAGCTCTGCCCAGCGCTTCCCAAGGGGCTGCCCACTCTCCTCCCTGCTGCCTCCTCCACCTTGCTGTCCCTGAAAAGTCCTGAGCAGTAAAAAAGAATGACCGAGACTCACCAGTGTGTTGGGAAGAGCCCATCCCCGAGAGACAGAAGCAGCTCACAAGGGCTGTGGTGGCACAGCCACCTCAGGGAGCGCTGGGACAGAGCCTGTGAACAGCTTGGGGACAGGAGGGTTGGGCTGTGCCCGGGTCCCCTGCCTCTAGCAGCTCTGCCATCACACTGGGCACAGTGGGACCAGTAGATGTCAAACCAGCCAGCGAACAGACAATCCAAGAAGCAAAATCTTGGGTGAAATCAGGCTGAATTTGGCAAACCTGCAAGGAAAATCCTTAGGGGAGGGAAGCAGGGGGGAAGCATTGCCCTCTTGTATTTAGGCTTTCTGCTGTGGTTTTGGTTTTCTTTGAAGACCAGACCTCACCTTAGAAGGGAGGTAAAGAGAAGGCAGGCAATGTTTCTGACAGCTGCAGTCCCCAGCTGAACAATGAGGGTAAGGAAACGGAGTGACCCGACCCAAATTCTTCCCATTGGTTTATGGGGTCAGAAACCAGCCCAAATCCCTTATGAAGCACTTTTCAAGCTTTCCCCACCAAATGCTGAAAAAGTCGTGTTTTTGGAGGTCTGGAATAGATTCTTCAATGTATTTGTTTGGAGCAATAATGACATCCAGTGGCTGGTTAGCTTAGTCCTCGAGGGGAATCGTGAATGAGCATCCCCAAGGAGCGGTGCCCGTCCTGGCGCTCTTCGAGGCTGGTAAAGTGGGGCAGGCTGGAGCAGAAGCAATCGTGTGCAGGACACGTGGGACTGCTCTCACACCTGGAAGGGACAGCACTAGGATTAGTCCTGCGCCTCCTCCAGCAACCAGAGAACCTGCTCCGAGGACATGCTCCTGCTGAATCCTCCCCAGGCAGTCCCGAGCCCGCTTCCTTTGAAGCTAAAAGCCTCTTGGCTTCAGGGAGGGCGCAGGATGAGAGCCAGGAGCTCTGCTTCTGGCTGCCCCAGGCTTGCTGGAGGAGCACGGATAGCAAAAGCACACCTAGAGAAACAAGTCAGGCTGTGTGGGCACTGTCTGCTGACAGAGCTTGTGGCATCAAGCAACAAAAGCCACTTGAGGTCAGGTTGAGCTTGTTCTGTGCCCAGTTGGACCGCTGGGACACCACAGGGGGCATCTCTTGGTTCTGGTGGCTCAGAAAGCAAGCCACCACAGTGGCTTTCTCACATCCCCTGATGGCAGCAAATGCAGGAGGATGGTTTATTTGAAGTGTGAGGTTTGCCCTGTGTCTGTTTCTCACCTGCTTCCCGTCTCAGGGAGAGCCACCCTTGCCCTGGATCCATCTGCAGGATCAGAACAGCCACAGCCAGACCAGGCATTACCATAGCCAACATATCAGCTGGGTGGGATGTCTTCGGTTTCACAGGTCCTTGGCCAGATGCTGCGCAGGCCCAGGAGCTGGTGGTCTCATTCTGCTCCTCTTGGCCAGCTGCTGGTGCATGGGAAGCAGGGGGTGATCCCGGACCAGCCCTGCTGCCGAGGTATCTCCAGTGAAATGAATTGTTGTACAGGAAAACTTCTCCAATATTTGCCAGGGGATTTTGCTGAGGGAGAGGCAAGGCAGAGCCAGCTGTAGTGAGTGTGCAGCACAGTGCAAGAGCAGGGAGAGAAAGCCCAGGTCTGACCCCAGCAGCAAGCGGGTGCATGGCCGCAGGCGATGCTGCCAGCTGTTTTACAATCTCATTTCATACAGACATTGTTTTCCCTGCCTTCAGTTCATTGCTGTTGCTCTTCTGGCCTGTGGGGAAGGGAATGGAAAGGGAGAAAAGGGTAAAAAAAAAAAAAAAAAAGAAAAAAACGGGAGGGAAAAAGGATTTTAAAAAAAAAAAAAAAAAAAAAAAAAAAAGTTATTGCAGACCCACAGGAGCCTTCCAGCATAACATTTAATAGGCTTTCTCCTGTTATATTAGCACTAGACAATCGAACTGTTCAGCACAAGGTTATTTCCCTCTAGGATAGAGCAGTGGCTTGGTGAATGCTTAAGGAGATCTAACAAACATGTTATTGCATTCCTGAAGGCGGAGGGACCACCAGCGACCCGTGCTGGTCTCTAATTGCCTCTGTGCTGCCGGGTTTGGGACGAGAGAAACCAGTGGTCTGGGCTCTAAAGGAGTCACGCCGCACCCTGCCTCTGCCCTGGGAGGAGGGGACCACGTCCCTGGCCATGCTCTGATATTCGGGATATTTGGGATATTCAGCATTCCTCTCCCAGCTCACCTTCCCAACACACTGCTGCTGGCTGCCGTTGAACAGCTGACACTTCTCCCCCCCCGAGACCTCTGCTTCCTAACACCAGCACTCAGCCCTCCATCACTTCCAAAATGCTGCAGGAATGGGCACAAATCACACCCGCAGCCCCCGCTGACCCTGCAGCAGCCTCTCCTGCCCGCACCACGGAGCAGAGCACACCGAGTGATCCACTGTCCATTCCCATTACAGACCCCAGACCCAAGCTGGTCTTAATGGCAAAAAGTCGGTTTCGGTTATGGAAATTGATTTTTTCCTCTTGCAGCCCATCCCCATCAGGTACGGCGTTGTCAGTCACTAATTAAAGAAAATCATTTATTTTCTTCCTTCAGGCAGTTCCCCTTGCAGCCTTACATCTTAGCCTACTTCTCGCCTAGCCTCCTCCACCTATTTAACTTCCTTAATCCTTCGTCCCCTGTCTCCTCGCTGCAATGTCCCACTGCTGCCTCACTGCCATGCCCCAGGCTGGATGTGATTCCCCTGGGATCTCCCCTGTGCTGTGCAAGGCAAAACAGATTCAGGGCCTACAGGCAGTGCTACTAAGGGGCACTTCTCTCTCACCCTTTCTTTATCTCTTACTCTTCCTTTTGTCCTTCCCCCTTTCCGTTTCCTTTTCCCTTTCCCTTTCCCTTTCCGTTTCCCTTTCCCTTTCCCTTTCCCTTTCTCTTTCCCTTTCCCTTTCCCTTTCCCTTTCCCTTTCCCTTTCCCTTTCCCTTTCCCTTTTCCCATCCTTTCGTCTCTTTTCCTTTCCGTTTCTTTCCCAAAGAAAATCCCTCCTAGGCCAACGTACAGAGCTGAGGATGGTGCGATCCCTTTGAGCACCCAGTCCCCCCAGGGCAGAGATGCTCAGTCTCACATTTTCCAAGGTCGTGTGGCTCTTTTGGGAAAGTGAAGGAGCCTCAACACCTCCCCAGCCTGGCACTGCTCTGCTGCTGGCATAAATCCTAGCTCCCCTGTGCTGCAGCAAGCCATTCAGGGATCTCTTAAATGACATTACCTTTTCCTTGTACGTTTTTGATCCAAAGCACAGGAGAAAGCTAACAGAGGGAAATCAGCAGTTTAACTGGCTGATGTGGCAGTTCATAAGCAAGTCAGCTTACATGGGTTTGGATGATAAAGAAATTGGCTAGTGGGAAGAATATTTACAGGAGTCTTTTCCCAGCTTTGGAATTAGAGAAAATAATCCTACTGAATTAAACAAAAGTGATAATAATATAAGAGAGAGCTTCTTAAACGTAACAGCTTCCTTCCTTGCCAGCAACACAGAACTCAATGTTTTCAACACATGTATAATACATTTTTAATGTAAACAGCAGGAGGCATAATTCCAGCATAGGAAGTGAAACAGAGAAATTGTTCAGGAAGGGAGCTGGGGAAATTGCTAACGTTGCACGCAGAACGAAACTTTCTCTAAATCCCATCTCTGTCTGTGGGGCATTACAGCATCAATGCTATTATCACCGCACGCCACGGACAGCTTATTGCTATTAATTATGTTAGCGAAATAAAGGATCCTTTCTGGCTGGACTGGGTGGACAATGTTAAGCCGTGCTGGAAAAGCTGGATAAACCTCATTAAGGGAAATTTGGCACTGGGAGAGAGAGCACTGCAGCTCTCACCAAGTTCGGGATATTTTGGAGGAAATACCAGCCCATGATAATGGTGATCTCAAGAGACAGGGCATGACTGAGCATCCTTCATCCTGCAGCCCACTGGGCACAGGGGAGGGGGGATCTGCCCAGGAAGGGACCATCCCCACACCTTACCACCTCCTCAGCCACCAGATGTAATGGGAGCTGCATCACAACCCTAATCCTGTGGTTATGAGCTCTGCCCCTTCATTCTGGGGCTCCTTGGATAAAGAGAATGTGGGGAAAGGGCTGTGGGTCCTAGAAGGTACCCAAAGGGGTGGCAGGGCCCTGCTGCTCCCAGCGGGTGGCAGGCTGTGGGGACGGCCGGGTTGCGCATCCTGCTGGCTCCCGCTCCATCTCGTGTTTGTTCTGAAGACACGGGTGATGGATGAAGGAGCAGGTTTATTATGCATGCAGACAAGAGCGATCAGGGAGGGATGGCAAGGACATTTTGAGGACAAGGCTAGAATTCAAAATAATTTAGACTAGTTGGAGGAAAGGGCCCCAAATCCAGGGGTGAAATGCAAACCGGGGACAGCAGCAAGGTGCTGGAGGCACGGAGTGCTCAGATCCAGGTGGGGATGAATGGAGGTTCCAGAAGGGAGCTGGGAGAGCAGCAGGTGCAGGGCAATTGAGCTGTTGTGAAATGGGATGGAGTCAGGCAGGCGTGTGCCACATGAGGAATGGTCCCTCGCCGTACTTAGCCTAAGAAATAGCAGAGGGGGGCTGTTAGCCTTGTCTCTCCCTCAGCTTAACTGTTAAGTCCTTAAGGCCTTTAAAAGATAACCTTCGGGAGGAAGGGAACAGCCTGTTCTCCATGCCTGCGGCAGACAGGACAAGATGTCACGGGCTGGAAGTGCAGGAAGGGCAAACGGGGTTACACCCGGAGAGCTGTCTTATGGGGCCGCTGGAGCAGGTACCCTGCGGGTGCTGGGGAGTCTCCACTCAACAGGCTTAATAGCAGCTGAGCTACAAACTTTTCTATCAGTGTGCAGGTCCTCCTTCCTTCTGTGGTGTCCAGAATGCCAGCTGTGTGGCACAGGGAGTGCAGGAATTTCAGCCGTGCTCAGGGAGAGGAGCGGGTCTGGGTTCCCCCCAAAGCCTCTTCCCCAGCACAGGGGAGGCAAGGCCATCTCATTGCCCTATGAATTAATGCAGCGCTGAATAATTGGGAAAAGATTTAAGTGATGCTATTTTCGAAGGCAATATTGAACGTAAATAGACATGGCCAGGTGCCAGCTTCAAAACATAACAGTTTCCAATGCAGCCAGGAGAGGCATTCAAAGAGTCTTTTGAAAAATCCATTAAGGCTCCATCAAAACAAGGAGCTTTTCATGACAGACACATAGGTGCCTCCTTCAGCTTGGCCATTGAAATACAAAAATCAGGCAGGTTTTCTCCTCATTTTCCTTCACTCAGATTCAGCCCCTCCAGGAAAAAAAAAAAATAATAATAATAATTAAAAAAAAATCATTATATATATATATATATATTTGTTACGGGAAAGAAAGCAGCGCCGTTTCAAGTTTTAACAGATCTCCCACTGATCAGGCTTAAATCTGCTGCACGCTGCCTTCAGTCGAGCTCTCAGCCCCGCTGCACTGCTGCTGGCATGGAAGGGACTTAGCAGGCAAGCAGAGAGCTCAGCAGAGCACGACCCTCATCCAGCTCCAATATGCAGAAGCCTTTCAAGGCTGAAAAGCCCAAGCTTTTGCCTTTCCACCAGTAGGTCTCTGAACACCTCTGGGTCTTCATAATAGCAGCTTCTGCTTCATTATTTCAATTTCTGCATGAGTCACAGTTCCCCCCATGTACTACTTTTCTGTTCCTGCTCTGCCTCAGAGATAAGATTTCAGTGTCCCAGAGCAGAGATTTGAGAAAATTCAGGCAATGGGTTCATGTCCTGGAAAAAAGGAAAAAAAAAAAAAAAAAAAAAAAAAAAAGGAATCTTATCTACGACAAAATGGGAAAAGGAAAGGGGAAAAATAGGTTTGTAATAAGGTTGTTAAGAGACTAAATCAGTGCTTCCTTAGGAAGTCTGTACGATGTAAAGTGCCAATTAATGTGCACATGATGTGAAATATGAATAGGCCGGGGTTTTGGCTCATCCCCCAGTGCCAACCAAGTGAGGGGCTTGAGTCGACAACACAAGTAGCAATCTGAAGGGAGAAAAGGAAAGCCTTTCATCCCGATCGGGATGTGCCTCCAGCCATAGCAGAAGGACAGAGGAAGAAATACGAGTTAGGAAATGCCAAGATCCGGAGAAGTGACCTGAGGGTGCCCGTGGTCTGCCTTGGACATGTGCTGGATGAAAGCCCCCAGCCCTGAAAACATTTTTTCCCAGTCATGAATCCCACAACTGTTGCAAACTCATGCAGACAAGCAAAGACCTCAGACTGAAAAGGCACAGCACACACTACAGCTGTGGACCCCCATGCACTGGGTCACGCTCATCAACCACTCCGCCTGGAGCCGCCGGCACCAAGGTATTTTTAAAAGGCTATTTTAGGAGACAGGACAAGGGGCAAATTGTTGAGAAAGCCACCAGAACTGGTCATTTGATTCTTCAGGAGATCTGCATGTCTGTGAAGGAGCTGGATGCTGGGACAGTAGGCTTTCGGCTGTGCTCTCGGACCGTCCCAGCCAAGACAGGATCAGTGCTCACATCCTGCCTGGCTTTTGATGCTCTGGACCAAGCCAGGCTGGTGCTGAGGCACTGAGGAGAAGCCAAAGCCACTCCTGGTGCTCTCTGTACTTACAGCTGCAGTGCAATCAAATCCATCAGGCAGGAAGAGGAGTTCAGTTGGCGCTGTCGCGTCCCGGAGGAAAGCCGGGTTGACTCAATTAGAAGACGCGTACGAGTATTGATTAATGTCAAGTACACATTCTCTCTCTCTCAACTATGTGGAGCACTGGTAGCTTATTTGCCCCCTCCAGGTTGTTCTTAATTTCAAACCAACACAATCCTTGTTGTTCCAAACGTACAATACAAATTGACAATATAATGCGGTTTGTATTACCGCAGTCCCTACTGGCCTCTAATGAGTTACTAATTCAGCCATCTGATTTCCTTGTTTTATTTCCTTTGTGCTTGTGGGTTCCACACTCCCTGCAAATGTATTTCTTGTTGATGTTCCAAGCCAAGTCACCTCACAGCAGTAGGCCGCCCTACAGATTTTTCTTGTCTTTGGACCTCACCGTAAAGGTGGCCATATCTCCTCCTGCAGGACTCTTTCCTCATCCCCAGGGCAATTTTTGTGCCCCAGGTGTGGGGTGAGGGCAGGTTCCTGGGAGCCATCCCCCCCCGTGTGCTGGGACAACTGGTACAGAGCAGAGAGCAGAGCCTGGAGCTACCCACCCCAGTTTACCTACAAAACTCAGGCTGGCCCTATGCAGGGAATGGGTGTTGCAACCTCAGGTCTTCCAGGACAAAGGAAGCATTAGACCCTCACTGAACGCATCTGCCTACAGAGCTGTTTCTTCAAGAGGGAATTCTTCATCTCTGCCTGGGGAAATAAAGCCATTTGAATATCTTGTTATAAAATTAAGAGCTAACCGGGCTCTCCCCCAGCTGAAAACAGAGACCTCGAGACCCTGCAGCTCAGTCAGAGCAGCCAGGAAGGTCCAGCTTTCTGTGCCAGCACTGCCAGTCTCCTCTCCAGGCAGTGCAATCCCAGAGCCCTGCAGCTTGTTGCATGGCACTGCCTAAATGCACTGGCTGTATTGCATAAGGCTGGGGACTCAGAGATCCCATGATCTCACCAGAAGATATTAAAATTCTCCATCTTCCTCATGCTTGATGAAGGAGGGATGAACTGTGCTTGGGCCAGTTGGAAATTAAACCGTTTCAAGTGCATAACGTCTATTGCTCTCCTTGGGGATGACTCAGGATGTGAGCAACACAGTTCTGGTGGAATGGCACTGGAGAGGACAGCAGGGCCAGCACTTCGGCTCTCTATTTATGGGCATCATCAGAGAAGCTTTATTGGATACATATTTTGCAATCCTCTCCCTCGAGGGTCCAGCTGACTTTCGCAATATCTTTTTCTCTTGCTTTCAGTAGTTGATTTTATCTCTGTGTTGTATATCTATGTATTACATGGAAGGGATTTGGGGAAGGCTCCCTCAAAGTACGGGGAACTGGCAGGTGATCCCCATTTGGCATAGGAAGGGAATGTGGAGCTCCAACCTGGGGTGCAAGGTCCGGAGCGGGTCTGTCCCTTCTGCCTGTCTCCTCACCGTGCTTCCCTCCTCCAAAGGAGACCGGCGAAGTGCTTGCCTTGCACAAAGGAGACCTGCCAAGGCTGCTCGCTCTTCTGGTTGCCTGCCAAGATGTGCTGCTTCCCCCATTTCGGCCACCTCTCAAGGGCAACCGATGCCCTCCCCGAGAAGTGCCACGTTCCTGGAGAGTGGGTTCTCCCCTCTCCAACAGGTGAGAGGTCTGAGGATTTCCTTCCAAATGGGGAAAAGAAAGCAATATTTGGAAAGTTTTCACAAAGCCAGCATGTCCCGTGGGGAGTCTGGGTCAATCAAATGTTTTCTTTTGCTCTCTGTTTTCCCATGTAAGATAAAATGTGGATGAAAAATTGACACGAAGCGAAAATGACTGAAGCTTTGTTTGAAAAATCATAAAAGCAGAGCACTGTAAGCTAGAAGTTACTTTTGAAAAGGGAATGATCAAAACAATATGGCCTGATGTGTCAAAATAGCATTTCCAGCAAAAAGTGCTTTGATGGCATTTTTTCCGAAAAGCTCTTCATTGCACCTTCCCCAAAATAACTGCTCCTGGTGATATCAGATCATCCAGGCATTTTCCCCTCTTCTATTTCCCCTTTAAGCAGTGGTGATGTGTATGGCCTCTCCTTCTCTCTTGCTGTGCTATGGGACATTTAGTCTTTTGTACAAAGGTCTTGTGATTATTGTTGGCCATGGAGGGAGCTTTTGTGTAAATGCACGACTTCCTAGACCCTTTCAGACTTCACAAAGGTATCGTGTTTGCCTCCAGTGGCCAGGGATTGGTCTTAGCTGATACAGATGGCCCCAGAAGAGTGGTGATTTATCAGAAGCGCAGGCACATGAGGGAGAGTGAGCCTGACATGTAGGGTGCGTTACACGTTTTGGCCCATTCATATTCATAAGTCCAACGCGCATCTGCTAGCTGAGGCACATGTATAGAGCAGATATTTGGGTAGGACGGTGTGTGCTTCTGCAGTCGTCAGCATGGCATTGAGATGGCCGGCACGTAGTAGAAATATATATAGGAAATGATAGTTGGAGCATGATTGTGTGATCTCTGCTCGAGATAGTACATGCTGAACTCCGTCCACACGAGACGGTACAGACCTGAACAGAGCATAATGAATGCCCTTCTTCATCATGCAGGTGTCACTTCTCCTGACTCAGATTCAATTACACTCGTGGAGCTGATTGCAGATTTCAGACTACTCTCGCATATCAAGAGCATATTCAGTGTTCCGGGGACTCAATGAAACAAAATGTCAGCATGTGGTCTTCTTTACAGCC
Source organism: Oxyura jamaicensis (assembly GCF_011077185.1). Classification (NCBI taxonomy): domain Eukaryota; kingdom Metazoa; phylum Chordata; class Aves; order Anseriformes; family Anatidae; genus Oxyura; species Oxyura jamaicensis. The sequence continues at coordinate 5,527,150 of NC_048906.1, forward strand.
CCTGGGTCTTGTTCATCCCTGGTGGAGCTACATAAAGAACAAGCCTGGCCTATTTTGTCAGATGCAGGGATATCTGTGGAATAGTATGTTCAATCTCTTATGTCAGGCCATCTATCTCTCCTCAGCAAAATGCATCTGTGATTACTTCTCCGTTTGCCGTTTTGTTTTTTAAATATAGAATTATACAGTAGCCCTCCAAGGGAAGGAAGGGGGAATGAAAATGTTTCATTTAAAAGTTTATCTACTTGAAGTAAAGTTAGAGAGAGCGCTGAGCATCTCAGGTGCTGGTTACCCTGTAAATGAAAAATAATGAAGACAGAGAAGAGGAATATTAAATGAAGTGAATTCCTCAGGGATTCATATCTTGGCTCATATACAAGTCTGAGCTGATGCAGGAGAGGAATGGGAAGGCTGGGCTGGTTGAGAGGAGACAGTCAGAAGAAGAGAAAAAACTTCAGTGGAGCCTGGGTAAGGTGAAAAATAGCTCCACCGACAAACCAGTCCTGGCTGGATTCACCCCACATAACAGCAGTGATGGGGTTTGCCCTCAGAACCAAATGGCAAAGCAAGTCCAGTGGTGAGCTTAACCACCCATGCAGCCGAGATGTCAGGGTGGCTCAGTTTGCACGGAGCTTACTGGAAGGAAGCTGGCATCCACACCACTCCCTCTCCTCCAGCCAGGGATCCTGTCTCTGGGGACCACACAGTGCCTTTTGGCAGACACAGCCCCCTTCGTAATTCATGGCAGGCTTCCGTGACACTGTCCCTGGATGCTTTCTCTTGCCTGTGCAGGACTGTGAGACCCAGGACCAGTGCAAGAAACACCAACCCCCCCCCAGCAGGTTGCTCATCTTCTGGCTAAGACGGGTCCTGGCACATTTTTTTCTTAGCCCTGCTCTCTCCAGCTTCTCGGTGGGAGCTGACGCTGTGGGAGCCGTGTTGCATTGCTGTGTAGGTAAGTAGAAATCTCCACTCAAAAGCTCTAGCTTGGCTTCCAAGTCAACAATGAATAAACTGCGGTGGAGAATGCCGTGTTGTAATGCAGGTCCCAGCTGGCTCGGGGAACGTGGTTCTGTTGGAGACCATATTTCACGGTGTGTAACTGTGACAGGGTTTCCTGAAGCAGGCCAAATGTGGGAACATTTCTCACTCCTTGAAAGTTAATGTTTGTTCCTCAGCACAGATTTACAATTTAATTTTTTTTTTTTTAAAAAAAAAAAAAAAGGCAAGAGAAGAAATGTTGATTAATGCTGCTCTTAATCATCAAGGCTTCCACTGGGGACCACCTGGTTCTGCCCTCCCAGCCCATAACATGCATTACAGGACTAACAGTACAAAAAATCAGAGAGGAGAATATCATAAGAATGAGGCAAATTGGCAAATTTGGGTCTCACTTGCTTGGGAGAAATTCTGTGACAAAAGTAGCCTTTCCATCTTTCTGTGACCACAGAAGCTCAGCTTGGCCCAGCGCCTTCTTGGTATTGAATGTTTTCCTGGCTTCTAATCTGTAGGACCTTTCCCCAGCAAGCGTCCCTTCAGGCTCCCATTTGTAACGTTTGCATGATATATCAGGAAACATCTAATCACAGTATGTCTAAAATGAGACATCAGTCCATGACATGGAGTCCTCTCTGGGAAATTATCTGCTGCGCTGCAGGCTCTGAAGGGGAGATCTGTTACCATTCAAGAGCTGCCCCATTCAAAAACTGCTGAAGCAAATAGCAAAAATTCTCTGAGTCAAGCCTGATCCAAAGCCCCAGCCAATATCAGGGAGCCCTATTCTGTCAGAAGAGCCTCTTTTCAGATAAGACTTTCATCCAAGGTTATCCGAACACTTGCAATCAAGTGGCATTTTGTACTAACATTAATCCCGGTGTCCTGGCCACAATCCAGTTCAAGTAACAACATTCTGCCAACCTAGATTCCTCCAGAGGTTTCAGCAGGATGCAGTTTTCATCTTCCTTGCTGTCTTCCATTTCGGGGCAGTTAATTCTGGACGGTGTGGAAGACTGACCATGTTCCACTCTGCTGCTGGCAGGATTACACTGACGGAGAAAGCGGACCTTGGAGCAAGTAGGAATTATCTAGGAGCAAAATACTGCATGAAACAGTTTATTAGTAACAAATGGCTTTTAAAACACACTTGTACTTTTCCTTTATATTCTGGTATCAATTTAAAATATAGAGCTGGAATACCGCTGAGATCCCTGAGAAAGGTTATTGGCAATCCCAGCAATCAGAAAAGAGAAGTGTATTTTAAGTTGTAATCAATAGGCTTACGACACAAATGAAAGGGAGGTGTTACGTAAGGATTTTTTTCCACCGTAGAAAGCCCTGACAGCCAGTTATTGCAGTGAGGAAGAGAAGCCATCCAGATGGACTCTCTGTCACACTAATGAAGCCGTCTCATAACTGTAACAGAGCCCTCATGTATCTGCTGTGACACTTAGCAAATCCGGGCATGAATAAATAACCGAAGTCCAATTGAATTAACCTCCAACTGATCAGCACTACTAAACAAATTATCCTAAACTCCGAACGAGATTAGAAGGACTGGCACAGGCCAGAATCATGTGGTAGGAGTGTTAATTCAGTTTAACAAGTTTAAACCTAATCTCTTAGCGTTCTCTGATCCCAGGGTTTCAGGGCAAACTGGTTTCAAAATGCTCTTGGAAGCGATAGGAAAGGAAACTCGCATGAAGTTGTGAGCAACAATATGAGCAACAGGCTGGAGCCCCCTGGAGAAACAGAAGTAAAGTGAGGAGCAGAGAAAGACTGAAGCAGAGCATTTCTTGCAGACATATAAGAGAAAGTAGGAAATGACATCGATTTCCTTTTGGAATATTCAGACCTCATTTCCAGGATGAAATTTTAAAAGTTCACAGCAAATCCCCTTTTCTTGATGATTATGTTTCTAGGACAGAAATAGATAAGCATTTGTGAAATAAGGGACAATATTTTAATGCCATTTTCCTCTGTGTATAATTGCATTTTTTTCTCCTCACAGTACGTGTATGCTGTACATCAAAGGCACGATTCCATTATTAAAAACCTCATTTTATTACTTAGGATGGTAATAACAAACAGTTTTGATACTGTTGTGTGTTTTTTTTAATGTTGGTTCATTTAATTTTAATGTTGATTCTTTATGTGGTCAGTGAAAATTAACTATTTAAACTTCAGCTTTAACAGACTTAACATTTTACAGGTTTCTGAAATGTCAGATCTGCTTACAAGAGAAAACATTTATTCTGTCACTCTCTAGGGACAGGAACGGATGCAGAAAATTCTACAAGTGTTATGAAATGGAGATAACAAGGATCTGAAGCACTTCTAAACACAAATTTGTGCAGCATATGCACATGCCTCACAAAATCTTTCGAATTGCAGTATTCTTCACTGATCCAATGCCAATGTTTTGTCATAGCTATGTCCTTCAGTATGGCTTCCAGTTTCTTAAAATCTTACATTTTTTTTCAGAGATGAGTCAGGTCACTGTCTGTAGATGGAGACTGGGATCTCAGAGCTTATACATCCCACTGAAGGGTGCCTGCCTCCATTCTTTTGCCTTGTCATGGTATGTCTTTATGCAGGTCTGACATTTATGACCAAAAAATGTGTTATTCATTCTTTATGGTGATCTACAGCATAAATAACGTGGTGGGTTTTTGTTTGTTTGTTTTTGTGCTAAGTCTTTTAATTTTGACTAGATGACAAAAAAATGTAATGAACTACAAAAGAGTTCATTCAGACACCAGGCATTTCCACCATCCCTGTCTTCAAAATCTGTGAAGAACTTAAAAATTAGATGGTGCCATTTTCACCTAACATCCTAGAGTGTTTCCTAACACCCAGAATAATTCTGAATTGTTTGCATTAGCAAGGCACAGAGCTACCCACTTCATCAGATGCCTGAATATTTCCACATATTTAAGTTCTGCAAAATGAATACCTCCTGTAATTCTGAAACTTTTGTTACATGACCCTCAAAATCCAATCATGACTACTGCACACTTTGCTGTTATTTATGCAGAATATGAACTAAAAGTAAATATTGATTCTAATTTTCCACTGCGTGCACTGACTGATATCTCCCAAAGTTAACAGTAGCATTATGAGCTGCAAATGATGATGCATTGTCAAAGTTGAAAACATTTGGTTATATGCCTCTTATATTTTCAAATATTCCCAGTGCAATTTCATAACTGTCTTGAACATAATGAGACAATGGATTTTTCCTCTTTCAACTGTGTAATAATGAACAACTATTAGAAACAATTTATTATTTCCAGAGTTTAAGGGATCAGTGGCCACAGAGAAAATATGCCCTTTTCAACCAAGTTTTTAATTGTTTTCTCACTTGAAAGAGGAGCTAATATATTACTGGCGGTGCACAAAGCATTTGTCTCATCAAGACACATCATTTTAACTATGGTTGAATTCTAGACAATGGCACTATTTAATTTGCTGTCACAATTAAGTGATTTATACAACTGACTATGGTATTAGTATTATACCCATTGTCTGATATTCTCTTGTTGCTTCTGCAGGAGTCATGTTTTTATTTTGTCTCCACACTTCTTAGCAACAAAGAGCGGTACGAATTTTGTTCTTAGAAGCTATGCTATTATTATTTTTACGATCCACTCCATTTGCATGCTGTCTTTCATTTGACAGACCACCGTGAGCAACTGAAAAACTCCTGCACAAACTAGAGTGAGCTTTATGACAATTACTGCTGTCTTTACTGATCCATGGAAATAATTTCTTCAGCCATTCCAGTAATTCAAAGTTTCTGCTGCTCACAGAGTGGATCTGTTGATGGATGATACCATCCACAGGCACTGTCATGGTCATGATCAATGTAGGGCTGTTATTTGACAAATGAAAATTATGTAAACAGTACTCAGACTCAATCTTGCAGCATGATGACTCGATCTGCTCTGTACCCCCTGGGTGCAGTGCCCAGTACAGGCAGCTGTTATCTCATGATAAATATTGTGGATAAAATTATTGTTAGCACTACCAAGACTGCATGATGTAATCCTGAGCCTTTTAGGTAGTGGGAGCTCTTTAGGTAGTCTGGGGCTGTTCTGGATGTATTTCACACATTTCAAGAATGTTGTTTTAATTTCAGCAGCTGCTGAAGTCATTTCTGGATAATTTTTGCAAATAAATGTAGCATCCACTGGTTTTCAAGGTACTGACTATAAGAAAACTACTGCTGCTCAAGATCAAGCACCCAGGAAATTGTTTTCAGCAAAGTCCTTCTGTAGGTGTGACTTGCCTCACTTGTGCCAGGTTCTACAATCTCAGGAGCAGTCCCTTTCTTAAATTCTCCCCCAGCATCAAAGAAGCCCATTTCTCATCCCAGTCTCATTGATCTCAAGTCCTCCTTCCCCACTCTGCACAGCAGCCCAGAAAACACAAATGACACAGCATAACAAAGTCCTATAAGGCCTGGAGTACTTCTATTTATAGCTTGCTAAATCTGGAAAAAAAATGTAAAGAGCTCTAGTCAAATTGCTACCTAGATGTTTCCAGGCCCAGCCAGAGCGTGCTGGCTTGTTGCCATGTTTTCAAATCCTACCCTGCACACTGAGCTTTTGCAAGAGAATACGCTAGTGTTCACATGTGGGTAGTTACTATTTACACAGACATCAATGAACATTCCCATATTGTTTTCGTACTAAGTTGAAAATGCTAGAAAAAAAAAGACAAAAGGATGACCTGACCATCTCAGGCATGCAACCACATACAGCAATTCAGATGTGTAGCCGACTGCAGTCTAAGGACTACACAGAAAAGAAATAATTATTTCTTGAGCTTTATGTTTTTGTTGTTAGAAGATCGTGGTGGTGTGGTTGGTTTTTGTTGTTGTTGTTGTTGTTGTAGTTGTTGTTGTTTTTTCAGGCTGAATTCTTTACTAAGAAAAAAAAAAAAGAAGAAAAAAAGCTTAATCAATCAACAGGTAAATAGCTTAGAGGGCTTCTGCAACGCCTGATTGATTGGCTTAGCCTTCCTCTTATTGATGCAACAAATGAATGAAATAGGAGATGTCCCACACAATGGGAGCTGTGTAGAAAACTTAAGGACAAAGCAAATCTCCTGCATTGGTCTCTAGGAAATGATACTGAAACTCTGAAAGTGCTGTTCAGCTGTCACCTAAACCTGGACATGTCCAAACTCATATTTTAACCTCAGGTTTCGCTGCAAACCTGATGTCCTGTTTCTGTTCATGTGCAGAAGCTGTCCACTTTTGGTGATGTTTAATAGCCATACCTATATCAGGTGTAAACTTGACTGGGATCTAGAAACCAGGAGATACAACATCCAGCTTCAGCCCCGGCAGGCTTGACTCCTTGCTGTAGGTAGCCAGGTTCTAAGGTGTGCTTCTGCTTCATATCAAAGCATGACAGCCTCTCCCAGCTGGCTGCAAAGATATCCAGACAAGATAAAAAGGCTTCTGGGACTAAAGCTGCTCTTCAAGAACAGCACCAAATGTGCTCCTTCACTTTCCCTAGGCTCTCACTTCACTGGTATTTTCTGGACATGGACATAGCCTCCGTCAGACTCCATTTAAATGCAGTGGAAACTGCTTGAAAAAGCCAGGAGGTGGATTTCTGTCATCCCTCTTGCCCCTTTGACACAACCACCCCAAAGAGGGAGCAGTGACATGCAGGCACATAACCCTCCACCACCCACACCCTCCCGTCCTTGCTGTGATGCTGATATGGTGAAGAAGAGCACTCTGATATTGCCTGGCCAGACAAGAGCCCTTAACAGCAGCTCAGCTTCACGTACCTGATTGATAATAAGGGTCAGAATAATTCCCAAGCAGCTCGTGCATCAGGGAGAAAACTAATTCCTTTCCTCTCTCTTTGGATGCGTAGACCAGAGCCCAGCTGCACCTGAGGTTCCAGCTCACAGTCTATATTCTGCATCATAAAAGATACAAGAGAGAAATCTAAACTAGAGAAGTAATAACCTGTAAACTAATAAACCAACCCAGCGCTTTGATACCTAGGCACTCCCAAGAGTGGGGATTATTAATGGATGTCCTGAAACACTATGTGTCTAGTTTTCAAGAGAAGTGGGAAACATTTCTAATGCTCTGTGGATCCTACGCATTTGCACTATAAAATCACTTCAGATAAATGCAAAGATTATTATAAAAAGCAGGCTGCTTCCAGTCTACACACAGGCACTTAAGCATTTTAAAAAGAAGAGTAGTAAGAAGCTGCTCAAATAAATAATAATAAAGGTATAAAACTGCAGTATTGTGAGTAGTTTTTCTTGTCAAAGTATTGGGCTGCACAGTCATTGATTTTCACCTGTAGTTGAGATAGTGACATGCATGACTTATGTTTCTTCAGCAGTCAGTGCCTGGGAATGGAAGAAGAGATCCTGGAATCCTGCACAATCTCTGGCCAAGGACGTGATGGCTTCTCAGCTGCTGTCTCTCCCAATTCTTTATTTCCCTTGGAACGTAAAATGGGGCATATTAATAACCTCATATGTCAAAAGAGAGTTTATGAAGCTAAATGTAATAATGTTTGCAATGTGATTAGGGATCTTCCGATGAAAAGTGCTATAGATAACCAGAGTGTAAGTACAGATACGTATCTTTCTCAGCCAGAACATGATGGGAAGCAGGTGGCAGTCAGGCAGGCAGACCTCACGGGAAGGGTCCCTTTATCTGTCAAGGTGTGCATTCTCAAATCCCCATGCCCTGCCTGAGTCAGACAAATAACAGGAGCCTTCTCCTTAAAAGTAATCCTTTTATTTTTAATGTATTTATTTTTTGCGATGAATATTCAGGGATCAGTTATCTCTTGCTGTCTGCTTCATGTGTTTGCTATAACCTACCTCATATCCATGCCAAAACATGATTTCCAATTAAATGAAACTGTTAAAAATAACTCTTTCCTCCAAAACTAATGAAAAACAGTAAAGTATGAGGGACAGAGCTGTTTCCATGTAAGTTTGAACTACAGTGGACTGTCTTTGTCCTCCTGTCATGTAAAAAATAAAACAGAGTCTGGCAAGGATGGCAGGAAGAATCTGGTCCTTTGTGTTTCCTGAAGTAAAATTATTCTCCAGAGAAGGTAGAGCAGGAATAAACTTCTTTATGAGTCAGGAGGCTTACTGACAAGAGCTGCTATTATCTCTGTCAAACAGGCAAAGCCTCAAGTGATTGTGGTAGGCAAGGAATAGGAATGCTGGTTCTTTGCAGTGCTGGAAAACAGACTATTTGCCAGACTGTGCAGAGTGCCAAAAAGGTATCAAGCCTCTCCTTTTGCGTTAACCACAATAACCTGCTGTCGGAAGTTTTTTCCGTGGACCTCTGCTGCTCTCTAATGGTGCCTTAAAGCATTCTCAGCACAAAGTTGATGTGTTCTTCCTAGAATTTAGTTAAAAGTTTTACTTAAACTTTTATTACAAAACAAAAATATCATGAGGTTCTGAAGAGTGATCTTCTGAAGAGGTAACCCAGAATTCAGGCTTCTTTTCCTGCAGCCACAGCTGGGACATTTGGTGTCTGGTATAAAGAATTGTAAAGAACATTTAACAAGTAGAAATGAAGGCTTAGATTGCATTTTAGATGCATTGTACGCAACAAATGCGTAAGTCTGGAAAGTTGCAAATCTCTGAGAAAACTCAGTTTCCAGAGCTTTGTATAAATTGGCCAAAATCGTTACTCATAAGTACTAGCAATTCAAAGGAGGAAAGGAGAAAAATCCTAATTAGCACTAAAATAACTGTATGGACGTAACAGAAATTAAATGTTTGTATGAATTGCTCATGCTATATAAATATCTTTTTGCACGCTTCACATACATGCCGTTATCTCCCATTATAGCACAGGTGGGCAGGAGCTACTTGCTCGAGCCATATGCTTTTTGCTCAGGAACCAAGAGCAAAGGGGGCACGGGTTGAAGGGTATTTTAGTGGTGAAAACTATCCTGTTTCTCCCATCAGCAGTGAGCCAAGGTGTCCCACTGGTGCCGGAGGAGGACAGGACCCAAGTGAAGGTGGCCGTGAGCTGATGGATGGCCCCAAACCAAAGGCTTCATGACAGAATGCGTCCCCTTTGCAGTGCTGCCCTGCAGGCTTCAACCACCCAGCACCACACAACAACACCCAGCTGCTGGGCACAGACACATCCTGGGTGAAAACTGAGAGAAAAGAAAAAATAATAATAAAATTAAAGGTTAAATTTAGCAACCTCCCTTCTGCCACCAGGTCAACCCCGTCCCTCCACACACGCAGGGCAGTCACTGACGGGCACACCCCACTCCCTCCTACATTTTCAGCCGCGATTTTCAGCGAAAAACGGGCAGAAAACACGCGAGGGGGGCTTGGGGGACTGCCCGTGAGGGGAGCGGGGGGGAGTTGCAGATGGCGCCTCCCTGGGCGGGCGGCCCGGTAATGGCGGCCCCGCGCTGAGGGGACGGCGGCGGCGATGGCGGCGGCCCTGCGCCATCTCCCCGCGCCGCGGGCGGCTGGAGGGAGGGGAAAGGCGCCGCTTCTGTCGTGGCTGGGCGGGCCCGGGCGGAGAACGGCGGCGGCGGCGGCGGCGAGGCCTGAGGAGGGTAGGGGTGGCGGAGCGGGGTCTGTGCTCGGGCTGAGCCTGGGGCAGGGTGAGGGGATGGCGGGCACCTCCCGCAGCGAGGGTCCTGCAGGGACGCAGCTCCGCTCCCCTCTTCTCTGAGGGGTGCGATGTGAGGGGGTTGTTGGTGTTTTTGTCTCCTGCTTGCCTGCGCCCTCTCCCCCCCAGTGCTGAGGTTTGCAAGGTCTGGGTGGTTTTGGGGGTCTCCCCTTGGTGGCAGTAAGGGTGAGGTATGGCCGGTTCTGCTTCGTGCTGCGCTCGGTGGGGATAGGTCCAGTCATCGTTAAACTGCGAGTAGTGTGAAAACCTATAAACAGCAACTTTTCCGTGTGGGGGCACTTGGATTTCAGCTTCCTGTGAGGTGCGTGTGGACGCTGGGTTTTGACAACAGTTCCTGTCCAGGCTTACCGGTTCGCCTACACCTCTGGGTGCTGTTATGCTCTGAAATCAACTTAACCTTGGTACACCAAGTGAATGAAAGGATTCTGGCTTTTTATAGCCTGTGGTCCGTGTTTTTAATCTAATGTTGTGTTATTGTTTTCTGCAGCAATGGCAGCAAATCCCATCGTGACGTCAAAGCAGCGAGAGGAAGTGGTACACGGGGTCCCCACGGAGGTGGTGTGCACGGCGTTCTCCAACTCCATTCTTGTGGTGGTAACACAGTATGGCAAGCTGGGGACGCTCGTCTATGTGGACCCCAACACGATAGGTGACAACATTGGCAGGCCTTCGCTCACCACAAAAGTGCTACTGGGCAAGGATGAGGTACGAACAGATGCACAGCACGCTGGCACCACGGCAGAGGGGGAAATGTAGTAGGTGGGGCTGCGCTAGTTGCCAGGGAGTTGATGAATCACTGTAGTTAAGCAGTGTTTGCATAGTGGTAAAATTAATGTAAAAATCTGTTCTGAAGGAAGAGGGGTTCATCAGAAAAATGTGCACGTTTATCTGTTCTTTAGCATAAGTTTAACTAATTGAGTGGTTTGGGGGTCTGTTATTTTGTATCCTACAGGATATGGGTTGCTTTGCAGTGTTTATGGCAGGTTTGATACAGCTGGTGTTGATTTAAAGGTTACAAGATCAAACATTTGGTCTTCGATAACCTTTTCTGGGTTTCAGTTCCAATAAATTTAACTTTTCAAGTCTCTTCTCTTCCCCCCAACCCCCACCCATGCCAGCCCCATAATGGACTTTAGTTGCCCTCTCCCAAGTGTGTTTGCCAACACCTGCCCTTGATAAAGTTTAATTTGTTTTGCTTCAACAAAATGAGTTTTTATCGACTATTTCACAAAGCTGGAGAGAAAGCAGAAGGAAACGCATTCTGCAAAGCGTCAACTAGTCAAGCATTAAAACAAAAAGTTATAGAGCTACAAGATTATGAGGCTTTCCATCAGGGCTGGAGCTGTCAAATATTACTTACCAGCCTAAACTAGAAAAAAACTCTAGCAACACGGGTTCCCAATTCTGTCTGCAGCTTCTCATTATGGAGTTCTCATTCTTCAGTAACAGCTGCCTTTCTAAGATGGGAGAACTTTTGCTTTGCTAGGTGTGATATCTGCTAATTCTGAACAGCACCACCTTCAGTCTGTTTTTGTGTTTTATTTTGGAGATGGGAAGTGCCTTTGTATACTTGGTTACATAATATTTTTAAATAATTTTACCAACTTAATCAATCTAAACTTTAAGAAAAGGCTTTTTAGTTTGCTGGTTTCCTGCTTGTTGTCATTAACATCCCCGTTTGGGATGGTACAAGCTTCCAACACACAATGATAGCTAAAATCAAGCAAGCTCAGCCTTTTAATAAATACATAACTATGGTGTCAATAAAACCCAGACAGGCTGGACATTCTTGTTAAAGAAACCTCATTAAGAAAATTCTATTCGTTCTCTGCTTCAGCCTCACCATTTATTTCTGTTTCTCATTATTCTGTTAGAAACACATCTTTTACACATGGCATGCAAGGAGTGTGTATAAAACACCACTTTGAGATCTCTAAGAATTGCAGAAAACAAGACAGCTTTCTTTCCTGTCTTTTACAAGACAATAGCGGAAGAAAAGACTCTCCATACCAGCTTTCCATATTTTCCAAACTGGTGCAAACTTAATTCAAGTGCAGCTCCAGTTAAGTTGTATGAGGGTGGGTTAAGCAGCTGTCACTCTCAGGTCCAAACTCTTCCATTTTAAGACAGTTGAGAAAGTGCTTTCTAAAATGTCCTGTACCATGGCTTGGCTTTGCTGACCAGCCAAGCTGCGTGTCTGTTTCTAATCATGCTGGAACTGTTCAGCAAACTCATGTTCAGTCTGAGTCCAGTATAGACAGGTTCTCTGTGTGCTCCACGAACAAGTCATTGCAAGACTCTTCCTCTCCTAACTCACGTAGGAGGGCTCTCCCAGCTATACGAGTACACATCTGTATACCTTTGCTTTTCAGCCCCTCGTCCATGTTTGTGCCAAAAATCTGGTGGCGTTCGTGTCTCAGGAAGCTGGGAACAAACCTGTTCTTCTCGCCATGGCTTTAAAAGACAAGACCATGGAAGGAATACAAGCTCTACGGGAAGTGATCCGAAGTTGCCAAGTGTGGTGAAGTTGTACCATCTGGATTCAAGGAAATGATCTTGAGTCCATGACTCATCACCACTTTTTTAAAAGGACAAAAAATGAGAATGATGGAATGTCTTTGTGCTGGTTTTGGACATACTGAGGAATTTGATGAATTTTTCTCTACTGTGTAGAACGTTTGTGGGTTTTATTACTGTGACAGGTTTGCAGTCCATATAGTCAGTGATGAGACAAGCACAATTGTCTCAACAGACAAGAGAAATTTTATTTTTATCACTTTGGGTGGGTTGTATATTTGGGAAACATGGCTCTGCATTTGTGTCCTGAGGAGTGATAGAAGCCAAGCTCTGTAGCTACAGTGTACCGCAAAGGGGAACACCCAGTGCAGAGTGAATAAAAGAAACATTGATGAATCTAATTTTATGTGTTTTCTTTCTTACTCTGTGAAAATCACTTCACTTGAAATACAAGCCTCGGTAACAAATCAGCAGCAGTTGCATAATAGGAAAGACTTTCTTGACTGTTTTTTTTTTTTTTTTTTTTTTTTTTAAGGAAATGACTCCTATATGACTGCTTTTGTCCACATGTCAGTCCCTTCCTGATGTATTCTGAACCCATTCTTTACTTTCAGTCAAGTCTTAAAGAGAGGTAGATAATTACACTGCTCGAAGTTTGTGAAAGCTGATGACAGGATGGCAGAAAGGAACCCAAATTAGTGGTGAAAAAAAGACAAAATATTGGCTGTTTACCTATTATGTGTTACCAGCATTTTAGAGAAGCAGCATGTGCGTAGCTCTGGACCACCCACAGCAAGCTGCCCCTTTTCTAAACCATCTGTGGGAGGAGACGTGAGGTCAGAAGGACTTGTGGGGGTTACACAGCAGTGTGTCTGCCAAGTCCATTGAAAAAAAATGGTGTTACATGAAGTCATGTGAGTAAATGCAACGCTTAATAGCCCAACTTTTGCTATTTGCCTGGAAAGCACGTTTGCTTTTACCTTTTCTTTGAACAATTAACACTAAGTAGTAAATTTTTAAGTAAGCTATTACACACTTGTGTCACTTATGAACTTGACTGAGTAGACAGAGGCCAGGACTTGTATTTAAAATCTGGACAGGAAAGACCTGTGTTGTGTTAGGAACCCTTGATATTAGCAGAATCAGCACAGCCATTCCCTGTGTAGATCCAGTTGCAGGATCATTTCTGTTGCTAAAAGATCCCCTAAAGGTAGAAAAGCAGAAAATGAACTTCAGAAGGACTTCCTCTGAAGTAAGGGTTATTTACAATATTTAAAGGATAATGAGGAATGAAAGGTTTTTTAAAAGTACATTCAAAAGCTGCAGGCTTGCAGCTGCCCTTGACAAGAAATTTCATCTAAAAATAGTTTTCCAAACTGTGCTTCCAAGAATCAAAGATTTGCATCTGTCAGAACTCCAAATTTTCTCTCTTTTACACTTTTTATGTTGTTGCTCCAGGAGGGCTGAGAGAGGCATGTGGAATTTGTTAATGCTGATCCTGGTTTGCTGGTAGAGATCCTTTTCCGTTACAAAATTCTGTGTATTTCCTGGTTCGTGGTGCTCCTACAGTGTCTGTGGGCCCAGCAACTTGTGGAAAGTGTATGTTAATCAGCAAATTGAATGTAAATTACATCTTCCACTGTGGTGATAACGTCAGCACACCGCTGCTGTGCCCTGAAGACTTTGAGTGTTGCTACCTGAAAGCCAGCCACAGGTTAACCACCGTAATTTCCTGGTTCTCTTTGCCACCAGGTCTGCACACAGTGGCAGGCAAAGAAAGGACGTGGCAATCTCTCCCATTTGATGCTCGGAGCCACAACAGACTTATCTGGCTGCCTTCCTACGGGTGATAAATCAGACCACGAGCAGTTGGTCCTTCGACTTTGCTCTCTGCTCTGCAGTAAAGCTGGGGGAAGGCCTGCCCCAAAAAACAGCCACGCGAGCCTGGCTGCTTGTACAACCAGATGTCTGCCTTTTAGTCATCGTTATCCTCCAGGAAAGATTAACTCCCAACTGCAAGGAGAACCGTCTTTGCTGCCCAGGCAGGCGGCACGGTGCTCACCCACAGCCACGGGGTGCTCGCGGGGCAGCAGCGCCGGAGCCTTCCGTGTTTGCTTTCCGGGCGTGGGTGCCAAGTGAGGAGGACTGGAAAGGTACGTTTGGCAGCTTTTCTGCAGGAGGCAAAGCCCTACCTGCTGCTCCAGCCACCCTGGGGCCCAGGGAAGGGGCAGAGGGCCGGGGCTGAGCCCCCCGGGGCTGGCGAGGGTGCGCGGGGCTGGCAAGGTGAGGGTGCCCGGCTGGGAAGGTGCCCGGAGGAGGAGTCTTGTGGTGGAGGAGGGCGCAGGGGATGCGGAGGCAGGTGCACGGCAGGAGGCAGCCGAGGCTGGCTCCCAGAGGAGCCCCGCAGGGTGAGTGGGGCCTTGGGATTGGGAGGGGGGTCCCGGTGGGCTGCTGGGGCTCCCCCAGCGAAGCAGAGGCTGCCCCAGCCATCGGTCCCCAGCACCTGTGGGTGCAGGTGGCAGGGCACAGCCTGCAGCAGGAGCCCTGTGCATGCATCACCCAGTCCTCCGAGTGGGTTTGAGGAAGGCTCAGTGCTGCTCTGCCTTATTTATGGGCACATGCTGGTGGTATTGCTCCTGGTGGGGGCTGCGGGGGCTTCTGCTCCCTTCCTGACTGTCCCTGCCCTGCGGGGCTGCCGCCAGGGTGGGGTTTGTGCTCTGCAAGGCTTCCCAGCAGCAGGCAGCTGGGGAGGGATCCAGCAGCCTGTTTGTGCAAGGGGGATCCCGGACAACACGGTCCTGCAGGTGGTCTGCCCCAAGAAAGGTGCCACTGCCTGTTTTTTTGGCTCTGCACTTTCTTAGCATCCCCAAGTCGCAGGGGGGCTGCGCAGGGCAGGTGTCTGTGCTTGAGCACAGCCCAGCTGGATGGGGCACTAGCACCGTCCCGTTGAGCTGAGTTTTGGAGCTAGAATTACCCTCACACCTCCTGGCTGTCTTTGTTTTGGAAGCAAACGGGCCCTTGGCTGCATTGAATTGCCCAGCTACCTTGCACGGCCGGGATCTGATTACCTCTGGAGCTGGGAGCCCTGGCTCCGAGTGGCACGGAGGCTTTTGTTTTTAATGACTTGCTCCGACGTGTTAAGAGTTTTACAATGTGGGAGAGCCTGCCAGGGCCGGCTGCTGGTGCCGTGGTGCTTGCTCCACAGCCGGGCTGTGAAAGCTAATAGGAGGCAGCACGGCTTGGGCCAAGCATCCGCAGCATGGCGCCGGGCTGAGAACAGAATAAATGGGTCTAGCAATTAGGAATTGAGCCAGATCGTGCCCTTCCCAAGCACGAAGCTTGGGCAGAGGGAGAGCATCTGACACAGGGCATCCCCAGAAAGCACAGGGGCTGCGGGGAAGGGGGCCCAGCTCATCTCTCTCCCTCTTCCCCACGCCTCCAGCTCTCCCTGGCCTCCAGTTAATGTTTACAAGGCAGGTCCACTCTGTCCAAAGAACAGATCCCTCCCCGGGATCCTGCTTCCTGCTGGCCAGGGCAGGGCCACGACGGCTGCACGGAGCAAAAACCCCAGCTCCTGCCGCCTCTGTGAGCCCTCCACCAGCCGCAGGTACGCCGGGACGAGCCCTTGGGACCTCGCCAGCCCACGGCCACCCAGCCCGCCCCGGGCATCTCCGCTTACAGGCGGCAGGAGGTATTTTTAGGGCTGTTGATCTGACACCAGCTGGGTTTCCTCTCCTACCAGCTTGGGGTTCGGGGAGAGGGCGAGCCAGGCAAGCTCCGGCTTTGGGTTGGTTTCTGTGTTTTAAGTGGATCGAGGTCATTCCCTAGCAGGCTTATCGACAGCAGATATTTTCCTGCCTCTCGCCAGTCCGTGCTTACAGGTTTTCCTCCGGGTGATAGTTACCGAGCAGCTAAAATCTTTGTTTGTTACCAGCGCGCCGAGGAGTGTCTGCATTGGTAGAGCTCCGCTCGCTGCTGTTTTTCAAACCTCTATTGTTATACTTGGGGAAAAAGCAGCTTTCCATAGATTAGCACAGAGAGAGGCCAAACACGACAGTTTGTGCATCTGTTGGCCTTGAGATATGAAGCTGCCCTATAAATAAAAGCGTATTATTAGGCTGGTCCTTGCTGTTTGGAGCTGCAGGGTACACAGTGCCCTGTGTGTCCTGGCCACCCTCTGTGCTGGGAGTGCTTGGGGCGAGCAGTTTGGGGAGGGCAGAGCTGCCCATGGGGATGCTGTGGAGATGCAGGAGTGCTCCAGCATCCCCAAACCCCACCAGGACCCCCAAGATCCCAAAAGGGCTGAGGCTTGCTCCCTGGCTGAACATCAAGTGATGGCGATGCCAAATGCCCAGCTCCTTGGCAAACCCTGGGGTTTGTCCCTAGCGTGTCACTCGTGGGGAAAGGAGACAATTTTAATATTTTTTTTTGGGGGGGGGGGAATGACACCACAAGGATCTTGGTGTTCGGGACTCCCAAGGAGGTGATGATGTGCACACATTGTTTGCAGGGATGTCAGGGGCCTGATGGCTTGTTGGTAAGGGGCTGGATGGGGGTGACTTTAAGCCTTAAGTCTGTGGTGCCTGGTGAAAAAGGGTCCTGAGCCACAGGTGTGCTCCCAGGAGCACAAACACGGGCAGATCTTTCCTTGAGAAAATGAGGAGGAGCAAGGCAGGCAGGGAAAAGCAGGCATTTCAGGGGACACAGGGAGCACAGACACCCCCTTGGAGACACGAGGGTCTGCTCTTGAAGGACATTTGCATTGTCCTGCGGGAAACAGCAGCCCTGGCCACAGTGAATCAGCTGGCTTGGGTGAGGGACCTGCTGGAAAAGGCCTGGAGTAGAGAAAAACTCACAGTCGGTTTGTCCACGCTGCATGGGCCGGGAAACCTGCTGGGACCTTCCCCCTCCCCAGCTTACCTCCATCCTGTGCCACTCCCCGTGACTCTCCCTCCTGCAGATGAGTAATGCCACCCGGGCCGTGCCCTCTCCCACGCCACCCAGCTCCCCAGGACCCAGCACGGTGACCAGGCTGGTCTCGGCCACCCCTTCCCCAGCCCTTGCCGTGCTGATGACCACCCACAACGACTCCCAGGATGGCCAGCAGCTTTTCCTGACCACCACGGCAGCACAGGTCATCTCCGGCATCTTCGTCTGGTCGGCGCTCATCATCACCTTCCACCAGGTACGGGCAGGACGGAGCCATGGCTCTGGGTTAACGCTGGGGCAAAGCTATCGACTGGCACCAGGCTCGCTGCAAACCATCACCCTGGGTGGATATTTCCTGGGGCTGCAGGGGACATCTCTGCCTCAGGAGCGTGGACTTTGCCCATGTGCTGCCGGAGCTGGGAGAGGCGCAGGGCATCAGCAGTGCCCGCAGGCAGCACTCAGCAGGGAGCTCCAGCACGCATCTCCTCCAGCACCCCAGGCCTGTGCCTTTGGGGCACGCAGCCTTGCAGCACCCTGCCAGCAGGCACATTTTGGGATGCTGCTGCTGATCTAAGATCCCTGCTGCTGGGGCCGCCATGGGCTGAGCCGCTGCCTCTGAGAGCCAGCCTCAGCTCAGGCTCATCAGTCCTAGCCATAGCTCTGCACAATGGGCACGCTCTCCTTTGCAGATCTACACGCACCTGAGGAACTACACTGTCCCCAAGGAGCAGCGCTACATCATCCGCATCCTCTTCATTGTGCCCATCTATGCCTTCGACTCCTGGCTCAGCCTCCTCCTCCTCGGCAGCCACCAGTACTATGTCTACTTTGACTCAGTGCGTGACTGCTATGAAGGTGAGCATGGGGCAGCCACCTTGGCAGAGATGCTGACGGCAAAGCAGGACTCTCGTCCCCCTGATCCATGACTCTGGAGCAGCCTGGATTGCACACAGTGCCAGATCTCCACTTTCTTCACTTCCAGCTCTCCCTTCCTCTACGTGGAGGTTTCCCCCTTCCTTCCCCATCAGCAGCAGGGAGAGAGGTGGCCCACGGGCAGACACCTGCTGGCCCAGCGTCTGGTCATGTTCCTAGGAAAGGTTTTCTCGCTGCCTTTGAGGTAGCAAGGCATTTTTTCTAAAGCAGGTACACTTACCTAAGAAACTAGGGAGTTGGGATGTCTGAGGTGCAGGGGGAACTGTTGAGAGCTGAGGTTGCTCTTGCACCGGGTTGCTTCCCCCCAGGGCATGTGTAATACTTCAGCTTTGGAGCAAGAGAGCGTGAAACAAAAAGTGGTGGGGCTGGCCAAGAAAACTGTTCAGGGCCTGCTCCTTGCTGCCCACCAGCTGCTAGTGCTGCTCCTTGCCATTTCTGAGGTCCTCCCATGAAGGTCTCTGGCCGTTGCAAGGCTCCGGGGCTTGTCTGGGTGTGCACAAGGGCCATCTCCTTGGGCACTGCTTGGACACACAAGTGCCACCAAGTGCTCTGCGTGCAGGGGCTGTGTGTACACAGCAGAGCTGCTGCGTCGGCAGAAAAACACACTTGCCCTGTACACGTGGCGCAGTGCGTCTGGCTCAGATGGATTTGACCTACTGGTGGCCTCCCACCCACCTGGACCAGTGTCCCAACCCCTGGTGCTGTGCTGGCGTGGATGAGAGGACATCTGAGCAGGGAGGGATGGGAAATGTAAGCACCCCCTACACTGCCACCAGCCCTGCTGATCGTGCCTGCCCTTGCCTTGCCAGCTTTCGTGATTTACAGCTTCCTAAGCCTGTGCTTTGAGTACCTCGGTGGGGAGAGCACCATCATGACGGAGATCCGAGGGAAGCCCATTGCGTAAGTGGTAGTGCACCACCAGCTCCTCAGCCTTTCCTCACCTGCTTTCCCCATCCAGCTGCCCCAACAGCATCTCCTCGGCTTCTGCTTCCAGGTCCAGCTGCTTCTATGGGACCTGCTGCCTTCAGGGCATGTCCTACTCCATTGGGTTCCTGCGCTTCTGCAAGCAGGTGGGTACCCAGCAGGGAGCATCGCCTCCACTCCCCTCTGCAGCGAGGGACGAGGGCTCCCCAGGCTGTGTCTCAGTGGGTTCCTTACCCAGGGAGAAATCTTTCCCGAGATGCTCATTTTTTTCCTCCGAGGGAGCAACTCTGCCGGCACCTGGCCAGCAGCAGAGCGCAGCGCTCGCTGTCCTTGCCTCTGACTCACTGCTGAGTCAGGGTCTCCTCCCACTGCAGAGCTGAGATTTTTATCTCTGTCCAGTCCCAGGTTAGCTGCCCAGAGCTGTGCTGCAGAGACAAATCCTGGCACTGGTCTGTCTGTGAGCCAGCCAGTCCCCTGCCTCGGCGTGGCTATGCTGCTTTTTGTGAGCGCTCAGGGGCACAGCCCTGCTCCCTTCTGTCTGCTGGTCCAGATCTCAGCTGGTCACTCCAGCGATGGAGAATTGCTCACTCCTGTGTCCTGGGAGCAGGGGACTTGGCTGTGGTGGGGCCTGGGGGGGCAGGATGGCCCTGAGTGCATGGTGTCTCTCCCCTGTGCAGGCCACGCTGCAGTTCTGCATCGTGAAACCACTCATGGCCATCGTCACCATCATCCTGCAGGCGTTCGGGAAGTACCACGACGGGGACTTCAAGTGAGGATGCTGCGTGGGGCTGGGGAGGAGGCACTTGCTTCTGCTGGAAGAAGAGGATGGGTTGGGTCCCTGCTCCATCACAGGGGACAGAGGGGACGGGGTGACCTGCCAGCCCTCCCCAGGTAGCAAGGCCACAAGAAGCCAAAAGCGCCCAGGAACAGAGACCCACTGTCCCCAGATGAGGTGGGGATGAAACACCCAGGGGCCATCATACAGTCACACAAGAGAGGAAAAGCGGCAGCAGCCCCTGCTCCCCCACTTCCCATTCTCCTTCCCCAGCTGGGTTGGCCTGGGCTGCCTCCCATGGCAAAGCCACGCATGCCTCCCACCCCCTGCTCCCCTTCTTCTCCTTGTGCCTCTGGTTGCTCTCGCTCCAGCAGCCTGCTCTCTCCCCACAGTGTCCGAAGCGGCTACCTCTACATCACCATCATCTACAACTTCTCCGTCAGCCTGGCACTTTACGCCCTCTTCCTCTTCTACTTTGCCACCATGGACCTGCTGCGCCCGTTTGAGCCAGTCCTCAAGTTCATCACCATCAAGGCCGTCATCTTCCTCTCCTTCTGGCAAGGTGGGTCCCCCGTCCTCCTCCTTTCGCAGCACCACGCAGCCCAGGGATGCTGGACCAGAGCTGACCCCTCTCCCTTCCCCTGCGTAGGGACACTGCTGGCAATCCTGGAGAAATGCGGGGTGATCCCCGAAGTTCAGATCATAGACGGGAAGGAGGTGGGAGCTGGGACAGTGGCTGCTGGCTACCAGAACTTCATCATCTGCATTGAGATGCTCTTTGCTTCCATTGCCCTGCGCTACGCGTTTACCTGCCAGGTGTACAGGGAGAAGAAAGAAAACACAACAGGTAGCTCTTCCTCTCCTCTTCCTTCTTTCATCTAAGGAAAAGTGTCACTGCAGCCTCGGAGCACTCGGGCTGTTGCTCATCTGATGTCCCATCAGAGCACTTAGGCTGTTGCCCATCCATCACCCTCCTGCTCTCCTCTTTTTCAGCAAACCTTGCCCCGATGCAGAGCATCTCGAGCGGGCTGAAGGAGACCATGAGCCCCCAGGACATCGTGCAGGATGCCATCCACAACTTCTCGCCCACGTACCAGCAGTACACCCAGCAGTCCATGCAGGAGACAGAGCACAAAGTGCCGGGCCAGAACGGGCACGTGGCCTCCAAGGCAGAGGGAGTGAGCAGCAGAAAGAGCAAAAACATTGAGAAGAGGGTGCTGATCCTGTCAGACGAGGAGCTGTAGAAGTCAGAAGGGACAGTGACACTGGAGAGGCTTAAACCCATGGAATAGGGGACTGTCTGGAGGCTGAGACAACCTGGTCTTATCGGAGTGCTGAGAGGAGGAGAGGGAAGCCAGGAACTCTACTCAAAGGGCAGTCCCTTGAAGGGAAGATGCAATAACCCAGGGAAAGGTTAAATCAAACAGGGCCAGCTCCTGCTGTCCCATCTCTGCTGGTGTTAGGGACCAGGCTCTTTGCTCTGTGGCCGAGCAGCCACGTGCTGAGCTCAGTGCTTTGCTGTCAGGGTTTGGGTGCCAGCCCCGTGCCCATACCCTGGCTGGGGTCCCCAGCAAGCCAGGCACCCCGCCTGTGCCATCAGACAGACTGGCCGCCCTCACCCTCCTCCTACCTGCAAGCAGCACCCAGGCCTGAGAGAAATGCTTTTCTCAGCACGGTTCTGCTCTAGTTTCGCCTGATTTGGGTAAAAAATGATCTCAAGGGCCCTGCAGAGAAAAGCAGAGCAGGAAGGTGACTTCACTTCACCTCAAAACCCGGTAATGTTTGAAAGACATCATGCCTTATTTTTACATGTTTTCCTCTCTTCTTCCCCCCAAAAAGCCTATGGAGTCACGCAGGAGACCTTTACAGGGGAGGAAAAGTAACTCATCCCTCCAGATGGGGATGCAGCTGCCTGAGCAAGTCCCCTGGGAGCAGCAGCAGGACCTCAGTCGGACTTCACCACGAGGTCTCGCAGCTGCGTTTCTGAGAGCTGCTGGTGACAGAGGCACTTGTTTATGTCTAAACCGACTTATCGCTGAGCGGATCAGAAGTTAAAAGGGATTCCAGCTTCCTTATCAGAGGCATTATTAGGGAACCAGACTGTGACTGGTGGTGGTAGGAATGCACTGACCGGGAACTGTCTGTTCCTCCTAACCCCTCTATTCCACATCCCTACCCCTGCTTGCAGGAAACAGTGCTGCGGCCAGGCTGGGACAGACACTGGATGCTGGGGGACCTGGGGAGCTCAGCAGGGCGAGGGCTGTGTGAGCCATTTCCCAGATCTGACAAACTCATTTCACCCTTGCCAAGCTGCAGAAAGGCACACGTGCCTGAGCCCAGACAGGGTGGTATTGGCAGGGATGCACTCAGGGCAGGAGTGCTCACAGGGAGGGTTTTCTCTGTATCCATGATGGAGAGTGTGCCTCCTGTTAAACTTCCTCTCTGATTTTATTTTTTTTCAATTTCTATTCCCTTGCTGTTCATCAGACAGTCCCTGGGAACTTATTTGGGCTGTTATTTGGGGTGGGAGCTGCGTAGTGGAAGGACAGGGGCAAGTCTGGAGCCTTCAATTTGCATGGCAAACAAACCTCTGGGTAAGGCTTAGAGCCATTTTAGAGCTCCTAGTGTTTTGTTTTCCACCTGCTCCTAAGCTGCAAAATGTAAATTGCAAGATGAAATTATTTTATTTATGATTTTTTTTTTTCTAATAAACAGCAATTTCTACCATGGATTGAACAAGTGTTTTCACTTAGGTCAGCGAGCAGAGCCCACACTCTGCCCATTCCTGCTCTAATGCTGATGCTCTCAAGCTCCGTGTCCTCCTAGCCCCTCGGTGCTGGCCCAGCAGAAATACCTGCACACACAGCATCCTCCACATTCTGGCATTCCCGCAGGGTTTGTGCTCATCTTTTTCACTCCACAAGCGGTGCGTGCCCCCCTGCTTGCGCTGCACCTCTTCCAAGCCTCTCCTAAGCTGCAGATGCAGCAGTTCAGAGCCGTCGGGTCCTCATCCGCTGAGCCAAGCCCAGACTTAGGCAGCAATAGCACAAAATCTATTTATTATTATCAGAGAAAATCTTATCGTGCTGGAAGCCTGGAGTCAACACGATCAGGCTATGGCTGAGCCAGTCTTGCAAGTCTTCAGCTCTGGAGCTCCGCTGCTCGTACCTGCCCAGCCGGTGAGACCACTGCCACGTTTGGTGTCACCAGGTCTGTAAACAAGGGCCACGTGCTTGGCACGTCCAGGCACTGGGGCAGGACCCCGCTGCCCACGAAGAGCAGCATCGACAAGGCTGCCTGGCTTTGTTGCATAGCCATCACCGAAGCAGAACCGTCTCTCAGCGAACATCTTGGTCTGTGCTGCCCCTCCGGGATGGAGCCTGCCGCAGCTGCAGAAACAGAGGCTGCTTCACCTCCCAAGGCGAGGACAGACTGCAGAGGTGACGATGGGGCATCTGCCAGCGGGCTCGCAGCCACTGCGATACAGACTCACACAAGAACACAGCGAGGAGCGTAGTTGTACTTCATTGCACAAATGATCGACTCCAGCGCATAATGGGCTGCATTCATTGCTTTTGCCAGCAGGTGCAATTCCCACTGCAGACGGTAACAATTGCCTATTTATGTCAAGCCCTGATTACTGTATTATATGTAAAACAGGTCTTTCTTGCAAGCAAAACACGGAGAGGAAAAAAAAATAATAAAAAACCAGCTGTGACTCATCCGAGTCAGCAGCGCGATGCCAACCCGAAGGAGCCGTGCTGGGCTGGACCCCAGCTGGCGGCCATGCCGTGCAGCAGCAGGCAACGCAGCCTCCTCCAGCAGGCTCGGCCTCCTGCTCCTCCTGAGCCTCTCCAAGAGGGGGGAGAGGCTCACGGCTCCTCCTGGGCTCTGTCCCTGCCCTCAAACCCCTGCAATGTCAGAAGGCATCCGTGGAGAGCTGAAATACCCAAGGTGCCTTAGGTGGCATGAGTCGTCTAGCAGCTGTAGTGCTGTGCTCCTCTGCCAGGATGCCTCCTCTTCCTCTACAACAGGAGTGTGGAGAAAGCTGGAGGCAAAGATGGGCCCTGCCAGCAGCAGGCTCTGGTGGTCAGCACGGCTGTTTTCCCACAGACACAGCTGGGCTGGGCTACCTGGTCCTCTCAGGGCACATCCTGCCCTCAGCACCCACAAGAGCAGGGGCTGACCGTGCTGCCCTCAGAACACACGCTGCTAGGCAGAAGCATTTCTCTTTTGGGGTGGTGGCACCCCCTGGGCCTCCACAGGCAGCAGGTTGCCAGACCTGCCCCATGTACCGAGACTTCCCCCAGCTCTAGGCCTTCCTTCCTCCTGCCCTAAAAACAGTGAGGGACGAATCTCCTTTCACCCATGAACTTCCACCTGGTCGAGTCCCGACGCCCTTTTCCACCTGAGCTCCTGCTCCTCCATCCCTGACAGACGCAGTGTCCCACCTCCCTCACTGCCACCCCCGGCTCCTCGCTGCCTTCCCTGCCGTCGGGAGCCGAAGCAGACGATGGGGGCCTCCTCCAACCGCTCACTGGCGACTGCAACCACCCCAGGCCTCCCCCATGTCCCTGCTCCGCTGAGCCTGGCCCACCTCTGGCACCTGATGGCCACCCCTTAGCTGCTGACACACACGGCCTCCTCAGCCCTGCTGCTCTCTGCCAACAAACAAATAACCCTACTGCTCGCTCCGTCCTTGGCCGAGGTGCCCACCTGCCTCCACACCACTGCCTTGGCCCAGCGCAGACCCCATGTTTCCCCCCTTCAGCCATCCCTAAAAACTGGGACTTGTAGCAGGGGACCAAAGCTAACACGGCTCCCAGGTCTCTGGCAGAGGCACCACTCACTGCTTTAAATCCCAGAGGAACAAACAGGGAAAAACAAAGTATTGATTTAAGGGGTTAAAGCTGTTTCTCCACAAGCAGTTGCATAGGAAGCACCGCAGGGCTCTTTCACAACCCCAAAGGGAGGGGAGCAGCTCTCCCCACCCCAGGACCTGTCTCACTTCCCGAGCTCCCCACACCAAGCCCTGCAGCGCTGTCCCAGCACCATGACCAGGCCTCCAGTCCCCATATGCTCTGCAAGCCACCACCACAAAATATCCCGATGCTCATGGACAGGAACCACGTCTCGCACGTCATGGCTGGGACCTGAGTGAGCTGGTGGCTCCACACGTACCCGGCTGGCTCCGACACTCACAAAAAGGCTGCCTCCCGAAAATACAGCGCTCAGCCGCAGCACTGCGTCCAGCTGCACGCTGCTCAGGCGACAGGCGAGGGAAACACGCCCCTGAAAAATCAATGCAAGCTCCAAAACGCTGACCATACACCAGGGCAAGTCTGAAACCAGAAAATGCTTTATTGGAAAGGTACAAAAAAACCAGTCACTGCAGCTAAATTTACAGCAATAAATTACGTTGTGGCTGTCAAGAGAAAGTAATGGACACATACACAGGGCTACTCGCCTTACAAACAGGAATCCACATTGCTTGGTATATCAATAATTTATTTTATAATAAAAAAGCAGCACAAAAATAAATATTGAAATGAAATTACTGAGTAACCACAGAGGATAGAATGAGCTGGTGATAAAAAACAACTTAAAACAGAAGACTTCTATCATTAAAAAAATGAAAGCAAGTATCCACCATCTACGGAAACACCCCAGCAGACTGAAATACAGACGAAGGAAAACAAATCCACGTTACAAAAGTTTTTCATTATCGTTTTGTTTTTGTTTTCTTTTTTCTTTTTTTTTCTTTTTTTTTTAAATAAAAACAATCATGACAATGAAGTTTAAATGATTTGAGAGAGGAGAAAAAAAAAAAAAAAAGAAAAACCAAAATGCCACCTTCTCCTCCTCCCCGGGGTCTGAGCCGTGCGGAAGCCCGACCACTCTGCGTGCCCACGGCATCGTGCCCTCGCCCACTGGCACCCATCCCTCCCCACAGCTGTGGTGGCACCCAGGGCTCCAGCAGGCGGTAGGGGTGGGCTAGAGCTGAGATGCTGACTTGCTTCGAGGGTCTGGAGGTGCCCTGGAGGGAAAACATTTCCCCACTGCCAATGGAGGGACCAACAAAGGCGCCTACGAGACCAGGGACTCTCTCCCGGTACCCGTGTGGATGCTGCAGGCTGTTCCAGCATCCTGTGGTGCCCATGTTGCAGAGGGGCTAGAAAGGCCAGGTCTGGGGGGAGAGGATCCCAGCACTCAAACTCAGAGCCCACCGCTCCCTGGCAAGCGAAGAGGGGCAGAGAAGGGAGCCCCGCCACCCCAACTACTGCAGCAAGAGATGAGCGGGAGGTACTGCGGTGGGGGAGCACCCTGGGGACTCTGCAGCGGCAGCCAGCTCCCCATGCCACGCTTGCCCTGGGTGTTAGGCTTGCAAGTACAGGACGGAGAGGAAAAAAAAATATATATATATCAAACAGAAACAAACCAAACCCCAGAGGAATGCAATGTGACAACCCCAAGCTGGAGGGCCCTCCGGGATGGAGGGTGGAGGAGCTGGGTCTCCAACGTGGTCAACAGCTTTCGGGTCATTCCTCCCTCCACGTTACCTTGCAATTCTGATCCCTCTGTGGAAGTTTAGCCAGGACATTTCATTCCCCTCCAGGTCACCACCCAGGGAGCCCTGGACTGGCAATTTCTTTTAATAAAGATTTACAGTATCAAACTTGGAAAAAAAATTATTTTTTTTTTTTACGAAAAATCTGTACGATAAAATGTATATAATTATATATTTATATATATATTTCTCTCTCTTTAAATATTTCCACGTGGTCCTTATGGATATCCAATATGGATTACCTACCATGGCTATGGTATCAACAGCTTTAACAACACCCAGGCCTCTTGTTCTTTATTGAGTGACCAGAGATTTAAGTGCCTACCAGCACTAAACTAGCAATCGCTTGGACAAGCCTTTGGCACTCTTCCAAGAACTGGAAAAAAAGAAATACTTGGCCGCAAGGGAAGTGCCACATAAAAGATATGTTTCTCAACTCATTCCAACAGCAAGAAGACCCTCCCCGAGGAACAAAGTTCAACCTCTGTCCCCCTCCGTGCAACTGGTCTGCTTTCACTGACAGGGGGTCAAGGGCAGCCAGAGGGTGTTCCTATCTAGCCAGGAATGTTATGGAGCTCTGGAGCTGTTTTAAAGACTGGAAGCATTTGGGCATTTTCAAGTCAACTGGCCTTTTTCATTAAAGTTTTCATTTAAAGCCCCAACAGTGCCAGGAGTCTCCATTTTGCCTGTTTTCGGAGGCACCTGTAAAGGTCTGGGAAAGTTTCCAACGTTTGCGAGCTGGAGAACATGAGAGGACCAGGAAATGACAGTAACATCTTTCTCTTCCTCAGCTTCTGCTGTGGGAGTCAATAACTGGTACTGATACACAGGACATCGATCTGCCTGTTAGGAGATAGGGAGGGAGTGGAGGAGAAATGAGGTAACGCCAAGTGTCATCCAAACTCCACGGGTTGGAAAACCACTTGTAGGAAATTCCCTGCTCCCCTCCGTGACACGTGGATCCGGCGGGGGCGACAAGCCTGCAGGAAGCGTTTCGCTCGCACCCTTCCTGGCTCAGTAAGGTCACGAAGGTAGGTGTTGAGGACTGAACGAGAACCGAGGCTGAGGCTTCTCTTTTCATTAACCTATTTCACAGAGGACCCTCTTGGGAAATGCAGAGACTCCAATGACAAGGTGAAAAAAAAGAGGAAAAGCAAGCTAACGACTTCTTCCAAAGACAAAGAGGGCTTCACTGAAACTCTGCAAACTTACTGCCACTCAAGACAAGACAGAGCCCCAAACAACAAGTCCTACTGGATGGTGGATGCCAGCCTCCTGGCCCCTTTATATGGCACTCCATTACTTCTCCTTCAGTCCAAAACACCGATCAACTCTCCGTGATCTCTGGCTTCTACTCCAGAGCCCAAATCCCCATAGCTCTCCCCCTCAGCTTCACCTTCAGAAACCTCACTTCTCACCTGCGTGACAACAGGCATCGTCCGTTCTACAAGTCTCTGCCCTGCCAAACTCACAGTCCCTTTTCTTTCCTACTTCAAAAAGAAAATAAAAAAGACAACGAAACGCACAAATACCAACATAGCTATTTTTTACAGTGACCTGGAAACACTCGTCCTTTCAGCGCTGCTGTGTGACAGCAGAATCCCTCCTCTCGGCTTCCTGCCACCGCCAAGCCAGAAATCCCTCTCCCCAACCACTGCTCAGAGCCACACGCGCGACTTCTCGGTCCCAACTCTTCCTTCCTACACGCGACCATCTTCGTCCTGCCCTCCGTGCGTCTCCCGGGGCAATTCACAGATTCCCGAGAGGAAGCGTCAAGTTTCAGGGTCATATTCACACAGGTTGTCTGAACACTGAGGGTTGTAGGCTGTACTCTTTGGATCCTGACTGACACCAGACAGAGAGGAAAAGCCTTGCACGGCTCCCGTCCGACCTCCCCGCAGCCCTTCTCTGGCCATCAGAGAGCCCAGCTCTGCAGCAGGGACCATCACTATGACCAAACTTCCACCAAAAAGGAGGCTCTAACGTCTCTCCTTCTGCCCATGTCCCTCTGGTTACACTTCAGTGCTTTAAAAATATCCCAAATACTCCACACAAACCCCTTCTCATAGTGCTGAGCCCAGCAGAACCGCCCCACAGCCTCCACCTGGTAATACTTCCAGCATCGTTCCTCCTCGTCTCCCCCCTCTCCTCCCCATCACACAGCTCTTCACAGCATTTACTGTGCCTCCTTCCCCTAAGCTTCGGGGAATCCATGAAAATAAAATAAAAAAAAAGCCGCTATTTCAAAACTGCGGATCATTTGGAAGAAATACACTGCGTAAATATACCCAATTCACAGGCACACCTCAGGGAAGGAGCTATTAGGAAACTTGGGCTTGGAATAAAGGAGGCTGCAATGTAATTTTTTTATAGGCCACACAGGTAGTGGGGCGTATTAAAATATGTAAAATATATATTTTTCCATATTTTAACAGCATGGATTGAAAACAAAAGGTTGTTCCTAACGTGTGAGGTCACACCCAAGCGTTAGTCTCCATCATCCTCCCACTCCCATCCACTCTTGGCAGGATGAAGCCCGAACCGAAATGCCTATTTCCCTGCCCTCGCAACAGCAGATGGAAGCGGGGAGGGTAGGGGAGACCCTTCTGACAGGGAGCAGGATGCCACTAAAGGAAACTCTTTTCCATACATTCATCTCACGTGACGATTTCTACGGTCCATCTGTTTCCTGGCTCTTGAGCATCGTTCACGAAGACTCCGGAGGCTCCTCGGGTATCTTCTCCCAGCTGGAAAGCTGCCCACGGCGGGGAGGGGTCCGGGGGAGACAGGGGGAAGGAGGAAGCAACTTGTACTGCATACAGAGCTCAAATCCTGGACACGAGGTTTGGTGGAGCCACTGAGTCCAGAGAGAAGCAGCCAGTTAAGTTCCCTTTATAGGTTTGGGTTTTTTTTGTTTTGTTTTCCTTTTTTTCTTTTCTTTTTTTTTGCGCTTTTGGAAGAGAATTGTTAAAATGCCAATTCTTGACGTGACCAAGGACTCCGGAACAATGCATAAGAGCCTTCTCCCCTCCCTCCGAAAGGCTGCTAGTTCCCCCCCGAGGGCACTAGGACGCTGCTGAGAACGGCACAGAACTGGATGAGATTTCGGCGGATTTCACAATGGTGATGACACTGGTGGTGGCAACTTTGGCCGGGGTAATAGGCCCTCGCGCCACAGTACGAGCAAAGGTCTGGAGTGCTTCGTACTTGGAGCGCAAGGCGTCCAGCTCGAGCTTCATGCTGCTGTTTTCTCTGGCCAGCTTCTCCACCTCTTGCTGCAACTCAACCCGCTGCCTCTCGAGCTCCTCTTTCTGAGTCACGCGCTTGATGCGGCAGCTGGCAGCGTAGCCCCGGTTCTTCAGCGTGCGCCTCCGCTGCTTCAGCCGGATGACCTCCTCCTTGGTGAGACCCCTCAGGTGCTGGTTCAGCTCCCGTACGGACATTGACACGAGCTCATCGTCGCTCAGCACGGGGGCATTCTCTCCCGACTCCTCCTTTACCTGCAAACACCAACAGCACAGGGGTAGCAGCAACCCCGCGGGCAGCAGAGGGGCTGCCCCCTGCCAGCAGCACGCCCCGAGGCACCGCGGGGAGCCCAAGGAAATAAAAGGAGACTGAATTCGTCCTCGGCCAGGACTCGGGACTGAGCCCTGACGATGACACCCTTCACCACATCACGCAGGGACACCAGTGCAGCAGGCTCCAAGCAGAATAGCCACTTGTGCACAGGGTTTAATTTGGCACGCTGTGGCTTTTCATCAAAGGCTGCTCGTCAGAGCACTGGCCGAAACCAGCCCTGCGTGGCTTCAAGGAGCACAGCCTGATTGAGCTTTGCTGCACCAGAGAGACACCGAGGACACGTGCCTCTCTCTCGAGCAGGTTTGCTGCCACAACCACTCCCAGAACCCCCAAAACATCATTCTTTTGTCTCTCCTGACACTACAGACGCCTGGAACAAAGCACCAGGACACCAGAAAAGCTGCACCAGAGCATGAAAAATGCACGCCTGGTCCACCGTGCAGCAGGTATACCTGAGGCATTTACTGCCTCATGGATCTGCACGAGAATAGGTGGAAGCTGCCTTTCCCTGCCACATCTCAGCCCTGAGAGCAGAAGTACTGCATTGCCAGGCCTGGGAGCGCTGCTTTCAGGGTGCTGCCAGCACCTGCCCTACCCCAAGGTCTCCTGGATGGCAACTGGGATGCTCAAGCCCGCAATCCCAGGGAATTCAGACATATTTCTAGGTACGACCAGCATTCTTCTACCCTATCTCCGTTAGAGACTTTTCCCATAGATAATGGGAAATGATATCAGCACCCATTTGTAAGTCTCCCAGATGAGCCACGTGCAATGGGCACTGCACAGAGCACGGCTCTGCCACAGCCTCCCCGGCCACCCAGCGGCACCCACTCGGCCTCCCCTACCTTTAACGCCTTGTTCGGTTTGGGATTAGTCGTCATAACCTGAGCACAGTCTTCTGGACAAAACTGCTCAGAAATTGCAACTGGAAAAAAAAAAAAAAAAAAAAAACACACACAAAACAAGGTTTTCAGATTACGCCAATCTCAGGCATGAAGGCAGGTTAAGAGAAGACACCCAAAACACAGCCCGAAACCCCAACCCAAACTACCCCTGAAAAACACCGCACCATGGCTTAAATCCCTGGGAAGGGTTCAGAGATCCGCCTGCCCTGTACAGACGTGAGGAAGAGACATTTGTATGGCCAAGCACATTGCTTCCTGATGCTGAAGACCTCATCTTTTGCTTTAAGCACACCGTGACAAGGCAGGGAGCGAGGGAAGGACACCCACCCGCCTGTAAACAACAGCGATGCGATGCAAGCGACTATGCAGTGCCACCTCTTTGCTGGGGGAGAGTGGCCACCCAGGCCCCTTCCCCTGCTCACCTCCCTCTGGAGGAAACCCAAACGCTCCGGACACCCTCTTAGGGACCAACCAGAGAGTCACCTCCGCTCATAAAAGGCTCTGCAAAGCCACAAGACAACAACTCCCTTCATCCTCCTTTTGACGATTATTAACACGGCTTGACATTGAATCAGCAGCCCAGAAATAGGCTGCCTGGTTCGTCACCTGCTTCCAGCACCGTCCCCACCCAAAGGCGACGCTACTGGAAAACCCAAATGCCACGAACAAAAGCCTCCCCCCCCCCAATAATGACAAAGCAAGGCATTAGACTTTGCCTCTCCCAGCACACCGAGACCTGACGATGCTCGCCACCGTGCGCTGAGCCCCCGGCGATGTCCGTCAAGGTGCAGGCAGGTCCCCCGGCAGCACCCTCCGCTCCCACCTCCCTGGGGGGGCTTAAATACACCCCCCAGCCTTTCGGCAACAAGCCACTTGAAACCTTGGGTTTCAGCAGCAGCCGCGGAGACCTTACCCTTGGCAAGGCGAGCGCAGCCGTGCCACCATCACAGCCTCCGCCTGTCGCTCCCCCGGCGGGGAGGGCTCCCGCGGCGCGCCAGTCCCCCCCACCACGCCACACGGCTCCGAGGGGCTGCGCAGCCGGCGGCACCGCGCCCGTCTGGCGGCAGCTCGCTCCCCTTCTCCCCCCTCCCCGGACCTGGCCCAGCCCAAACCCTCCCCGTTTCCACGTCTGCGTCGTGTCACACATCCTAATCATTCATGAAAAATCCAGCCGAAGCATCCCAAGCATGATTCCCTTCCGATAGTTGCCATGGTGACCTTGGGAAAGTAGCCAACCCCGAGACAGTCGCCATGGAAACCGAGAAGCCCAAAAGCGATAATGACTTCAGGTCATGTCTGTGCAAAGACATCACGAGGTCGTCGGCGAGTAAACAAACTCATTCATATCTGCAAACAGCGGGTGGAGGGACCCAGGGGTGCAAAGGTGGGCTGCGGGGACACGAGGGAGCCGCGTGGGTGCTGCCCGTGCTGCTGTCACCTGCGCTTTGTCAGGCGAGACACCTCACTGTCACACGGCTGACGTACAAAGCGAGATGAAGAGCTGGGGGTGGAGGGTTGAAAAATAAAATATAATAATAATAACAATACTCCCGTAAGCGCTGAGATACTATCCCAGACATCAGGGTGCGCATTCAGGCGCCTCCTCTATTTTCCAGCCCGAGGCAGCGCGGCTCCGCACGCCTGCTGGAGGAGGGACGAGGCCGAGATGCTGGGTGATGAATGGACCGCTCCGAGCAACTGGTGTGCTGCTTCCAGAGCATCGCACAGCCCTGCCCTCCTCTCCCCCAGCACCCACCCCACCTCAGGCACGGCTCTCGCTGCCCCTTACTCTCCACGAGCCTGGGGTTCCCCCCAAGCCAACTTCCCCAAGCTGCGTTGGGTGCGAGGGCTGGCTCTTGCCTTCACTGTCCTCCTCCTCCTCATCGCTTCCCCTTGGCCGCCCACCCCTACCTCCAGGCCGGAGGCGCGCGCTAGCACGAAGGAGGAAGGAAAAGCTCCTCGCCTCGGCCCAACGGTCCCGGCAAGCTGAGGGGAGCGGAGCGCTGCCAGTGCGTAAAGGAAGCGGCCGGCAGCCCCCTCCCTGCGCACGCAGGGAGCCGCGGCCGCGCAGGCAGTTGGTGCCATAGCTATGCAGTGAGTCACCAGCTGTTTACAGACTTGGAGAGCTCGCATTCCCACAGCATCAGAAACTCTTCCTCCTCTCGGCATCCCCCCCCCCTTTCCCTCACCACCACCCCCCCGGCCCTACAAGGAAAGGGGCGCGATGCCGGTCCCGTTGGTGGCACCCAACGCGACGCAACGCACGGCGCGGGGCGGCCGGAAAAGGAAAGGCGAGAAGGAGGGGGGGGAGCGCGACACGGCAGGGCGGTGACACCCACCGGTTGCACAAAAAGCCTTTTGATCCTCACCCAACGTGTCTTCAAAGCGCCTTCTGCGCCAGCCGATGGAAAAACTGAACAGGCTGCTTGGCCACGAGGGGACGGAAAGAAACGTAAAGGAGTGCGGAAAACAGGCGGCGAGGGTTGAGATCGCCTCCGGCGGGGGTCAGCGCACGGGTGCGAGGTGGCTTGGTGCGGTGATGGCCCCCCCGGTTACCTGTCACCCTGCACAGCATTTCCCAACCCCACGCCTTCCTCCGGCCGTGCCGCACACCCAAGCACTCCGGTCGGGCTGTGGTCGGTCCTGTTACGTGGTGGGGCCTTGCCACGGCCGCTGGTGGCACACGGGATAGGGACAAGGATGAGGACGTGCCCAAACAGCTCCAGGGGGAGCACACAAGCTCCCCATCACCCCGTCTGCGTGCTCGATGCCCACACAGCACTGCTCACGAACTCCACCATTGGCACGAGCACATCACCTGAACCACAGACCCCCACCGGCCAAATCCTGCCCCTCAGCACCGCTTTGGGCTACTCAGCTCCCAGCATTAGGGCATTCCCAAAGTTAGAGGCAAAAACCCCAGGACAGAATAGTAAATCGTCCCACAAACATGCCGAACCCATGGCATCCCCCAAACACGCCACTCCAGGGTCTGCGGGGACCCCACCCGCAATTTGATTACTCCAGCCCTTCCAGTCTGCACCCTCCTGCTGCCCTTCTTTCCTTAATTGCATTTACTGCATCACGTCTAAAATTAGGAGCTCGGCTTTTTGGAACGAGGAGCGCATTACATCTCTGCTCTGTAAGCAGCGTGACACACTTAGGACGCTACATAAATAAAACAGCGAGTAGTAAGACACCCGCCGTACAGGCATAGGCTTTTACAGCTCGGCTCCACGCTCGTATCTAAAGCAAGTGTTTTGACTGTGGGTTGCATAAAGAGCCCTGGTAATTCCGCAATAAAGTTACCCACCGGCAGCTTCGCCAACGCCCTCTCTCTCCCTCACAGAGTGCTCCCATGCCCTCCCCAAAACCCACGCCCTGGCACCTCGAGGCTGAGGGTTGCAGCCCGGATCTCCTGGCGACCCCCAGCTCTGGGTGATGGAGACAGCGTGGCCATGCCGAGGTGAGGCAGAGCCTTCCACGAGAGGTTTGTAATTAAGAGAAAGAAGAGACGCCAGAACACGATTTCAGACTTTCCACGCTACAGGGCTTTCAGAGCGCGTCCTGCGTTAAGGAATTACTACAAAGGCTCTGCCACCACCCGACAACTGCGGATCAACTCGAGTTCTCAAACTCTTTCTGCGCCGAAAGACAGCCCCGGCCAGAACATGAGCGCCTGGCAGACAGCCCCGCTGGTGCTCAGCTTCCATCCTCACATAAGTACAGCAAACTGAAAACACGCAACCCTCACCTCCAGCCAGGCCAGCACCGACTTCCAGAGGGCAGAAAAACAGCAAAACGTCCAAGCAGTGGCGGGGATCTCCACCGGCAAGCCTCAGATGAGCAGCAAGGGGAATTCTCTGCTTGTTCCCAAACGCAGGGATTTACTTCCCAGGCAGCTGGTGTAGCAAGTTACCCAAATCTCTTGTTTATCCCCAAATCACCCCCAGCTCCAGGAGGCTAGCCGGAGGGATGTGCTTCCCAAGGACACCGCCGGATCCAACAGGCAAAGGGAACCGCAGAAGCTTCAATCTTCATCTCCATGCCTCCACCGCTTGGAGACACGACACAGGTCTCCGACAGGCTGCAGCACGGCACCATCCCTCATCCGTCATTCAGAAAGCCTTCGCCTGCTCTGACAACCTTCGCACAGCCCGCGAGGCAGACTGACGCCTGCCATTCATTCGGAATGGGAGAGGGGAGGGCCGGGCTGCCGGTGTGAATCCGGGAGCGTACGCAAGGCAATATATTTGACACGAGCGGGGAGAAGACACCAGGAGGGGTGAGTCACTGTTTACTGCTCTCCGCGCAGCCCTCGCCCAGCTGGCCAGCTTTCCGTTTCCCTTATGGATCGGAACCAGCATCCAGCAGTAAAAGGGAGATTCGGGAACCTTTGGAGTAAACGTGAAAGCTGCCAGGACACGGCTCTCTGGGGCGCTCGCTGGGGAAGCCTGGACAGAGATCAGACGGGCTGTGCTGCTTTGGTAAACAACCCCATCAGATGCTGCAGAGAGCCTGTGGTGAGGGAGCGGAGCACCACGAGGGTACCAGAAGGGTACCAGGAGGGTACACCTGTCACAACCAGAACCCGGGACCTCAGGAGACACAAGGAGGCCAAACAGGACAGGTACGCAGAAGACACTGCAGGTGATTGTGATCCACAGCGCTGGGCGCTTCTCCCACCATGTGCTCACAAAGGGCAGGGACAGAGCTGCACCCGAATCACGTTCCAGCATTGTGAGCCCAAAGACACCCCTCTCCCAGGCAGAGGAATCAAGCCACCAAGCACCAAACAGCTCTGCTCACTCATACAGGATCCGATCAGATCCCATGCGTGTGGCCAGACATCAATTTGGACATCTTCACCGTCTGTGACATGGGAACATGGCAGTGTGGCTATCTGGGGTCTTGCCACCCTACAAAGCAGCAGGATTTGTTATGGGATCCGTTCCCCCGCTCAGGAGCTTCATGGTGCTGCTTCTCTCCCCTCAGTCCTTGTCTTTATGGTTGCGGCGCCGTGTGGCTTTGCGCTTGCTTCATGCTTGGAAGGCTCTGCCCGAGTTTGAAGATAGCCTGAAACAATAGCTCAGACAGAAGTGGAAACTGCCTGCTCATCTCGACAGGGTGCTGAGCCTGAAACTTCCTGATAATTGAAAGTGCTAGCACTGCTCAAGTGTTTCACAGCTGGATGTTTACAGAAACCATCAGCGAGCGAGCTTATCCCACAAACCCCAAGCGCCGCGGGGCCAGCACTCCCAGCTGTCCTCTCCTGGCTCCCCAGCTCGAGGTTTTCAGCGCCCAGCCCCGCAGCGCACTCCGGCCATCAGTCACCGCTCGAGGCTGATGGAAATGGGAGTGCGTCGCGCCGACACGTGCCGGCCCAGTGCACGGCACTGCCAACAGATTGCCTGGGCGGGTGCAAGGAACGAGGTGAAACATGACAAAGCACGCTGTCCTCGACGGGAAAGTGAAAAATAAAAGGCAGCAAACCGCTGGCTGGTTTAGGAACACTTTCGAAGCAGGGCATGAGCGTGCCCTAATATAGCCAGGGACACGCAGCGCACCGCAGCTCCGGCACAGAGCCCCGGTGAGCCGAGAGGCCAGCAGTGTGTCCTGCTAATGAGAGCTGCCATGTCCCAACTGCACGGCCAGCATTAATTATGATTAATTAACGGCGTCCAGCACCTCCGTCAGGTACCCGCAGAGTTAACTCTCCTGCCGCCCGGCCCTGCGTGGCGCCATTGGACAGGGGCGGCGTCCATCACGCCTCGGAAGTGACTGCGCGGGGAAGGCTGCTCTGCACCAGTGTGTACACGGAAGGAGAGGGCAAGAGGCGCCGAGCACGCACCACTCGCAGCAGCGAGCAAAGCCCAAGGTAAATTAACTCGCTGCTAAAGCACGGCAGCACCGCGCTGGGGCGCAGGGTCAAGCGTCTCGACGGCCGGGGCTCAAGGCAGCGATGGCACGCGTGGCTCCTGTCCCGCAGCCGTCCCAATGGCTCTCAGCTCCTGTCCCAACGCCTCCGGGCTCGCCTCCTCTTCGCAGCCCCCTGATGCCAGTGGCAGGCAGGTGAAAGCGAAAATGGAGGCCTCGCTGCTTCCCGCAGCGGCGCGCTGCCCAACGGGGGCTCGTTCCTAATTTCAGACCTCGTGGCCTGCTTTCGGCACGGCCGGTGAAACAGCCCACAAGGGAGGCAAGCAGCCCCGCCAGGAGCAGGAGGAGGAGGAGGAGGAAGAAGGAGGCCCTCGTCGGGCACTTGGCGAGTCCAGAGGTCTCAGTTCCCCTCCCAGCCGTTTCTCCAGCTCATGCCACTTTTCTTCCCCGTCCCTGCCACGGACGGGTTTTCCCCACCCCCGTTTCGGAGCAAACCCCAAAATACCAGCACCAAAACTCCCCACCGACCCGACCCGCGCCCACGTGGCGGCCGTGCCCGCAGCCGGGGGGTCCCGGCAGCCCCCGCCTACGGCTGCACCCACCCGTTATGGAACCACTTGTGGGGCGCTCAGAGCTCCCCCGGCCCCACTGACGGGACAACTCCCAGCCCCACAAAACCTCCTGGCTTTGAACCCCCAGCACCATGCCAGCTTTCCTCGGATGTATTTTAAACACCGTTAAAAATCCAAGCACAGGCTGCCTGGGGGGGCACAGGATGGACAGGGACATGGCGGGGGGGGTGGTGTTGAAAACCCCAAGGCAGAGCCGTGCGAGCATCACCGATGTTCCCCCCACAACTTCAGGCAACTTTTCCACCGGGCCACGCAGCGGGACCGGCCCGGTGGGTGGGGGTGGAGAAAATATGGGGAGGGGGTAAAAACGGGGTGGCGGCGGGGCGGGTGGGAACGGCGACAGCCGTGAACGGCAGCGGGGTCGCGGCACCCCCCCCGCTTCTCGGAGCCTCTCCGGAGCCCCCCCGGCTTTCCCCGGTTACCGGAGCCACCCCGGCGCCCCCCCTCCACGTGCTGCCGGCCCTGCTGGGCGCGGGGCGGCGGCCCCACGTGCCCGGCGCGGTGGTGACTCAGCACTTCGAGCCCAGCCACCGCGGCGGGCGCGACCCCACCCGGACACCGCGCTACGGGCACCGGGGGCAGCGCCGGGCCGAGCCGAACCGGGCCGCTCCAACACCCCCGCGACCCATAACACCCCCCGGGGCCCCCCCCCCCCCCCCCCCCCCCGCCCCGCGCCCCGCCGCGCCCCGCCCGGACCAATCAGAAGGCGCCGCCGCTTCCGGCCCGGGCGCGTCACCGCCGCGCGTCAATCACCGCCCGCCCCGTGACGTCAGCGCCCCGCCGGCCACGCCCACGCGGGTTCATTCATGGCGAAGGGCGGTGGGAGGGGGAGGAGGGAAGGGGCGGGGTTAGGCGGAGGGGGCGGGGCTACTGGAAGGGGGCGGGGTCACGGGGGGCGCTGCTCAGCGCAGGGACTTGCGGGAGGCTGGGCACGGGGGAGCCTGGACCCCTGGGGAGGCCGCCCCCGGGGGAGTTACCCCCCCAGTGGAGGTGTCCCCGCCGGTGGAGGCTACCCCAAGTGGGGGGCTCTCCCCCCCAAGCGGAGGTTCTCCCCCCAGGCGGAGGTTGGAGGCTCCCCACGTGGAGGCTCCCCTCAAATGGAGGAAGCCCCCAGTGGAGATCTCCCCAGGTGGAGGCTCCTCCCTAGTGGAGGTTCTCCCCCCACCCTGTGGAGTCCCCACCCAGTGGAGGCTCCCCCCAAGTAGAGGCCTCTCCCCCCTTGTGGAGGCTGCTCCCTCAGTGGAGGTTCTCCCCCCGTGGAACTTCCCCACCTCCATGGAGGTTCCCCCCTCCAGTGGAGCTTTCCCCCCACTCATGAAGGTGTCCCCCCCGTGGAGGTTCTCCCCCCGTGGAGGGGTGCAGCGCGGTGGTGGCCGTGGGGTTTGCAGCGTGTGGGCCCAGTCACGGGGCGGTCACGGTGCTGCTTTGCTGAGCCCCCGGGACGCGTGCTGGGGAGTCATGAGGCTGGCGAGGATGATTAGAGGCTATTTTGGTGCCTGGCTGGGCAGCTCCTGGCACTGCATCCCATCCTCCGTGGGGCACCAAGATGGTTCCCACCACAGAAGCTCGCTGCCCCCGGAGGTGACAGGGTGTTGCCAGGCCTCAGCTGCACCAAACCCACACTTTTTGTGAGTCCAGCTTGCTGCCATGGCATCCTCATCCCGGTGGCACAAGCAACGCCTCGTCCCTCGGTGACGTCCAAGGGAGGTGAAAATGCCCAGGGGATGAATCAAGGCAGGTGGCTGACCAAAACCAGGGCCTTCATCAAATCTGACCTCCTTTTTTGTGCGAGGCTGTTCACAAGTGGTGCTGACTGGGGTGTTCCTGCTCTCTTGGCGAGGACGGGGTTTGCTGGTCCCCTACGGCATGGGGTTTTGCTCGAGATTCGGCTTCTGCGGCAACTGACCTGCCCCCGCCTGCTCCTACTTTTGATTTTCGTTCCCTGGAGAAAGCAGCCCTGCTCCAAAAGTCTGTTGGCCTTCGCCACTGACCTTTAGACCGCGGTGGCCTTCGATAGTAAACAGCGAGCAGCTCCCCAGTCCCTGGAGAGCGGGGAGTCCTGGGCAGGAGCACGCACTGCCGCGTGCTCAGCAGCCAGATGAGCGTGGGAGAACGGGCACTTGGTGAAATCCAGGGCAGAAACGGGGACTTGCTTTGGGCTTGTGGGGAGCTGTGGGTCTGACCCACCCACTGTGTGCTCAGAACAGCTCAGGCTCCGTGATTCCTTGATGCAAGAGTCAGCACAGGCGTCCCTTCCACCCTCTGCTTTGGCTGAACCCTGAGGATGAGGCGGGGGGGCTGGAGGCACGTGCTGGGGCTGGAGACCCTGCGGCCATACAGGAAAACCAATAAAACCCCTCCTCTCCTATATCCACTTCCATGGGGCTTCAGAACAGCGTTGGGTGCAGATATATGGATATAAATATATATAAAAAGAGCACAAAGCAGCTGAGGAGGCAGCTGCGAGGCGTGTGCTGGCGCTGCTACTAGAGGTGAGCGGTAGGCGCCGGGCGCCTTGTCGGGGTTTTACGGCGCAGCGGGCAGAGCTGCAGCGCTGGGAGCCCTGCCCGCCCGCTCTGCCCGCACGCAGCCCCAATGTCAAGAGGAGACACGTGTACGTAAGCTCCTGGCACGGCCAGAGCGCTGCCTCCCCGGGCTGGGCTGGGCCCCGGGCTGGGCTGGGCCCCCCCACTCTCCATGCATTTCAGCAGGGCTGGCCGTGTCCCCCCCCCTTTCCCCAAAACTCCACCACCGCACGGTGGCATCATGGGCGGCCTGGCAGTGGCGTGCCGGGGGGGCTGGGGGTGCATGCAGGGTGCCGGGGTGCTCATGGGGTCCTGGCCGCGCTGTCACCCCCGGGGTGGGGACAAAGTGCCTGTCACACGAGGCTGGGGCGCTGCAGGGTGGGCGCTGCCGCTGCGGGGGCTCGCAGCCAGGCCCCAGCAGGTTGAGATGTTTTGGTGTTGGAGCCAGGGGAGGGTTAATGGGGAACGAGATCTGCTTGCCAACAAAATCCCTTCTGCTGAGCTTTTGAGATCGCACGCTGGAGGTGAGGGGGGTCTGAGCGCTTTGGCAAAGACGGAGGGGGAAAAAAAGTTGTGTCTGTATTTATAGGGCTGGGACTGCTCCCTGCAGGCAGCACGAGGGGGGGGTTCTCCTTCACTTTCAGGCTGGAAAATGTTTGCCTGAGAGGTTTCTGAAATCCTATTTTATCAGCGGGAGGCAAAGATTGGCAGCATATTCCCTGCCAGCCCTTGTCCAGCCCTCCCCAGGCTAAAACGTCTGACTCAGGGCTTTGGGCGTGAGCAGGGAGCAGAGGATGCCCAGGGCAGAGGAGGCTCAGAGCAGAGGATGCTCAGAGCAGAGGACGCTCTGCCCTTTACTGCTCCCAGCACCATGGCTCTGCTCCGATGAGCAGAGGGGGGCTTGGTTTTGCTTGCAGCTTCTGGAAGCGCTGCGGCCCCTAAGTTCAGGCCTGAGCAAAACTCCTTGAGGGGATGCTCTGACACCAGCCAAGGTGGGGTTCGGTCTGGTGGGGCTTGGTCTCCAGGGAAGCCCTGTGGCAGGGTCTCAGTTTTCTCTGGCATCCTTTCTCTGCATCCTGCAGAATCCTTCTGCCCTGCAGCCCCAGGACGATGAAGTTGTACCAGAAGCTGAGGACAGCAGTGCCGCGGCTGGTGGTGAGCCAGGAGGAGGATGAGCAGGAGGAAGAGGATGTGGACGCCCCGACACCCACCGGCCACAGCAGGCTGGCCCCGTGGTGGGTGGGCAGCGGGCTTCTGCTGACTGCCATGCTGCTGAGCACCGTCACCGTCTGGGTGCTGCGACAAGTGTCTGGGGGCTGGCACGGCCTCGCGCCACCCTCCCAGTGCCACCAGGTCCCGGAGAGCCACCGCTTCGACTGCTACCCGGAGCGGCACGTGGTGGTGACCCAGGAGCTCTGCGAGGGCCGGGGGTGCTGCTTCATCGAGACCCCCCTGGCAGCGGGGGGCGAGAGGGGGGTGCCCTGGTGCTTCTACCCCCCCGACTTCCCCAGCTACACCCTGCAGAGCCTCAACCAGACAGCGCTGGGCATGGTGGGGCTGCTGGTGCGCAGGGAGAAGGCTTATTACCCCCGGGACATCGAGGTGCTGCGGCTGGATGTGGAGCTGGAGACGGACACGCGGCTGCACGTCAAGGTGAGCGTGCCTCTGGTTCCCTGCCTGGGCTCGTGACCGTGCTGCTGTCCCCTTGCACCCTCTGTGCCACGTCTGTAGGTGGCTGTCCCCTGGCTGGCAGCTGCTTTGCTCCTGGCATGGCCGTGTGTGCCCTTAGTGAGCGTCTCCAACCCTTTGTCCTCTTGCTAAGCTGGTCTTCAGAGCGTC
Organism: Oxyura jamaicensis; assembly: GCF_011077185.1. Taxonomy (NCBI): domain Eukaryota; kingdom Metazoa; phylum Chordata; class Aves; order Anseriformes; family Anatidae; genus Oxyura; species Oxyura jamaicensis. Next base: position 5,568,826 of record NC_048906.1, read on the forward strand.
GTCTCTCCCCTCCACAGATAACCGATGCGGCCAACCCTCGGTACGAAGTTCCTCTGGAGGTTCCACGGGCAGAGAAGAGAGCAGAAAACCCCATCTACAGCCTGGACTTCTCCAAGGACCCCTTTGGGCTGCTGCTGCGGCGCCGAGACACAGGGACGGTGCTGTAAGAGCCACCTCCTGCATGCTGGGCATGGGGAAAGCCCTGCCCGCTCTCAGTGGGCTCCTGCGTGCCCCCCCGGGGGGTTTCCTTAGGGAAAAACATGTCGTGGCATCTCCAGCTGATGGTTACTCATTGCCTTTAGCCTTGCCACTGACAATGGTGCTCATACAGGGACACAGCCTGGCCATGTGGAAGGGAAACGTGGCCACGCAGGGCTGGGTGGCATCAGCACCTCTCCCCAAAGCTGCACAGTGCCCAAAATCCTCACCAGGGTGATGCAGCAGCCCAAAATCGTGTCTCAAGTAAGGCACAGCCATGAGATACAAGTCCCCAAAGCACCACTAACAAGGAACTTGGTGGCTCGGGGAAAGGACCACCAAAGGGCTGCAGCTTTGCCTGCTTGGCCTTGGTTTCGGGTGTCCGTAGAGAGTTGTCTGAGCTGTGGGAACCCCCAGCAAGCTCTGGCCTCAGGCATTTAGTGGAAAAGGACTGCTGGTGGCTTTGCTGTGCTGCTCCAGTCCCCTCCGTGGCTTTGCCCACACCGAGCCATGGGTGAGCTCCAGCAGCCCCTCAGGGACATGTCCTTTCCTCCTTACTCCTGTCTGCCAGGCCCTGTGGTCTGTCCTTTGCTTGGGAGCCGCTTATCAGTGGCGGCAGGCGGAGAACCCCCCCAGCCGCATTGCCTCAATGGTTAATAATAACCTCGGTGGAAGCTGCTGGTGTCAAATGAACGGCTGTGCCGGGCTGGGGGAGGCTGGGTAGGGGGGGCAGGCTGTGCCTCGCCTTCACCCAGACCCAATTTGCCACCTGCCAAAGACATTTGGGGTGCAGATGTAGGATGGGACACAATGGTTTGGTGCCCCAGCAATGCTTCTAGAGGGAAGGGAGCATCGCTGATAGGCAAGAGGATTAATGTCCCCTCTGTGTCACCCCGGCAGGCTCAACACCACCGTGGCCCCCTTGATCTTTGCTGACCAGTTCCTGCAGATCTCCACGGCGCTGCCCTCCCGGTTCCTGTACGGGCTGGGGGAGCACCGCAGCACCCTGCTGCACAGCCTGGACTGGAGCACCCTCACCCTCTGGGCCCGCGACGTCTCCCCCACGGTACCCCCGGGGCAGGAGGCTGCTGGTGGGAGCCTTGGAGCTGGTGGGGACAGGGGGTGGTCACGGGGAGATGCCGGGGAGGATTTTGGTGCGACTCCAAAACACGCACATGCCGATGGCCCTGAGTGCTCTCCTATGGCTGCCAGCTCCAAAACTGTCCTCGTCCATGGGGTGACAGATGCCATGCTGGGTGGTGGCTGGCACCAGGCAGCAGAAGTGGCTTGGGGATGTTGGTTAGCCCACGTGTCACGGCTCCGGGCTCCCCTTCTCACTGGGCAACCTCTGCTTGCAGGAATTGTTCAACCTGTATGGCGCTCACCCCTTCTACCTGCTGCTGGAGGAGGGCGGGGATGCTCACGGGGTTTTCCTCCTCAACAGCAACGCCATGGGTAGGTGCCCGGGGCAGCTTCAGGAACTCGGGGCAGGAGGAAGCCATAAAAGGGACAAGATGTGGTTTGCTGGCTCCGTTATTGAGCTTAGCCATCTGTTTCCTGGCTCAAGTGAGGCTCTTTAGCAACTGCCGAGCAGTTTAACCACACGCCCAGCTGCTGAATTGCCGTCGGAAAAGCAAGTCCCTTGTGTGCGGCTCCGTGCCTGTTCCCCGTCTGCCTGAAACAGCCTCGCCCCAAGGCTGGCAGTGGGGGTGACCCCGACATGGACGGGGATGCCGCCTGCCGCCCCCACTGTCCCCAGCTGTGCCCCCTGTCCCCAGCTGTGCCCTGCAGCATCCTCCTGCCCATAACTCCCCGGAGGTCCTGCCGTGCCGGGGATGGCACCGGTGGCCACCCGTCCCCTCCAGCAGCCAGCTGGGACAGCGCCAGGGCTCCAGCTGTGCTTCATTGCAGCGATGCTCCCTCCCCAGGCTGAGCACAGGGAAATGCAGGGGCTGAGGTTTGAGGGCTCAGCCCTGTGAAAAGCCCTGGGTGCTGTGCGATCGTCTGTACAAGTAGCTCTCAATTCATTATTCACTTAGGAGGAGGTTTGGGGGAGGATGTGAGGGATGTGTGCGCTCACTCTTTAAGTGGGAGCTGGGGGAGCAGCACAGCCTTCAGATTACAGAGCACGTTTTTAAAAGGGAGCATTCTCCCTGTATAAACCAGTGATCTCCCCAGTCTGTGATGGTTTCAGCCTCCTGACACCCGCTCGGTGTTCGATCAGGGCAAGGCAGGGATTTCTCTCCTCTGCCAGAGGCTGAGCATTGCAGCAGCACCGCCTCACCCCATGGTGGGGATCGGGGTCCCAGGGCTGCTCCCCACGTCCCGCTGTGGTTTTGTCCCTGCTCTGCACAGAGGTGGCCCTGCAGCCCGCTCCGGCCCTGACCTGGAGGACCATTGGGGGGGTGCTGGATTTTTACATCTTCCTGGGGCCTGACCCCAACACGGTCATCCAGCAGTACCAGGAGGTGATAGGTGAGTGTCCACACCGCAACGTGGTCTCCCACTTGTCCCCATCCCTGCATCACCCCAGCTTCCCCACCATCACCCCAGCCCATCCCCAGCCCCCAGGACACCAAGTGGCCACCTCCGTTCCCCTTCTCCCCTTCCTCCCCATCCCTCTGCGATGCTGCCATTGCTTTTGGGTGCACCACATCTTCTCCCGCAGGTTTCCCAGCCATGCCGCCCCTCTGGGCGCTCGGCTTCCACCTCTGCCGCTGGGGCTATGGCTCCAGCAATGAGACCTGGCAGACCGTGAGGGCCATGAGGAACTTCCAGATCCCACAGGTGCCCCCCAGCCCCACGGAGGGAGGAGGGATGGGGGCCAGGGGCTGCCACCCGTGTCTGAGCCGCGTCCCCGCAGGATGCACAGTGGAACGACATCGATTACATGGATGGGTACCGCGACTTCACCTTCGATCCCCAGAAATTCGCCTCTCTCCCCTCGCTGGTGGAGGATCTCCACAAGCACGGGCAGCACTACGTTATGATCTTGGTACTAGGCTTGTCTCGCTCGTGGGCTTGTGGCCAGGCTGCAGGGCAGGGACACAGGGACAGTTGGTGGCTCCGGGTGGTCTCTGCAGGGTGCTAGCCAGCGCCAGGGCTGGGGATTTTTACCAGTGTCTGCAAACTGCCATTGGAAATCCCCCTAAGGGCAGGGACTGCAGAGACACAGGCCAGGTTGTCACGCTATGCTCCTGCCTGCTGCCGGAGCCCAAGGGTGCTGGGGTCCTTGTCCCCTGTGGGCAAAGGGGCCGGTGACCAGAGCCGGTCAGGCTGCTCAGCTCGTGGCTGCCTGATGTGGGAAGCCCCGCTTCCCCGCGGGTGCTGCTGGGCTCTCGTGACCCAGCTGTGATGTCCCCTCATCCTGCTGCAGGGACACGGGATGTGGGTTCTGGGGATCCTGGGCTGGAAACGGACCCTGGGAGGGGAAGGTTGGGTTCCCCCGGCTGGCTGAAGTCCTCTTCACAGCCTTGCCGTGACCTGACATTTCTTGCATAAGCGCATGATTACTTATATTTATCCCCCCACTCCCCCGAACCCTGTAACGGGTCCTTGGGACTTGCAGAAGTGACTTGTTAGAAAACATGCCTGGAAGTGTTGTAGCAAGTTTCTGTTCCCCTTGGTCAAAACAGCCGCTGTGTGTGGGCTCCGGTTGACCCTGTCTTGGTTGTCTTCTCCTCTGAATCACGCTGGCATCGCAGGGGGAAGGGGCCGTGCCGTGCTGGGAAAGACACTAACCCTCTGCTGCATCCCCAGGACCCTGGCATCAGCAGCACCAGCCCGCGGGGCTCCTACTGGCCTTTCGATGAAGGCTTGAGACGGGGTTTGTTCATAAACACCACGCAAGGGCAGCCGCTGATTGGGCAGGTAAGGAACCGGGGGAAATACCAGCCCTGGGGGGTTTGCGGGAGCAGGGCCAGGCTTTCTTCCCTCCTGCTGCAGGAAAAGCCAGGTGGCTGGTGGCCAGAGCCTGGCTCTGCTCTCAGCCCTCCCAGCTCTCCACGTTTCACCTCGTGGCATCTCCACCAAGCTCCAGAGCCAGCTCCTGCCCTGGCAGAGGCACCCGGGGAAGTCATATGAGTGCAACAGAGTTGGTGGTTCTGCCCGAGGCCGGTCATCTGATTTCTCTCCCTTCCTGTTTTTGGGGTGAGGCAAGGTTGTGCCTCCAGATCTGCTCTGGACCCGCAGAGGTTCCTTCCCAGTTTATCCCCTCCTTCCCAGCCACTCACTCCTCCTGGCCCTTCCTCACCACCTGTAACATTTAGTAATCTAAAAACAGGGAGAAAAATGGCCCAGCTCTTCACGCTGTAATTCCTGGAGTGAGGCAAAGCACAGGGAAATCACAGCTCTTCCCCACCGCTGGATGGTGTGAGGGCTTGTGCAGGCAGAGGCAGAGCGAGCCCAGCCCACAGATGCTGGGCTCCAGCAGCCGCCCCTTGCCCAGCCATGGGGGATCCCAGCACCCTGGGGTGCCCAGGGGGATGCTGCACACGCAGCATCCAACACTCAAAGCACTCAGCTTGGATTTTCTCATTGGTTTTATCGTCCCTGCTCCTTCAGTGTGCTCACAGCCCCCTGGAACCCCTTCCCCACAGTGTGCCCCCCATTCTGAACCCTCTGCTCTGTCCCTTTGCCGTAGGTCTGGCCCGGCTACACGGCCTTCGCCGACTTCTCCAACGTGGACACGCGCCAGTGGTGGCTGGAGAACCTGCAGCGCTTCCATGCCCACGTGCCCTTTGACGGCATCTGGATCGTAAGTGCCCCCTCGCCCCGGGTGGCTCCTGTTGGCCAGTGCCCGGTCCTGGAGCTTCATCTGTCCCTTTTTTAATGGTTTTCCAGCTTTACTGTGTTCTGCAAGCACTGGGTGCCAGAAGGATGCCTGCCTCACAGATGTGCTCACCTGTGTGCATGCTGGGCAAAGGGGCTCGGTGCTGCCACTGGTGCTGCTGGTGTGGGAGGGAGCCGTGACCCCCTTGGTGTTAGTGCTGGATGCTGCTGATCCCTAAAAACTCCCCCTGCAAACTGCTCTGTGATTTTCTTTGCTTAGGACATGAACGAGCCGTCCAACTTCATGGATGGGTCTGAGGAGGGCTGCCCACCAGGAGAGCTCGACAGCCCCCCATACACGCCGGGTAAGGAGGGCACTGAAATGCAGGCAGTGCTGGTAGGTACTGCACGCTCTCAAGTCGCTGAAAAGCAAGTGAAAACCGTTTTTAAGAGACATCACATCTCCGTTTCAACCCCTGAACGTGTCCATCCCTGCTTTCATGTGCTGGTATCCGAGCACTGCATGCTTGTGGCCGTACTGGGTATGGGACTGGCTGCGGGAGCTTTCAGCGCTCAGTTTGCACCAGCAGCAGGGCACTTCATTCAGCATGGGGGGCTGCGTGTCCCCATGCCCCCCGCCACGTGCCAACGGTGACTGTCCCTCCCGGCAGCCGTGCTGGGCGATTCCCTGTCTGCCAAGACGGTGTGTGCCTCGGCGAAGCAGAGCACCTCAGTGCACTACAACCTGCACAACCTCTACGGGCTGATGGAGGCCGAAGCGACGGCGAGGTACCCGAGCACCCTGGGGATGGGACAGGGTGAAATCCTACTGCTCGGGGCTGGCACAGTGTAGGAAAAGGACTAGGGTTTGAGTGTCCAACCTGAAGGGAGACGCTCTGGCTGCTCACAGCCTCGGGCACAGGAGTAACCCAGCAGGGCAGGGGAGTGTGTGTGGCTGCGGGGAGGGCTGGGTGGGTGAGGCGGTCCTGGTGCTGAGCCCGGGGAGAGGGGGACCATGCTGCTCGTACCCCCAGAGCTGTACGTCTGCCTCTGAGGGGTAAGGGGGCTGCTCTCACCTCCTGTCCCATGTCTCCCCATTGCCTTCCAGTGCCTTGATCCAGATCCGGGGGAAGCGCCCCTTTGTCATCTCCCGCTCCACCTTCCCCAGCCAGGGCCGGTACTCGGGGCACTGGCTGGGCGACAACCGCAGCCAGTGGAAGGACATGTATTACTCCATCCCAGGTGGGTGGCACAGCCCCACAGCCCTGTCCTTCCCCAGAGCATGAACACACCCCCAGCACCACCCCACCCCGCATTTGGGAGGTGGTGCAGACCCCAAAACTCCCTGCATACTGCTGAGCATCCCTGCCCATGTGTCCACAGGGATGCTGAGCTTCAGCCTCTTCGGGATCCCATTGGTGGGGGCCGACATCTGTGGCTTCTCAGGCAGCACCTCGGAGGAGCTGTGCACTCGCTGGATGCAGCTCGGGGCCTTCTACCCCTTCTCCCGCAACCACAACTCCCAGAATGAGAAGGTCATGGGTGGGATGCGGGATCTGGGATGTGGAATATGGGATGGGGAATGCAGGATGGGAGATGCAGGTGGGAGCGCCTGGCAGGGATGGAGCTGAGGCAGTTGCTGATTCCCCGCATCTCCCCCAGGCCCAGGACCCGACGGCGTTCAGCCCCGCGGCGAGGACAGCTATGAAGGACGTGCTGCTGACCCGCTACTCCCTCCTGCCCTTCCTCTACACACTTTTCCACCATGCCCACCTGCACGGGGAAACCGTTGCCCGGCCCTTGTTCTTTGAGTAAGAGCATCCCTGGCGGAGCAGGCGAGATGCTGGATTCAGCTGGATGGCAGGCAGCAGCTGATGCAAGAGTTGTCTCCGTCCCGCTGCAGGTTCCCTCGGGACACGGCCACGTACGGGCTGGACAGGCAGTTCCTGTGGGGCCGCAGCCTGCTGGTGACACCGGTACTGGAGCCCGGGGTGGACTCGGTGATGGGTTATTTCCCCCGAGGCGTGTGGTACGACTTCTACACGGTGAGGAGTGCCACCTCGGTGCTTGGTTGGGTTTTGTATGGTCCCTGCTCAGCAGGGGAGGCTCCAGGGGGGCTGCAGAAGGGTTTGAGTATTATGGTGTCAGTGCTGACCATGGGGCTTGGTGCCAAAGAGGCTGCTGCCTGGCCCATTTCCTGAGCCCCCCATGGTATCTCTGACCCTCCTTGGATTTACCACCTGCCCAGGGCTCCTCCGTGAACAGCAGCGGGGAGATGCTGAAGCTGTCGGCCCCCCTGGAGCACCTCAACCTACATCTCCGTGAGGGCTCCATCCTGCCCACCCAGGTGAGCTCCCACCTGCCACCTCCCCAGGCTGGGGACTGTCCCTGGGGAGACATCTGCTGCACGGTGTGTGCCTCCCTGGTCTCAAGTCCCGGTCCCCCGTGTAGGTCACAGCCCTCCCCGCCCTATTTTGAGCTGTCAAAACCCTACAGTGCCCATGTGTTTGAACCCCAGAAACCCGGGCCCACCAGCGAGGCCAGCCGAGGGAATCCCCTGCGCCTCATCGTGGCCCTGTCCCCAGGTGCCACCGCCTGGGGAGACCTCTTCTGGGATGACGGCGAGAGCCTGGACACCTTTGAGCGGGGCAGTTACTCGTACCTGGTGTTCAACGCCACGGAGGTGGGACATGGTGGGGATGGGGCGTGGGGGGAGCCGTGGCCGCCTCGTGCTCACGTTGTCCACTTCTGCAGAACGTCCTCACCTCCAGCGTCCTCCACACCAGCACCGAGGCCACCTCTGCCACCATCGGCACCCTGAGCATCTATGGGGTGCGGGAGCCGCCCCACAAGGTCCTCCTGAACGGCCAGGAGAAGCCCTTCTCCTACCTGGACAACCAGGTGCGGCCCTGTTTGGGGTGCCCTGTCCTGGAGAGGGATCCCCAGCCCTCGCAGGGGGCTGAGGGTGCTGCTCAAAGAGGGTTTTTGGGGCGGTGAGGGAAGGATCTCTGCCCGCCGCCATCCCAGGACGTCCCCTCTTGTCCTGCAGGTCCTCACCGTGAGCGGGCTGGGCCTGGGGCTCGACCAGGCCTTCTCCCTGCAGTGGCTGTGACGGGGGGGGGCTGGGGCTGTCCCCACCCCACCGAGACCACCCGTCCGTGGCCGTGCTCCCAAGGCCAGGATGGGATGTGGATGTTGCTGTGTGGAGGCGTTGAGGACTGTCACCTGCTGCCGCGGATGGGGACGGGGGACACTGGGAGGGGGATGTGGGGGGGATGGCTGCTGGGTGCCCCTGTGCCATGATGTTGCTGTGAGGTGAGGGCTGGTGGCCCCGTCCGCAATAAAGGAGTGAGGAGAGCTTGGTGTGTGGCTGTGATGTGGGGCTGGGTGTGTGGGGGGTGACCACGGACAGAGCTCAGCCACCCAGACCCTGCTGCCAGCACTAATTATGTCCCACCACGGTGTGCCCCCATGATGTGCCCACGTTATGTCCCCCAGTAATGTCTCCCCATGATGTTCCCCCATAATGTCCCCACATGATGCCCCCCATGATGTCCCCGTAATGCCCCCCATAATGTTCCCCATGCTGACCCTCATTAAGTCCCACATAACGTCCCCTCCATGATGTCCCCCCATAACATCCCCCTTAATGTTCCCCCATAACACCCCCATAGTGTCCCCCCACGGTGTCCCTCCATAAAACCCCCATAAAGTCCCCCCATGACGTCTCCCCATAATGTCCCCCACAGTCCCGCACGCCGTGCCCCACAACGTCCCCATCCTGCCCCCAATCCCAGCCCCTCACCCCCTATGCCCCAGGCACCCCTTCCCTAGCCCCCCCCCCTCCCGCAGCCCCCCTCTCCCCCCATTTCCCCCCGCCCCCTCCCGCTGCCATGAGGGCGCTGTGCCCGCAGGAGGCGCCGCCTCCTCTCGCTGGTTCCGCCGCGCTCCCCCCGCTTCCTGCCGGGGCCGTGCTGGGCCGTGGCGGCCGGGTCTAGGCGGCGGCGCCATGAACCGGCCGAAGGCGGCGGCCGTGCGGCGGCCGGGGGCCGTGCCCAAGCCCTCCGGTGAGTGCTGGGGGTGCCGGGGTGTGTGTGTGGGGGGGGCGGTGGTGCTGCGAGCGCTGCCCTCACCTCACGGCCGTGCCTCCCGTTGCAGCGCACCCGCCGCCCGGGGACTTCATCGCGCTGGGCTCCAAGGGGCAGGGCGGCGAGGGCAAGGCCTCCGGCTCGCTGCTGAAGCCGGCCCCCGCCGGGCTGCCCTCCGAGCGCAAGCGGGACGCGGCCGCGGCCCTGGCGGGGCCCCCCGGTCTGGGCGGGCTGGCCAAGCGCCCCAAGCTCGCCTCCACGCCGCCCCTCAGCGCCCTGGGCCGCCTGGCGGAGGCGGCGGTGGCGGAGAAGCGGGCCATCTCGCCCTCCATCAAGGAGCCCTCCGTCATCCCCATCGAAGGTAAGGCCTGCGTTCCGCTCCGGTGGTGGTCGGGGCAGGCTCGTAAGCCTGGCTTCCCCACAGCCTTTCTGTAAACCCCCGCATTGCCGTTCATACACAGTCCTCAAGGGTTTTCTCCTCTGGTTGTGGCTAAAGACATGGTTTTGTCTCCTTTTCCCTCCCTATATGGGGTTGTGCTTGTCCCATTCGATGACAGTACATGAAAAACTTGTTGAGGAAATCATTAGCTGCGTTGCGGTGTTGTACTCACATCTGTCTCCTGCAGACTGTGGATCTCACTGTTTCTTGGAGAGTCATCCCATTTTCTGTCATTAGATACGTTTGCAGAGGAGCATTTTAGCACAGACCAACCAAAAAGTAATCAAGGGGGTGCTGTCAGGCACAAAACAGGATTTTTAATAGGGTGTGGATAGGGAAAAAGCCATTGCAGTGGATCAAGGTAAGCAGATCCATTCTTTGCTTTCCACACGACTGGTGCTGGCGGCATCCTGGGGCAGGTCGTTTTGCCTGATGGTATCAAACTCACGCCCGTGTGTTGATTGTTGCAGTTGGCCCCACGGTGCTGGTGGAGGAAATCGAGGCAGCAGAGGCAGAAGGTAACGATGACCGCATCGAGGGGGTGCTGTGCGGAGCGGTGAAGCAGCTGAAAATGAACAGAGCCAAGCCCGACACCACCCTGTACCTCAGCCTCATGTACCTAGCAAAAATCAAACCGAACATATTTGCCACCGAAGGGGTTATTGAGGTGAGGGCTGTGCTGTGTGGGGACTCTTGGGCTCTCTGAGGTACCTCTCTGTGTGTTTCTGAAGTAAGTTTCTGAAATTCCTGCCAGCTTGTGAGCATAGTTGCAGTTGCCCTCCAGCCAGAATGTAATCAGCGTGTATTTGTAAACACCACAGCTCTGTGGTAATTACTGAGATCTGTATTTCTTTCTTGGTAGATGGCTTAATTTTATTATATTTTTTTAATAATCTTCCAGGCACTATGCAGCCTGCTCCGAAGAGATGCCTCCATCAATTTCAAAGCTAAAGGGAATAGCCTCGTGTCTGTCCTGGCCTGCAACCTTCTCATGGCAGCTTATGAAGAGGATGAGAACTGGCCAGAGATCTTTGTCAAGGTTGTTGAACTCAGGGTGCTGCTGCAGGGCTGGGGCAGTGGTGGGCGCGTGGGTAAAACCAGCCAGCATTGGGAAGTGGCTTGCGTTGGGAGCAGGAGAAGAGCAGAGGATTTATTCTCGCTGCAAGGCAGGGGGTTGTCCCATGACCTATCCCAGTAAATGGGGACTGGGCTGATGCTGTATGGACAAGGGAAGAAAAACACAGTCCTTGTTTGCATTTCTCTGCTCTTCTCTGGGATGTCACTGACAGCGTTTGCTAATATAAGTATCTCAGAGAATTTGTGCTCTCTAGTTTATCTGCAAGAATTACTGTTTTACTTCTTGATCTAAAACCAAGAAATTTTTGAAAGGCAAGCTTCTATATCTTGGAGGTAGGAGTTATGGTTAAATCTTTGTTAGAGCTTAATCTGATTCCCTGATGGAAAGGGGCAGTGCCCATATTGCTTAGGATGCGATGGTTTGTTGCTCTGCTCTCATGTGACTTGCCTGCAGTCATCTGGTCTCAGTTTTTTTCATCTATGCATGGTTAAGATAGTTTCCTACTTCACAGCTGCATGTTGAAAATAAATAATAACTCAGGAAACTCAAATACTCCTGCAACAAACAAGTACAGAAAAGCTTGAGCACGGTTTGTGTTCTCTGTGGCCTTTTTTCCCTTTAGGTTTACATTGAGGACTCCCTTGGGGAGCGCATCTGGGTGGACAGCCCTCACTGCAAGACCTTCGTGGATAACATCCAAACAGCTTTTAACACCAAGATGCCTCCTAAGAGCATGCTCTTGCATGGTGAAGTTGGCCGTAGCAGTGGGGACCTTAGCGCTGGTAAGAATGTGTTTAGGAAACAGGAGCCAAGTCTTGTAGGCTTTGAGTTTCTAGCATAACTTTTCCATTCTTTAGTGTCACTTCATTTCTAGTGGATGTTTGAGGGCAAGCAGTTAAAAAGACTCGAATAAAGTGCCTGAGTGTGTTGTGATGTGAGAAGGTGGCTAGTTGTGGCCTCCTCCAGTGTTGCTGACGTGGATCCTTGAAAGAAGCTGAATGCGTAAGAGTGTGAGCGATCGATCTCTGAAAAGAGAAACTGTCTCACAAAGCACACTGGTCTCTTGTAGGGAGTAGCCCCCACCCTTCCATGACAGAGGAGGAGGACAGTCAGAGCGAGCTGCTGATTGCTGAGGAGAAAATGAGCCCAGAGCAGGAGGGCCAGCTAATGCCCAGGTAAAGTGTGTTCCTCTCCTGGTATAGCCGTGTGGCAGATCTGTTTGTGCTCACCCCCCCTTGCAGTGCTGCAGCAGAGAGCTACCTCTTTGCAATAGCTGTCCCGTGGCACCTGCTAGAGAATGCTGAACATGAGGAGAAATTAATAAATGGGTGTTGGTTTTGTTTTTTTGTAACCTTTATCACGAACAAGAAAGAATGCTGATCTCTGGCCACAGCAAAGCATGACCAAGCTAGTTCATGCAGAATTGAATAAAACACAGTTTGTATGGCCCAGGTATGACGACCTTGCAGAGAGTGTGGAAGAGTATGTCCTGGACATGCTGCGGGACCAGCTCAACCGGCGCCAGCCCATGGATAATGTCTCCAGGAACCTCCTCCGTCTGCTGACGGCGACCTGTGGCTACAAAGAGGTGCGACAGATGGCCGTGCAGCGGCTGGAGATGTGGTTGCAGAATCCCAAGGTAAGGATAGAGACTGAATCGTGCCTTTTCTGGGCCTGGTCTGAAATCCATCCTGGAGGTCCAATTCCATCTCTAGTCTGCGATGGCAGCTGGCTGCAGTAGTTCTTCTCTTCCTCTGCAGTTGACCAAGCCAGCTCAGGACTTGTTGATGTCAGTCTGCATGAACTGCAACACCCACAGCTCAGAGGACATGGAAGTGATCTCTAACCTGATCAAAATTCGTCTCAAGCCAAAAGTCCTTCTGAACCACTACATGCTGTGTGTCAGGTGAGTGAGCGACTGGGTCTGTAATGGAAGAGAGCACTCTGGATGATGTACCCGGGGCTCTGTCTCTACCGGGTTTGGCTGTGGGGTGTTCTGTGTCACATTCAAATGAATTTCATTAGTCTGGAAGTCTCTCAGTAATCCTTTAGTGTTGCTGAATGTAGGTGCTGCCCCACCATCTTCACTTTTTGTGCTAAATACTTTAGAGAAAAATCAGAACAACGGACCTAGCTGAAATGAAATCTCAGCTCTGATAGCTCTGGTCTTCCCTTGCAGAGAGCTGCTGAATGCGCACAGGGATAACCTGGGCACGACAATTAAGTTTGTGATTTTCAATGAGCTTTCAAATGCAAGAAATCCCAACAACATGCAGATCCTGTACACTGTTCTTCAGCACAGCTCAGAGCAAGCTCCAAAGGTAGGTATAGTGTCTTGTATGACTGCTGGTAGGGCCAGACCCCTGCTTGAGAGTTTTAGCTGAACCAAGGCTCAAATAAAATCTTCCCTCAGACAGCTGTGTGATCTGCATCATATTGGTTTGAGATTAGATTGTTACACTTGTTAGGAATAAATGTGCGTGGGCATTTTCTAACACGCATATTCAGCGTGACCAGCCCTGTGGTAACAAAACTTCATGAGAAATGTGTTATAGCTCCCTGGGGTGTGCAGGACAAGCATTTTATCAGCATTGTTTCCGTGTGCCTTTTCATTCTGTGGTTGTGGATATTTTACAGTGCACTGAAAGCTTTCTTTTTCTGTATGGTCTCAGTACCTAGCAATGGTGTTCCAGGACCTGTTGACTACTAAGGATGATTACCTGCGGGCTTCACGGGCACTGCTGCGAGAGATCATTAAACAGACAAAACATGAAATCAACTTCCAGGCCTTCTGCCTGGGCCTTATGCAGGAACGAAAGGAGGCCCAGTACGCAGAAATGGAGTTCAAGGTACCACTTTGTTTGACCCATGTGCCTGCTGAATGGTACCTGTGGTGTACCAGACTCTTCTATATCTGTTTTTCTGGCAGATCTTATCCCTCCCCACCCCTCTTGTTATCTGAGTAACTCAGTATTTGTGCCTTGCCCATCCTAGCCATTCTTCCACATCCCATTTTGATGACGAAACACTTTCCCAGAAGGCATCTTTGATTTGACTCACTTCTGTTTTTTAGGAGCGGTTTGTCATCCACATAACTGATCTGCTGGCTGTCTCCATGATGCTTGGTATCACAGCCCAGGTGAAGGAGGCTGGAATTGCCTGGGACAAAGGAGAGAAAAAGAGTAAGCAGAGAGCCTAGATTCCATTTGAAGATGGGTGGCTTGTTAAATATCTCCTGGCAGTGTTGGGACTGGGGGAACATTGCGGCTGGTATTAGAAAGGGGGCTGTAAGCCTCCATTCGAAGTAAAGGCACAGGGTTGCTTGCTATTATCCTGAGACTAGCAGAGTTGGGAGATGTGGCATTTGTGTGGCTGGGTGAGGACACAGGCACTTCTTTTATCTATGGAAAACATGGATGAGAGACTGGGGAGAGGGGACTCGAGACGGGGTCATGTCTGCAGAGGCAGCTGTAAGGATTACCATGGACTTACTGCAGAGAGGGCAGAGCTTTGGGGTGGCACTGAAGTGGCTGCCTGGATGTCTTCTCACAACCCTAATTCATTTGTGGTGCATCTTGGTGTTTTGTTGTGCTTCACTTTCTGACACATCTGCATGTTCTGTCAGTGCTGGCTTGCTAAAGGCTGTCTGATTTCTCTCTCCAGTTTACTGACTGTTCATGCTCAGAGTCCTGGTTACTGTCTGGTCTTGAAATGATGCTTTCTCCTGCTTCGCACTGTATGAGGCTCTCATATGTGAGTGGTTTGTAATGTGACTGTCTTTCAGACCTAGAAGTTCTGCGCTCTTTCCAGAACCAAATTGCCGCTATCCAACGTGATGCTGTCTGGTGGCTTCATACAGTCGTTCCATCTATCAGCAAGCTGGCTCCAAAGGACTACGTGCACTGGTAAGAGTGTCAGCTTGGGCATCTGCTGATTTATCCAGTCTGTTTCCCAGCAGTTTATGGCACATTATGAAGACCCATGCACATGCCAGGGTTTGGTTAGATCTCCTTGAGACAAGCCAGAATTAATAGCATCTGAGGTGTGTTCACTTGGAAGTACAAAAGCCCAGTGCCCATACCTCATAGTCCTCTTGGCTATGATTAGCACTGTCAGTTTTATTAGTTTAGTTTATCTAAGGAGGCTCTTGCATGTGTAGAACGGGTAGCGTTAGAAGGAGTTTGGGGAGAGTGGACTGCTGAATGTGTTCCTGAGCTTCACACAGGTGATGTTTACTGTTCTCTTCCTCTTGACAGCCTCCACAAGGTGCTCTTCACAGAACAGCCAGAGACGTACTACAAGTGGGACAACTGGCCCCCCGAGAGTGACCGCAAGTGAGTGTGTGCTCCACCCATAGCTGGGAACATGGACCAGAGCTGTAGCTGGAGGCAAAGGAGTTAGTGTTTTCTGGTGCTCTTTATGTAGCTCTTTGTTAGAAAAGCTTGGAACTGTGCCTGATTTTTTTCATCCTCTGCTACAGTGCCTCAAAATTGGTGAATGTTCTTTCAGTCTCTCTCAGTTCCTATTCTTGATTCTCGTTCCCTGTGGCAAGCTGCTCTATATCTTAATGCTGTAACTGTAAGAAGGGCAGGCCTGCGCTGTATGGTTTGTACTGGTGTAACGTTAGGGAACTTGAACTCAAGCGGGCTGAAGTGCAGAGGTACAAAGCAATGCAAACAATTTGTTTCTGGCAGCTGCACTCAGAGCTGCAGACCAGGGAAAAGGTTGTAAACTAAGCTGTGGGTTATTTTGTGCTCGGATGAGCTGTATGGTCTGTGGAGGGTTTCAGCAATGTTCATGCTGCTGTCAAGGGCAGCATGATTGATGTCTGTTGTCTCATGCAGCTTCTTCCTTCGCCTCTGCTCTGAAGTGCCCATCCTTGAAGACACACTGATGCGGATCCTCGTGATCGGTTTGTCACGGGACCTCCCTCTTGGCCCTGCAGATGCCATGGAGCTTGCTGACCACTTGGTGAAGCGGGCTGCAGCTGTGCAAGCTGATGGTAAGACTGCACAAAGCTCCAATGGTAACTTCTGTGTGTCCAGTTATCAACATCTAGGGCTGAGACAGCTCCTACCCTGTTCCAGAGAGCCTTTGCAGACTCAGAGTTAAGATACAGTGAGTTAGAAAACTTGCAACAAAGTTGAAATGGATTTTTATCTTCTTAGCCCCAGAGCCCCAGAAGTTCTGAGCAGACTCACTGCTTACCTGAAGGAATGCACTTGAGTTTTGAAAAAGATGTGGATAGCAGGTTGGATTCTTTTGCGGAGAAAAAAAAGGCTCTTCTGAAGAATTTAAACCAAATTGCAGCTGAAAACACAAGTCATAAGAATATTGAGTCTTTTTGAAATATTGCTGTTTTTTTAAATATTGCTGTTTTTTCTAAAAGTTGTGTCGTGGTGCTTTTTTTTTTGTTGTTGTTATTGTTTCTAATTCTGGAATATCATGAGAGCAAGCCCACAACAGCGTAGTTGCTTCAATCTGAATTTCTGTTAATGTTGCTTTTCTTGAAGGACTTTCTGCCAGGTGGGCCAGTCAATAACTTGTTTAGTCTTTTCTCCTCTTCCAGATGTTGAAGTCCTGAGGGTAGAGAGAATCCAGCTGATCGATGCTGTCTTAAATTTGTGCACTTATCATCATCCAGAGAATATTCAGCTACCCCCAGGGTAAGGCTTGTCATGTAGATAATCGCTGTGTGACCTAGCTCATTTTCACCTTGTTGTGACCTGGCTCACTTTCACCTTGTGACTAACAGCACTAGCTCACAGACTTCAGGATGCTTTTTCCCATTAGAATTTTTAATAACAAAATCACCAGGAAACCTTTTCAAAGTCATGTTCTGGTGGAAATTTCTCCAGGGCAAGAAAGTTCTGAGTCATGGAGTGGAATTTCCTCTGCAAGAACTCTGACCTTTATGTTTTAGAAATTTCCAACTAAACTCTGTTGTCCCACCCATGAGAGACTTTCTTTTTTTCCTTCCTGAAAACCACTGAGCTGGTGTGGCTGAATTCAGTGCATGGTTAAGGAGAAGAGTAGGCTTGGGATGCCCTCCGGTAACCAAATCCAATCACTTGTATCTGTTGACGTCTCTTGCAGGTACCAGCCTCCAAATCTAGCTATTTCTACCCTGTACTGGAAAGCCTGGCCTCTCCTGCTTGTAGTGGCTGCGTTCAATCCTGAGAACATCGGTGAGTGTGGACATTTCTCAGGATTCTTGTTCTGCCGCAAAAACTGG
Organism: Oxyura jamaicensis; assembly: GCF_011077185.1. NCBI lineage: Eukaryota > Metazoa > Chordata > Aves > Anseriformes > Anatidae > Oxyura > Oxyura jamaicensis. The sequence continues at coordinate 5,585,634 of NC_048906.1, forward strand.
CGAAGGTGCTGGCTGAAGCCTAGTTGCCTGTGTTGAAGTCATATGCTGGGATGGCAAGATAACAGCTGTTAGCTAACTGTGCTGTAATGCATATGCTTTGCGTGTGCAGAAATGCACAGCGGGGTGGTTTGGACCAGCATGTGGCTGGGATTACAGTTTCCATGTCCTGAGTGTGGCGAGATGCTCCAAAGTGAGTGTGAGTCTTCCTATCATGGATTGCGTTAGGATCTCAATAACACCCTGACTTGTTTTCTGTATCCCTGACTACCCTTCTCTTCTCTGCTGCAGGTCTGGCTGCGTGGGAGGAGTACCCCTCTCTAAAGATGCTCATGGAAATGGTCATGACCAAGTTAGTATGTCTAAATCCCCCCATAAATCAAACAAGGGCACCGAGCGTGTATTTCTGAATGAAGTTTGTGCCAGTTGGCTCCTTCCTTTCTAGTGGGACGTGTAAAATAAGCAGGCTGGCAGCAACACTATAGTTTGAGTGGGAAATAAGCCTTCCCCCAGCAGAAATATTATCAACATAGGAATAAAACTCAGAGCATGATTGTTATGAGATTTACTGAAAAGGTCTCAGTCTCCCTGGCTCTGTTGGGAAGCTGCCTTGCTGTGTTCCCTAATGGAACGGAGGCCATAGAGACATTATGAATGTTCCATAAATTCTGAATAGGACAAGATAACTGTTTTTGACTTGTTTTCTCAGCAATTATTCCTATCCTCAATGTACCTTGACGGATGAGGAGACGCGCACAGAGATGATTAACCGCGAGCTTCAAATCTCCCAGAGAGAAAAACAGGAGATTCTTGCATTTGAGGGTCATCTGGCTGCTGCGTCCACAAAACAAACGATTACAGAGAGTAGCAGCCTCTTGCTCTCCCAGCTGACAAGTCTGGATCCTCAGTAAGTAGCCTTCTGCAGTCTGGTGCTATCAGGAAAACCCAGTTAATGCTAGTCAAGAAATTCTACTGCCGATAGGGTGGTTGGTGTGGGCAAGAAGAGCCCCAAAAGTTGGTCGCCTGTGGGGTGTGTGTTGCATTTAGTCCTTGCCCTTCTGTTGTAACCTGCATATGGCTGTCACACACTGCTGACCTGATTAGTCCTCATCAATACCAGAGAGAAAGTGTGCCTTGTCTGTGAATAACTTCTTGTTTCACAAGAAGTTTCACTTCTTGTTGACAGAGGGCCCCCACGCAGACCTCCACCGCATGTCCTGGAGCAGGTGAAAAGCCTGAACCAGTCACTTCGCTTGGGCCACCTCCTGTGTCGCAGCCGTCATCCTGACTTTCTTCTCAACATCATTCAAAGACAGGTAGGACCTGACGGGTTGGCTAAGTGATCCCTCATCTCTAAAACTTGAACAGAGCGAGCAGAGCTTCTTCTGTTTCTTAGGCCTCGTCACAGTCAATGCCATGGCTGGCAGATTTGGTTCAGTCCAGTGAGGGCTCCTTGGATGTCCTGCCCGTGCAGTGCCTTTGTGAATTCCTGCTTCATGATGCTGCTGATGAGTCAACCTCAGGTGAAGAAGAGGAGGAGGGTGAGAGTAAAGAGCAGCGTGCCAAGAAACGCCAGGTGAGTGGTCTCTTGGAGATCAGTTCTGTTACCTACTTTCTGTGCATCCTGGATTTGATTTCACTGGAAAAGCCAACTTCTTGTTCCACAGAGACAACAGAAACAAAGGCAGTTGCTTGGACGGTTGCAAGACTTGCTGTTGGGTCCCAAAGCAGATGAACAGACAACCTGCGAGGTGCTTGACTATTTCCTACGACGCCTGAGTTCCTCCCAGGTGGCCTCACGGGTCCTGGCCATGAAGGTGAGTAAAACAAATATCTTGACTAAGGTTTATCGGAAGCTAAGGGCAGATTCCTAGATTCTCGTGACTGCTGTGCAGTGAAATTTTCATGTCAATTTTCTTTAGTAACTCATCTCAGTCTCCAAGGCCTATCGAATGTGCTTCTGCTCCCTGCTGCTCATAAGCCTTCTCTGATCAACAGCCAAGTAGTACTTCTCTTAAGATAGATCTGGATTCTATGTTTCCTGTGAAGTTCAGGTGTAGACTCAGCACATCATGTAGTACCAGGAGTAATTGGTAGCAGCTGTTGTCAGTGGGGAATGTAAATCAGTAAATGCCTGGTGCTCTAGAGCATAGTCAAGGCAGGCAGAAGTGCTTACATAGGATTGCAACTTTTACGCACAGTAGCTGTCAAGCAAACAAGTTATATGTTGTGAGACCTGTTGTAGGCTGTGTGCTGCATTTGCATCACTCCATGACATTTGAAGCTTGATTCTGTTCTATTCACTAGTATGAAACGAGTCTTCCAACTGTGGCTTCATATGCATGGGCTTTGATTTCTGCAGGGCCTGTCCTTGGTGCTGTCAGAAGGGGGGCTGCGTGATGGAGAGGAGAAAGATCACCCCATGGAAGAAGACTCTGGGGATTCTGAACTGCTGCAGGGATATCAGTGGCTGCTGAGAGACCTCCCGAGGCTGCCACTGTTTGATAGTGTTAGAGCAACAACAGCTCTTGCCTTGCAACAGGTAGGCCTTTGCTGGAAGGAGTAAGTGGCCAGCTGTGGGGCAAATTATTCTTTTTTATTCATGCTAAAACAAATTGAGCAAACTGCTTGTGGCTGTGGTATCAACATGTTTATGTGCATGCAGAAGAATGTGTTTTGCTGGTGCTTGGTTTCATTACCTCCTGATCCCTAATGAGAGGAATTGTCCTAGGCCATCCACATGGAGACAGATCCGCAGACCATCAGTGCTTACCTGGTGTACCTCTCCCAGCACGCCCCAGTGGAGGAGCAGGGACAGCACAATGACCTCGCTCTGGTAAGAAGGCAGGGTGCAGAGGCAGAGAGGTCATCAGGGATACCTGACATGTTGAACTCCTTGTGCATGGCAGTGGTAGGCGTGTGACTTGCTGTACCAGCAGGATGAGGTTTTTAGGAACATTTGAATTTGATAACTGCATGGTTGTGTTTCTGGGTATGTGTTGGAAGGCAACCTGTGTCTTTGGTTTCATATCATTCAAACAGAAAATCAGAGAGTAGCAACTTCCAGTCCAGCAGCCCATCTCAGCTGGCATGGGGAATGCAGGAGTGGTTTGAAGGCAATGCCACCATCTGGTAGTGGTTCTCAAGTAAGCAGGTGCTAAACCTGCAGTCACATACATTGGGTGAGAATGGGAAGCCAGGAACCTTAGTGGTGGGATATGCATTCTTCTGTAACTGAAACTGGACTTTTAATTCTTTTTTTAAGGCTTTGGTGATTTTGGATGTTTGGCTTGTATGCAATGATTATTCATTGTTCTCACTCTTGGGTGCTCTTTTCATTGCTTTTAAGCTCACTGACCAACATCCTTTGTAACAGTCTTTGAGATTCAGTTGCATGGATCTAGAGGCTCACAGGTTTTTTCTGTCTGCATAGATCTGTTTAAGTATGTGGAGATCATTAAATACCATTTCTTCAGGGGAATGTGTTTTTTACTTCATAAATACTGGTAAATGCCCCCTTTGCAATGGGATACATCAAAATGCATCTACAGCATCAGAATGTACTACAGCTGGGGACGCTGTGAGTTATCACAAGATGCATGCAAAGCACTTGAGTTCTTCCCAGTTTGACAGTTTCACTCTTGACTTTACATGGTGATCTCCAGTGTTAACTGGGCTGATGATGGAAACCGGAAGATGTGGCAGAATAAGGCAGGAGGACTTGTGTATGTTGCTTAGTAAATTTCCTATGGAAATTTTTCCTTTGCAGGATGTGGCTCGGCTCATAGTGGAGCGCTCTACCATCATGTCTCACCTCTTCTCCAAGCTCTCATACTGCGCTGAGTCGGATGCGGTGCTTGTAGCTCTCCTCTCCATCTTCTCGCGCTACATCAAACGCATGCGGCAGAGTAAGGAAGGCGAGGAGGTGTACAGCTGGGTGAGTGCCTCTCTGCCTTTCTTAATGGGGTAAAAGAAGAAAGGATGAGTTTAACACAAGAGATGCCCGTTGTGGGTTACTGAGTATGTAGAAACCATGTCTAGTTCAAGGATCCCTGATCTGAAAATAACTGGGACTTGGCATGGTATCAGAGCCAAGTGTGTGTGTACACATAGAAAGCACTTTCTTTTCCTTTTGTATCTTCTTTTTTTCCACTGTTGGAATATACTGGGGCTAGGTTAAAGTCTGACCAAACCTGTCCTTTCACCTGCTTCTGACAGATCTCACTTTCTGTTCTTTCCCCACAATTGCTCATCTGGTTTTCTTCTGCTTTTTTTTTCCAGTCAGAGTCCCAGGATCAAGTGTTCCTTCGTTGGACTAGTGGTGAAACAGCCACTATGCACATCCTCGTGGTTCATGCCATGGTTATTCTCCTGACACTAGGGCCACCTCAAGGTTAGTGAAGAATGCTCAGATGTGTTCAAGGGGTTGTGGACTGGACAGAGAGCCTTTCCTCTGTCTGCATAACGAATTAGGCTGGTGTTAATTCTTCTGCTCACAGGCTTCTCCCTTGCAACATTTGCTTGTAGCAGTAGGAATGTCAGAATAGTGTTTGCATGGAGTGAAGCATTTGCAGGCTTATATGCTGCCTTGTGCAGACAGCAGGAAATATTAAAATGATGGTGTGTCCCTCCCTGCTAAACAAGAAGGATGTAGAGCATTGTTGTAGGGTGAGAACTGGGCACTCATACATAGGTCATGTTTCCGTTTGGTAGTATTTATCCCAAGTTTTTTCTAGCCTTTGAGCAAGAAGGTATTCTGGTGCATTGATTTGTACAGAGAAGTGTAGAATGTTTTAAGTGTTTCTGAACATAAGAGATTTTTATGTCTGTTCTTAAGCAGGGGATGGTGATTTTTACACGTTACTGGATATATGGTTCCCGGAGAAAAAGCCTCTTCCTACTGCTTTTCTGGTTGACACCTCAGAGGAGGCTTTGCTGCTTCCTGACTGGCTAAAGCTGCGTATGATCCGCTCTGAAGTCCCACGTCTTGTGGATGCAGGTGAGCCTGTGAGATGTTTGGCCTTTCAGACCCTCCCGCAGGAAAAGGAGAGTCTTCCCTGCTCAAGCCCTCTGTGTGCCCAGCCGTCCTACTTGGATGCCTTTGGAGGGGCCATCAGTCACTGCAGACCCCACGGCTGAACAGAGAGCTGGAATTTAAAAGGCATTGTCTCTGGATTTTGTGACAGTTGCAATCTAAACGTTCTAATCTTGCTATCTGAACGTTCTAATCTTGCAATCTAAATGTTCTAAATGTTGCAATCTAAACAAATATTCACTGTGTCCTTTAGGGCTATCAAACAGATACACAGAATATGAGTTGGTTCTGGGTTCTGTTACGGGGTGTCCCAATGTTTATTCCCTCCTCAGCCATGATCTGTAGCCCAAGTACCATGGGTTGGAGAATGACTACAACCTTGCTGAACTGTCACACCCCTCAGGTTAATCCCTGTTAACCCTGCTAAGAGCAGAACTCGGTGAAAGCTTAGGCTGAAGGAGGAGTGACAGAGCTCCTTACTGCAGTGTTGAAGGCAGGTCCTCCCACTCTGAACCAAGTTCTGAATCTCAGTGGCTTTTATAAGCAGTGTTTATTACTTTTAAAGTATGGAAGAGTCTGTATGACTACTGTGCTTTCTGTGTATTTAAGGGAAATACAGGACTGTAAATTGGATGCCATCTCTGTTACAACAGTTCAGATTGAATTAAGCTACACAATCAAAGACAAAACACTGCTTCCATAGAACATAGCATGCTTGCAATGTGGAGAGCAGTGGCTGAAGGATGTGAGCTATATCTGTAGTTTCTTGTATCCTTGCACAGCTTGTCAGTGCTGTCTGTCTTCTTGGTGTTCAGAGCTTTGTCCCTTTCTTACTAATTAAATGACAGCTCTCTATAGCCAGTGATTGAATTATTCAATAATTCCTGCCTGGAGTCATTAACAGATAGGGTGGAAGTTATTTTTTAATATGGATGATTGGGTTCCTGAGGTTTTGATCAAATTAAACGGAAGATCAAATTAGTCAGTGAGTGAATTAACTGAAAGATGCAATAAGAAGGTAATTATTTGCAGAGCAGTGAAAACATAGTAGGCAGCTGTCAGACTTCTGGCTGTAGGCTCTCTGCGTCCCTGTCATTAATGTGCCACTTGGTTCAGCCAAAAGTACAAATACCAGGTAATAAAGATAACCCTGTATAAGCAATTTGGAGGTCTGAGGACTTGGTGTTTGTGTATTTCAGCTCTGCAGGACCTGGAGCCGCAGCAGCTACTTCTCTTTGTTCAGTCCTTTGGAATCCCAGTTTCCAGCATGAGCAAACTTCTGCAGTACCTGGATCAGGCGGTTTCTCATGACCCACAGACACTGGAACAGAACATCATGGACAAGAGTAAGAGCTCCATATGAGATGACTCATTTTAATTTTTCTTACAGTCACATCCTGTGACTTCCTTGAAAAAATCCAAACTAGTTCTGAAACTCTGCTTTTGCAGCCTGTTGTCTCTCCCTGGCACCTGTCTAGATGGCTGTTGGGTGTATTTTTTGAAGTAGGGAAGGATTTTTCTGGGTGGGATTGTAAAGAGTCTAGAGATAATCTGGAGGCTAACTTGTAAAAGGAATAGGGCTGACTTGCTGCATGTTTACAAAGTTCATAGTAACAGCAAATTCTCTTCACTACCAGCAGCCAATTCTGTACTGCTTTACTAAAGAGGGTGAGAAAACATGTTCATATTTTGTCCTTTTTCAGACTACATGGCTCACCTTGTGGAGGTTCAGCATGAAAGAGGAGCGACAGGAGGCCAGACTTTCCACTCCCTGCTCACAGCCTCCTTACCAGCCCGCCGAGGTACTGCCCGGCATAGCCTAAACTTCTGAATATCAGTCGTCTTGCTCTCAGTGGCAGCAGAGGAAAGATGTTTGGACCAGGAAAAACTGTTTCAGAAGTGGTTGTGATGAAATGCATTAGCAAGCTACAGCTAGACTAGTCCTTCCTAGAATTTTTCACTCCTGGTAAGGGGAGAAATTCCAGTATTCTTGGAGTTTACTGTAATGATTTGTTCCAAGTGGTATGGAAAAGGTGGTCTTGCTTGACTTTGAGAGAAAAGCTACTGAATTCCTCAGTAAAGACTGTAAAGCTGAAGGTGATCCAGTGCTGGGGCTCCGGATGTTAGTCAGCATAACAGCATTTTTCTTTCTTTTGTTGTTATTACAGACAGTGCTGAGACTGCGAGGTCAAAATCTAGCCCTGAGAACAGTCAAGGCCAGAGCCGGATCCGGACCTTAAGCCAGGTTCGGGTTCTGGGCCCAGAAGATGACCTAGCAGGCATCTTTCTGCAGGTACTGGTGTAACCTCAAGCTGATTGTTCCTCAGCTGCTTCCGTGCAGCACCTTTCCACAAACCATATCCCTTGTACTTAACATCTCTTTGCAGTGTTCCTCCTTCAGTGTTTGCAGGCAGTGAGTAAGAAAACCCTGCATAAAATGAGACTGCACCATTACAGCCTGGTGGAGTTGATACTGGACGGATTTTTTTCTTTTAATTGGAACATGATGTGGCTTTTGATCATGCCTAATGCTGTCAGTGCTTACTAGCTTGTTGCCATCTCTGCACATTGTTTGTTCTGTGTATAGTGCCTTTTTTCTCTGCAGTGCATGGAGGATTTGTGAAATGCTCACAGGGCCTTGGCAGCAAAGCTATATGTAAACAGCTTTTGTACCCTGGCATGTCTGCTAGCAGAGCCTTCCTTTCTCTGTTGACTTCAGGACAAACCTACAGGGAGTTAATTGGCCAAGTTGGTTGCCTGTGTTTGGGCAGTGTGGCGATCCCCCGCAGTGTTAGTGTTGACAGTCATATTGGTGTTGCATAGATGCTGTGCCTTTTCCTGTACCAGGCGCTAAAAAATTGAAAAAGCTTTTTGAAGGTTCTAGTTAGTCCACAGTCAGTATGATTGTACAAGGTAGATCAATCCACTGCCTCAGGGATGTTTATGGTATAGCAAGTCCTTTCATTTGTTTTCTCATAAATGCATTCTTCTCTGTATCCTTCCAGCTTTTCCCACTAAATCCAGACCCACGGTGGCAGAACTCAAACCTGCGCCCACTTGCCCTGGCGTTGCAGCAGGCCCTGGGGCAGGAACTGGCTCATATCCACCAGGGGAACACGCAAGTGACCGGGATCACAGCACGACTTCTCCAGGCAGTAGCTGCGCTGATAAACTCACCGCACAGTGGAGCGCTGGTGATGGCGATGCATCGTAACCACTTCATCTCCTGCCCGCTGATGCGCCAGCTGTACCAGTATCAGGTGAGCAGCATAGGATGAGAATCTTTGTAGCATTGAACAAAGAGTGGTGAGGAGGAAAGGAAAACCTGCAGTACATCCACTCTGCTGTGCACGCACCCTCCACCCGTGTAGGACATACACCCTGGGGAGCATGGTATAGAGGGACTCAAGCTGTCCCATGGACACATGGATCAGGCTGGCCTCATTAGTCTAGCAGTGCTGAGAGATTGTGTGCAGGGTTAGGTGTACGTTAACCAGTCTGGTAACTCTGTGGCACTGTGGATTGGCAGCTGTGGGTCTCTTGGTTTTGGAAGCTCCGATTTGTGCTGTCTTGTACCATGGATATGTCTTGCAAGCCAACGCATTTGCAGACAATTTGAGAGTAGAGGTCTGTAATTCCTTAGAGAGCTTTGGAGCAGGCTGAGTGTTATCCAATGAAATATCTCATTCTTTTCATCATGATGGAGGAAAGCACAAAGTTACCCTTAGTTATGCTTGGAGATGTATTGTGGGTGTGATGGAGTTTTCTGTTTTGTCCATTAGAGGCTGTGGCCTTGATACCTGTGAGCTATGGTCCAATAGAGTAGGTGCGCTCTGTGTATTCTTGGCAGTACATGCCACTGTCTGCCTCTCCTGCTATCTTTGCTGTATGCTTCAAGTGTATATAAACAGGTCTCTCTTGCTTCTCTCCCCAGCGCTGCATGCCACAAGACACTGCCTTCTCCTCGCTCTTCTTCAAAGTCCTCATGCAGATGCTGCAGTGGTTGGAGAACCCCGCAGTGGAAGATGGTCCTCTCCGTGCTCAGCTGAAGGCCTTTGCTGTGCAGTACTCCTCAAGGCACAGGATCAGTGACGGTACTGGCATTGGGCAGATTGTGGGATTAAGAGTGAACAAAGTGGGACAACAAAGGGAAAGAAATGAAACTGCAGCCAGAGCAGGAAGTTGGGTGGGCTGCTTTTTGTAGAGGTATGCTTAGTAGTGAAGAGAGGGAGAAATTGGTTTTGTACTGTGCTATTAAACTCCATGAGGATGCAAACAAGTAATTTGGCTCCAGGGGTTTGGAGTAGACACCTACTAGCATCTCACCAAGCAGAGTAGATCTCAGGGAGAAATTGCAATTGCTCAGGCCAAGAATTCTGTGCTTGCTGTTGTCCTGGAAGATGAGCACACGAGAAAGCCTGTGAAACAAGTCACATCATGACTAGTAGAGTTACTGTCATCTGCCATCTGTAGAGAGGAGACAGAGAGCTTAGACATGGAAATGGGCTTGTGGTTATTGAGTATTCTCTTAAGCCATATGTCCCTGTAGCATGCGGAAAAGCTGTCAAGGGCTTCTGTAGGAGTAAAATGATGATAGAGCATAGTAGGTGTGTGTGTGTATTAGTTGTGCCCTGCAACCACCTGGTGTGTCTGTAGAAGAGAAGCCTGATGTGGGTTGTCCCCGTGATGCCAATGCTGTAATTTCTTTGCAGTTCGAGGTGGCTTCTTGCACCTCACAGAAGCTCTGACTTTCCGTCGTGACCCTGACTTGATCAGCTCCACAGTACGTGCCATCATTGCAACGCTGAAATCAGGAGAGAAGTGTAACGTGGAGCCGGAGCTTGTCAGCAAAGGTATGTCTGTCCTCTCTACTTCCCCGCTGCTGCAGCAGGCTGGACGTCCAGCCTTCAAGGGAGTACTTCGTGTGTAGGCAGTGGGAATCTGCCTTCTTCTTGGATCAGAAAATGCGAACTGATCTGAACTTGGTCCCGTTTTGTATCTCCTCCTTCCCCTGCACTGGTATGTGTGTTTATAAACTGTGATCTGTGTCTGGGATTAAGTCTTTCAGCAAACTGCTGGTTTCCACTAACTCCATGAGAAATAGAAGCCTGCTGTCCAAGGTACAAATGGCTTCTGTCCTCCTTACTGAGCCATGCTCTGGGAAATTCAGGACTCATTGCCTTTGTGATACCCTTATGATGTTCCATAGCTTTCACCACATCTTGTACTAACTGACATATTTCTGCCTCTTATAGCCCTTCAAGGTCTGATTGAAACTCACTCTCCATACTTGGAGGAGCTCCTGACAGTCCTCTTCTCAGCTACTGTTGAGACCACTGCCAGATTTCCTGCCATGAAACCAATTGCTGTGGTGAGCTCCTTGTTGCTCCAGGACAAAGAAGAGACACCAGTGAAGAAGGAGCTGGACAGTTGCAGGTGAGCCCAGGAGATGTTGGGAACTCACTGGTAGGTCTGGTTTCACGGCATCACCACTGATACAGGCTTTTTCTCCTCAGCACTGAAGCTGCTTGGCTGGGGCCCTCCTCTGGCCTTCTCAATGACTGGCTGGAGATGTTGGACCCAGAGGTGATAAGCAGCTGCCCTGATCTCCAGCAGAAGCTACTGTTCTCCTGGAACAAGGTAAGAATTGGTGGGCAGAGGGACTGCTGTGCTGAAACAGCATTTCTGGGGTGTTGACCTGCACCTGAAAACAGGGCAAAGGAGGGTTCTGTTTTTCCACATATCTATGTCAGTTCCAAAGCCATACAGGCTGACTAAGAGGGGGATTCTGGTGCATCAGATCAAGGCATGTTTCATCTGATCTTTATATTTCTTCAGGCCTGTTCTTTTCAGGACTTCAGAACATTACAGACAGAACGTAGTCCCATAATAGATCAGCCAGCTGTGTTTTCATTGGTATTTTTGTGAACAAATAAATAGCCTGTCCAGAAGTGCTATGCCAAAGCTAAGACTAAAACTGAATTTCATGGATTCCGCAATGTTCTTTTAGACAGTACTGCAATTCATATCCTATCCATGTGTTGTCTTCTCTGCTATCTGCTTTCTTGTATTGTCATCATTCTGTAAAATACAAGGTATCTCCTACATCCACCTCACAGTAATGATCTCTTTATACGAATCTTCCCTGTTTTGTGCTTTCAGGCAGGGTCCCAGGTGCCCTCCTTCCGTCCATATCTCCTGGCTCTCCTCACTCACCAGTCCAGCTGGACCACTCTGCACCAGTGCATCAGACTTCTGCTGTGCAGAAACCGGGAGCAGAGGTGAGTCTTGTTTTTCGGGCCAAGCAAATCACCCAACTTAAAACGTTATGTCTGAGAGAGCAAACAGAAGCTGAGAACAAGAGCTGCTGCGTTCCGTGGTGCGTCTGCCAAGACATGTTACCTAGCCAAAAAAAGGCTTTGTGAGAGGGATGCTGATTTCAGTCATGCTGATTTGTGTACCTTGATATAAATATTACCTGCTGTTTGATGGAAGGAGCACATAAAGATTTGGCTGTGTTTTAAACAGGAATTGCTAATCGCTGGGTAATCTATCTAGCATTGCCCTTGTTGATAATCTTTATGAACATGGGGTTTGAAAGATGGCTTGGATAGCGAACTGATGGGAGTCTCTGTACCTGGGCAGGCTCTGCTGGATCTTTTGCTTGTACTAAACTCTGTTACCAGTCTTTATCCCCCTTCCTGGCATCAGGCCCCCAGTTCTGATCTCTGGAGCAGCCCCAGCTCTCAGCCCCTATATGTTGTTCTCAAATAATGAAGCTCTACAGCAGTAGTGTAGTACCATGTTTAAATTTGTTAAACTTACAGACCAGGAAACGCTAACACTGGTAGCAAGTCAGTCCATGATTAAACTAACAGTGTGTCTAAAGCTGGCAGTATTTGTTTCTAACTATTTTATTATTGATCTCCTGCTCACTAACAATTTCATTAATTTCTGCAATCCAGGATAACAGGTAGGATGTTCTGGATTCTGGGGCAGTACAGTCACTGGTCTGTTTGTACCAATCTATGTTTATGACAGACTTCTGGCTTTGTGGTGCAAGATTCTGTAGCCACTGTACTCTTAGTGAATGCCATTTGTTCAGCTGTATACCCTATGCTGTGCTTACTTCAAGAAATATTTAGTCACAATCTGGGAACAGAACCAAACCCCTTCTTGGGACTTAATGGATCCTATTTTTACATTTGCAGATGTTTTTCTTCACAGTATTTGTGATGTTTAGAGATGATACCATGTGTTTGTGTGCTGCCTGAGGGCTGCTTTGACTCTAATTGCAAATTTGTCTTCTTTTGTCTTCTGGCAGGTTTGACCCAACTGCATCCTTGGATTTCTTGTGGGCCTGTATTCATATCCCTCGGATCTGGCAGGGAAGGGACCAAAGAACTCCTCAGGTATTGGTTCAGTTCTTCCAAGATTCCTCTCTGGATGGGGTGAGAGGTGATGCTTTCACATTACCTGGCTTTCCATGGCCAAGAGGTGGCTGAAGTGATAGGGGTACAGCATGCCAAGTTTGCTGCCTGTACCTCAGCTGGTTGCTTAGCTGCTCTGCTCTGCTAAATATTGCAGTGGCAATCTGGGGTCCAAAAAGCTCATATGAACACACATAAGTTTGCCCACTTGACATCTCCTCTGCAGCTCCTGCAGAGTTGCCACAATATCCATTAAAGATCTAGTCAAAAGGCTACAGCTGTGTGCAAGCTAAAACCCAGTGTGGGATAATTCCCACCACACCTAGAGTAGGGGACTGCATCTCTTTTCCACAGAGGAATTTTTCTGGTTTGATGATTCAGTTATGGCTCCTGTCCCATCATGCATGCTGGGTTGGAAGTAAATGAGTTCAGAAATAGTAGAGGGGTAAAGAGGTTTCTTTGGGGGGCTGGGATACATGCTTTCAGACTTTGGATACAGGGCAGTTCTTAAGTCTGCTCGTATGAGATGTTCCTTTCTATGCGGGGAAGGCATAACTAGAAGGGACTAAGGTTCTAGGGATTCATTTTGAGTGTTGTCTCACATTACAGAAGCGCCGTGAGGAATTTGTGCTCCACCTAAAGGCATCGGAATTGATCAGTATGGTGGAGTTGATCCTGGCTGAAGCAGAAACCAGATACCAGAACACAGAAGAGGCCTCCTGCACGCTCATCCAGTCTCGACTGCCTCTGTTGCTCAGTTGTTCTCATGGGGACCTTGAGAGCATCAAAAAAGTAACAGAGTATTTGACCAGCTGCATCCAGCAGTGGGGAAGCAGGTGGGGTTGCAAATGGAGAGCACTGTCTACTCTAATTGTAGTTATTTGGGCACAGGCAGCCAGGTAACAAGGAAACTTGCCAGTATATCTTCGTTAGTAATAGTGTTACAGAGCCGATATGACAAGTGCTTACACACAGTATTCTCCCAAAGATTTGGGGGAAATAAGATACCATTTTAAGTGCTACTGGGACCAGAAAGGTGACCTTAAAAGTGAAATTGCAGGGCATTTTTGCTTTCAGGAATACAGGATAAAATGCTTGATGTAACTTTTTTTTTCCAGCATTGGAAATACCATAGTGGTGTAGAACCATGCAGATTGTATGTGGATCCCTGTGGACTATGCATGATTTTTTAAAAGAAGCACAGACAGGAAAAAAACCCTGATTCAGACTGAAAAAAACACTGATTCAGATTAGTGGTGGCTGCACTCTTACGTGAGATTTTTGCCAAATGCAAGAAGGTTGTTGTGAATCTGATGGGTCTGGGATGTTTTCTGGTGGAACTAAAACAGTAACCAGAGGGTGACATCTCTTTTTTTTCTTCAGCTCTGTGGGAAAATGCTGCCAGGACCTTCTGCTTCAGATGTACCTGCAACTACCTGAGCAACTTGTGTCTATGCCTGAGGTGCTTCTGAGCAGTGAAGGAGCCAGAGACAGCAGCACTTGCAAGGTAAATTTAGAGAGACAGCCCCTCTCCAGTTGTGCACCCAGATTGAATGCTACCATGATGCCTGGATTAAAAGGAGAGGACTGTCAAATGCTGGCTAGGTCATTTTGTTTTCTTTACCTTGCTCTTCAGTTGCCCCTCCCCTGCCTGCACTCTCAGGAGCAGGGAGTTCAGGTGTAGTTTATTTTGCAGTGTCTGACTATAAAATAACTTGAAGCTCTGCTTATATAAATTTCTGTATGCCAAAGGCTTCTGTAAAGCACAAGTGTGCAGGCGTCTGATCCTGCTTTGATGTCTGTAGGGACTGTGGACTTCAGATCCTGTGCCAGCTGGAATGCTGCATCTGCTCACAGGTTCTAGCTGAAAATAGTTTCTGTTAACCTCATCTGTAGTTGGGGTGTATTTGGGAAACACTGCTGAAGAGCCAGGGGCTTGCTTTTGCTTTCAACTTAACTGTTTACTCACTACTTTTTTTTCTAGCTTGATGCCCTGGTTCACAGATTCATTAACCTCCTTGCAGACACCAGTGACTCCAAGTCATCGGAAAGCCGTGTGTGGGATGCCAACATGGCCTGCAGGAAGCTAGCTGTGGCTCATCCTATCCTACTTCTTAGGTACCACTCTCCCCTTTCACCCTCTGTGTGGCTGGGTTCACTGAAAAGCATCCACCGTTGCCCTGGAAGGGGAGCAAGTTTGGAGTAATCGTGATGGTTGTGACAGAATCTGCATTCATGTGTGAAAGTTAAGAGAAGAGCAGGAAAAATAGGAAATGGTGCTTGCTGATTCAGTGGATAACATGGATTAAACCAAAACTCTAGGAGAGGATGAGGGATGATGCTAACAAGAACTGAGGTATAACAACCTGTAACTGTATCTAGGAAGAGGCTAGACCTGGGTGTTGTTCTGTTTGGTGTTTCAGGCACTTGCCAATGATTGCAGCTCTGCTGCATGGCCGTGTTCACCTCAATTTCCAGGAGTTCAGGCAACAGAACCACTTGACCTTCTTCATCCATATCCTGGGGATCCTGGAGCTGCTTCAGCCACAGGTCTTCCAGAACGAGCACCAGGCGGCACTATGGGACTGTCTGCTGTCCTTCATCCGGCTGCTGTTGGTAGGTAAAGTCCCTGCTCTGCATCCGTGTCTGGGCTGCCAGCCGCTAGAGGGAGAGCCTTTGCATAACTTAGAGATAAAATGTGTATCAAGTACTGGGGGGAGCATAAAGGGGAGGCAGAGATCGGGAATCTAATCCTTGGAGCACAGAGGTGCAGCATGGGGCAGTGCATCGCTGCTGTCTTGTTAACTCTCATCTTCCCTACCCTTTCTCAGAACTACAGGAAATCCTCACGGCACCTGGCTGCTTTCATCAGCAAGTTTGTCCAGTTTATCCAGAAGTACATCACATGCAATGCACAAGCAGCTGTTTCCTTCTTGCAGAAGCATTCCGATCCACTCCAGTAAGCTTCCTTACCCCGGTTAGCCCAATGGAGGGCTTGGTCAGGCAGGCTGCCTTGAGATAATTGGACAGGAGACAGCAAGAGGATGTAACAATAGCTGTTAACGTGGCACTTTTTCATCCTCAGGTCACTTAAATGTCTATTGAGATGAGCAGTCTCCCTTTTTATAGGTGAAAGCTAAGCCCAAGGAAGTCAGGTGACAATTCCATTTCACATAATGGCTTAATGCTCCTGGAAGGCACTGTGGTGCCCTGCAGTCATTTCCAGAGAGCCAGTAGGAGGGGCTGTTTCCTGAGCAGTGGCTGCAGGATCCCACCTGCAGATGTAGGTAAAAATGAGTTTGAGTTTATTATGCTGAAAGGAGAAATCTTGTTTCTGCTTCTAAGAAATTTGTTTCTACCCTATTTCAATATATGTATATGTGCTGTTAGTTGTCCTCGCACCCTTATTGCTATTTAAACACCCCATCTGTTCCTCTAGTGACCTGTCGTCAGACAACAGTGACCTAGCGATGTTGAAGTCCCTCCTGGCTGGGCTGAGTCTGCCCAGTAAGAGTGGCATCTTGGACAGGGGCTCTGAGGAAGAGAAGGATGGTGAGTCTGAGTGTTGGAAAGCTATTCCAGCTAGAGAAAATGCAGTATGTTTTGAAGTGCAGATGTTTTTCATAGAATCATAGAATATCCTGAATTGGAAGGGACCTACAAGGATCATCAAGTCTCTACTTCCAGGGAAAGGGTATTTAGAATGGAAAATAGCACTTGTATACACACCAGCTCGAAGCCACTTCAGGGTCAACCTGTAAGGAGACTCTAAAGTTACGTTGACTTCTCCACTCTTCTCTTTACAACTTGAACGGGAAAACAGTCCAGTATTAAAACAGGTCAGGAAGGTTTGCGTTCGTTGCATCAGCAGAGGGGTACCTGAAGGTGCAGTGGGGCTGGAGGCTGAGAGCCAGGAAGTCTGTTAAAGTATTGCTGGTCAGCTGATGGCTGGTAGGGAACACTGGACCTGTCTCCCTGTTAAAACTACGTAGAAGTGACTGTTCTCTCTCTGCCCCAGAGGAAGCAGCAACTGGCTCTCTCCCCCTTGTCAACGTGTCTCTCTTCACTCCCCTCACACCGACTGAAATGGCCCCATACATGAAGAGGCTGTCTCGAGGCCAAACAGTTGAGGGTAAGTGAGGACCTGCAGAGCTGCACAAGAACATAAGGCAGATGCATACAGGTGCCAGCCCTGTTATTAAATGACAGCTACGGGCCAGTTTCCTGTTTGTCTTGTTTGGAAGTCTCCAGCAGTGAAGCTGGGGTTTTGTTTTGGGTGGACTTGTCCATAACCTTCTGTGATTCAGTGACAGAGGCTTCCCATGATGCTGTTGTCACTTAGCGTGGCAATACTGCAACTGCCTCTGCTTTGGAGTTTTTCAGGGATCTTGAAGGTGCTCTAGGAGGTGATATGAGTAATTCAGGGCACAGTACAGTTCATGTTCAGCCAGCACTGATGGTGTCCCAGCTCTGGAGCACTGATAGGAACACCACTTTTCTATGTTATAAAAATACCAGACTGGTTAGAAATGGGATTTCTAACAAACTTCTCAAATGACCTTCATTAAAGAAAATCATGTTAACCTGGCATGTGGGAACAACATGCTTCTTCTCCAAAGGTCTTCTGAAATCACAGGTGTCCAGTGTTCATATCAGACTTAAGTTGTGGTATTGGGGTGACAGTTTCCCTTCCACTCTAGAAACAGGGGGAAGAATTCCTGTCTGGGCACTATTTTTAAAAGAGACTTTCTGTAAAGACCTGTCAGCTACAGAAGGTACTCTGGAATTAAAACCTCACATCCCACACCACTCCTTCCCCAGCCCATGCCATGACAGTGCTTGGTGGCCTCACCTTGGGCAGGTTGTTCTCATCCTTTTTGAAGAACTGCCTTTATTACTCTAGCTGCGTGTGCAGCTAGTAAAAATTGACTGATTGGAGATGTGGATTTATAGCTCCTTTGCTGGATCAGTAAATTTCAGTCACCCCTTTCAATCTGTGTCTTCCACCAGACATCTTGGAGGTGCTGACAGACATTGATGAGATGGCCAGGCGGAGGCCAGAAATCCTCTCCTTTTTTTCTGTGAGTATGGTGTCTCAAACTGCCACTAGAAATAGAAGATTCTTCTCACCACAGTCTGTGTTGCATGGCCAGCTTAAGAGCTATCCTTTCTCTGCTTTTTGGGAGGTTGTTAAATTTATCCTAAGATGCTGCAACTTCAGTTGGGCTGACAGCAGGCAATATTTACTTCCCTACTGTCTTCCCTCTGTTGCATGCTGGGTCCATCATAATCTACATTAGCTTTTCTGTATATCAGAGGAAGAAGTAATCTTCTGTCCCCTTCCCAGTAATGGGGCAAGAAGAGAGCAGAACAGCTCTGTTTAAAAAAAAAAATGACAAATACTGAAATATAGGTAAATTTCAGCTGTCCCATGTGCCATAAGTTTACAGGAGGGAGTTCTAAAGCACTTAAAACAGCATGATCCTTATTACACAGAGGGATTTCCTGTCTAAGCTAGTACCTGCTGGATGTATGTAGGGCTGGGTGGATGCTGAAGGGGCAGTAACACAAGTCTGCACAGTTTTGATTCCTGGATGGCCTTGTAATCCTTATTTGTGCATCTTCTCTCAGACAAACCTACAGAAGCTGATGAGCTCATCGGAGGAGTCCTGCCGAAATCTGGCCTTCAGCCTAGCTTTGCGCTCTATTCAGAACAATCCCAGGTGAGGACCACGGGGAATTGGCTGCCACAAGTCGCTGATGGGCACTGGCTGCCCTTTCCATGGCTGTTGATGGTGATCTGGATGTGCTGACATTGTGGTGTTTTATTCCCAGCATTGCTGCAGACTTCCTTCCTACCTTCATGTACTGCCTTGGCAGCCGAGACTTTGAAGTGGTGCAGACAGCGTTGAGGAACCTGCCTGAATATACCCTGCTTTGCCAAGGTACGTTGGCATCTGCCTTCTTTGGTGCTTGGGAGCATCACAGGGGAGGTTTGCCAAAGGGACAAGGAAGGATTCCTTGAAATAGATATGCTCCCTTGGGATTTTCCTCTCTCGAGTTGTGATCCCTCACATAATCACATATCCATGGGGCTGTTACCTGGTAGATTATGCCCCGTTCTTACAGAAGGAGAGAACTTGCACAGCCACAAACTTTCATCCAGGTGTTCACTGCTGGACTGATCTTGCCTTATGTTGGAGCTCTCAGTCCTCATGCTGTCTTTCCCTTTCACAGAGCACGCTGCAGTGTTACTGCACAGGGCTTTCCTGGTGGGGATGTATGGCCAGATCGACACCAGCTCTCAAATTTCTGAAGCCTTGAAGGTTCTGCACATGGAGGCAATGATATGAACACGTGGTTCTGGGAGCTCTGCTTCCAGAGGAATTAATTTAACCGGACTCATCAGCTGCATCGAGGCCCTGTAAGAAGGCACTTTACTTCATCCCACATGCTGGAGGATCACAGATGATGTAGCAGGCCAGACTCTGCTGGAAGAGGAGAGCGTGCAGACCGAAGATCACAAAGGGGCAAGAACAGATCTGTCTGGCTAAGATGCCATTACTGCGGGAGAAAAATCTCCTGAATATTGTGCCAAACAGGGACCAGTCCTGTCATGGGGTCTTAAAGCAGTGGCTGTCACTCCTTTTTATTTTTTTCTCCAAGAGGGCAGAGCTGCTTTGGAGAGCAGAAGGGAGCATTGGCCCTTGCACTTAAAGTCTGTGTTGGAGGAAATGTGGATGTGTGCAGGGGAAGAGACCATTTTGTGTTTTGGGGGGAGAGTGGGTATTTTTTTTTTCTAATTAAAATTATCTTTGTTTCCACCGTGCCTTTCTCTGCTCCATGCTGCCTTCAGTGTAGCTTGACATCCCTCTCTCCCTGTTCTTCATCCTCGTTATTCTAAACAAAGCTCCTCTGGACAACCTGTCTGTGGCCAAATGTGTGCAGAGCCATTTTGGCTTTTATGCTGGAGGGGCTTTAGAAGGGTCAGTGGCATACAGGAGATTAATTTAGTGACAGGGTCCTGGTAGCACCAACTCCTGACTAGACAACTTCTAAGAGGTTTCTTAGAAATCTTTTCAAGAAGCAAAAACAAGCTTCTTGGTACATCTGCAAGCACCCCAGCAGCTGGCCCTTGTCACAGCAGGGTCTTTGAACAAGCAGCTGGATTTCCTGTTTGGTATCTGCAAGTTTCTCCTGTAATTCTTCTCCTAGACTCTGCTTTTTCTGGCCCTTATCTGCTGAGAGGTGTGATGGTTTGCTTGTTAGCTGTCATATGAGGACAGAAGAGGAGTTGTCTTCCTTCCCTCTGCTCCAGAGGAACTGCTGCTGTAGATGCTCATTTTGCAGTCTTATTCTACTCACTGCTTTGTTTTCACACCATCTGTCTCTTTCTGTCTCATGATCCACTTGTTAGTAGAGAATCTTTCTAACACCCTAAAGATAAAGATCCTGTAGGAATTTTATGGACAGTTGTAAATAAAGTCTCCTTACTGGTGGCAGGGACAGTTATGAGCTCATGGAGGGCCGGCTGGAGAAATATTGTCTGTTCTTGCAAGCAAGAAATGCTACAAATGAACACTTTGGCTAATGTGTCAAAATATGAATGACTAGCTGGCTTCATGGAGCTGGGGAAGAAAAGGGGGAGATAACCACCCAGCAACTGCAAGTGGCCTTGCCTTGCCTTTAACTAAAGAGATTAGAGCTATTGCTTAAGGATGCAACATGCTTTTTTCCTCAGCAGCATCTGCTTCACATCCGAAGCCACTACTGTGGCAATTAGCTAGATATAAATTATGTGGAGGAACAGCTGAAGAAGATCAAGTCAGTGAAATGGTTTTCCTGAGGGGCTCAGTGACAGCAGGATTAACGCCTGTCTAAAGGGTTCCCAGTGAGATTACTGACTCCTCTTGTCTTAGTCCCTTATCAGACATCATTAAAACACTGCTCAGTTTGTCAGAGCAGGTTGGTGTTTCTCTCGGTGCTGCTCTGGGCCCAGAGCCACTGGAAACGTGGGATTGGCTGAGAAAGGGCTTTTCACAGGACTTTGAACCAAGGAGAAAGGAAAATGTCCAAAGATTGTTGTTATCACAGCAAAGACAGAGTCAAACAATGTAGTCCTTTGGTGAAAAGCCTCCCTGGGGACAGGGCTTTCCAAAATCCCACTCTAGGGCTGCCACAGGAAACATGGGTAAAGGGGAATGGTAATTGATGGGTAAATGGGAAATTCTGTGATACCTGGCTGATCTCATCTGAGCACACCAGCCCCAGGAAGCCTGGTTTTGGGGGAGCAGGGGCTGCTTGTGTGATGGCAGAACTATTTAACCACCCCTCACTGCAGCATGGCCGGGCTTTGCAGAGCAGTGGGAAAAGAGACGGGTTGGAGAAGGTGGAAACAGCATCTCTATCACAGAAACCATCTTTTGGGAGATGGGAAACACATTCAAGGCTGAAGAGTGGGTGGAAGTTGCTCAGAAGCAGGGCATTTCCATAGATTTCCAAATACAAAAATCATCTGATCTGTTTCTCTATCTGTTTTCTGCTAAATAGAAGGTTTCCCCTATGCATTTGTCATGCTACCATCCTCCGCCTGAATGCAGTGGAGCTGAGCGCGCTGCCCTGGCTTGGAGCACACCACTGAAACCAGATCATGGCTGAGAGGAGGGCTGCCGAGGGGTGTCTGGATGTGCAGAGACAGCTCGGGGCAGGAGTGCCACGGGAGCCCATCCCTCCTGTCTGCAGAGGCAGCTGTGACAGCTCGGAAATGGTTAGCGACGACATTACTGATGCCCTGACACTCGCCCGCCTTTTAATCAGCACGCTGTAACTTTCATCTCCGCCTGGCTGAGCACCTTCTCTCCTCCCATCCCCGCTGAGCTGACAGCGTTATCCTTCACAGGGCTGCTGGGCTCCTCCTGGGGGCCGGGGCCACGTCCTCTGTCTTGGAGGAGAGCTGCTGACTGGCTCAGAAGAGCGGGGAGGAGGCTTGCAGGGTTGTTCCTGGCTGAGCCCGTGGGGGCCCCGAGAGCATCTGTGTGCCAGAGAGGCTTCCTTCCAAAGTGGTGCAGAATCGCTGCTTGGATGCTCCCCTGCCACTGGCAGAGCTTCCTAGGAGAGCTGTGGGCTGCCAGAGCCGGTGTCTAGTGGTGTCTAACTGGGCCTGGGGAATGTGCTCAACGCTTTTGGTCTCCTAGGCCAGCCTGGGAATCCCACCCAGCTCTAGAAGAGGCAGGAGGGGAAGGGGACACTGGCTGCGGTGTTGTGCATCCTGTGGCTGCAGCAGGATCAGAGGTGGAAGAGAGCTGAGGAGCAAAGGGAGTCCAGGAGGAGCTGAGCAGCTGCAGGGCCCCTCTAGGAAGGGGAAGGGACCTGGGAATAGCAGTGCCCTTCCAGCTCTGGTTTCTGCTCAGACAACACATGCCATTGGAAATAGAGCAGTAGGTGTGGGGTAGAGCCATCTCTGGGAAGGGGATGGAGGGAGGTGGTGCCTCTCATCTCCAGTCCATGGGCTCACTCAAGGTGAGGCCTCACCACACACACCATGTTGCACTGCACGTGCCATGCTTGCAGAAATGAGAGTGCTAGGTCCAAGCTCCCAGCCATCAGGGCATTCGGTGGCTGGCAGGAATTTTTCAGTGGCTGTGTTGGAAGCTGTTGTGGCAGCAGCACCGATGCGTGCCAGTGCCCCAGGGCAGGGGCAGCGGTGCTGGCGTGGCTGTGAGCAGGGCATGACTAACGGAGGAGGTGCCTGCCTGCTCCTGACTCAGTGGCAGCTGCCTGGGGGATGTGGGTGACATTGGGGAGCTGGAAGAGGCCCAGCACTGACCTCAGAGGCAAATCTGCCCAAGCTGCTCTCGGCAGCAGAAAGGCAGAGCGAGGTTGAGGCTTTCCAGGTAACTGCTAACAAACTGGTTTTCATGGGTAGAGGCACTTACATTTTGCTAGCAGAAATGAGGAAAGAAAGAGAAAGAAAAGCCTTGCTTTGCAGGCAGCACCGTGCTAGAAGCCTCACACAAAAAAGGGAGAGGAGAGCTCCATCTCCATTACTTACCGTGTATGTGTAAATTGGGGGCCGTGGAGTCTATGCAGAGACTGCTCCCCAGGGCCCTGCCATCCTCTTCAGCCAATTCCATCTGTGACCTCGGTCAGTGACAAATACAATTCTGGCCCTGCCTGACCTCAATTAACTTCCCTCTGGCCATACCACAGTTCAGGACGGTATGATTCATGCTGAAGTCAGGGAGTTATTCACTAAAAGCTAAAAATGTTAAGACTTCTGTTAGCTTTGGGTATGTCAAAGCCAGCCCCACACCAGCTACTTAGCCTGGCTTCTACAGAGGTAGCATTTGCCTAAGGTGGGCTGATTTTTAAACCTCTACATTGGCTCTCCCTATATTTAGATAATGTGGCCCTCAAGCAGCAGAAAATAGAGCTTGCATTTTCTCTTCCTTTTAAATTCAAGAGATCTTAATAATAATAATCTGCCTGTCCTGTGTAGCTGGTGTTGTCTTGCCTTTGGCCTTGCCCTGTTTGCGTGAACAGCATCTCTAACTGAAGAAGATATTGGGTGAAAGAACGTCAAGACCCCCAGCAACAATTAAAAAAATCATTAAGCTACAATAGGCCAGTCATTGCTGGGTAATTATTAAGCTGTAAGAATTGCTAATTGTCTTATTAGCATTAAACAATTATGCAAATAATGGAAAACATACCATAAAAGTAATAAAATTACCTCTCTTTTTCTTTTTAAACCAATAATGAGATTTAAAATCTAAAGTGACGCTTATGGTTTTGCTCTCCGGGGTTAATTGGGAATGTCTTTGGAGATGTTTTTTGCCTCCCAATGTCTTTGGAGCCAGACCTCTCATGGCACTCAGCGCAGGGGGAGCAGGACATCTTCAGCCACATCTATTGTGAGTCTTGTGGGGGGGTTGTAGTGCCACCACCCTAGGCTGTCCCCTGTTCTGCACCTGCCACAGGCAGCAACGTGGGGACATGCAGGTGCTGAGGGCTTTGGGGAGCCACATGGTGGTCACGGTGCTAGACCAGGACTGGTGAGACCTTGAAATTTGCATTATCACAGGCTTCCTGCAGCATGTCTGGCTTTGTATCACCTGCTCTCCCCCAGGTACAATACGTGGGGCTTCAGGTTTGGTCTGGGTGGGATCAAGTTGGTGGGTTTTACATCAGTTCAGAGGGAAAGTGGAAAGTCCTGGCCTTTAAAGTTACTTTATTTTAAATATTTCATCCTCACTTATCTTGTTAGTAACCCAGGGTAAGAGCTGGCCTCTCTTCCTGGTAAGGAACCAGATGGACTTCAGAGTTCAGCTCTAATGGAATGCCAAAAAAAACAGCCTTGCCTTCCAGTGAAAGGAGAATAAAGCCTCGTTTAGCCACGCCACCACGGAAAGGAGACTTCATTTAGTTGTGTCCCCAAGAAGCTTGGAAGAGGAAATGGCTTCTTTGCTAAGAGCACTAACAATGTTAATCACTAACAAATGTTATTGTGTTTCCAGGCTTTAAATTGTGCTCTGCTGATAAGAGAGCATTTCAAAGCAGCCCAGCCACCTCCTGCTCCGGGGCGGGTCCTGCTCCCATGGTGATGCCATGATAGATATGGGTCACCTCACCCAATCTCATGATCCAGAGAGGTTTTGATCAGCAAAACACACCTCTCACTTTCTCTTTCCGATAAGAACAGTGAAGTTTGTGGCTCTTGGAGAGCAGCATTTTGCCAGAGCTGTGCAAAGATCAGAGATCACCCATAGTCCATATCAATTTTCTTGGAAGAGGAGGGGAGGTCACCTTCTCACAAGCACTGTCCCCGTTCCCTCAGAGTGCTCCTTTGAGCTCTCTGAGGTTCTCTGGTGCCCCACCAAGCAGCCTTTCATGGCCCCTTTGTTTTTCCTTCTCACCTGGTACATAGGATGCAGCATGTGAGCAGTCCCCGATCCTTGCTGCTTGGAAATGACTTCCTGACATTGATCCTGCACCTCACTGTTTTGGGGACAGGCAAGCCAACAGGCCACCTTGCCAGAAGGGCAACAAGTGACAGAGACTTTGTTTTTTCTCCATCAGTTGTTCTGTTATACCTGGGTGGCAGGTCACGCTTTGCCCTGATGCTCACTGTTCTCAGTCCTTTGAGGTTTTAGGGTAATGGATTTACCATTTATGACCTTGGAGGCATGCGTTGTGGAGAGATTTACCGAAGTGCCTCTCTGTGTAACTTCACATTTTGCTTTCATCTTCTTTCAGTGGAAATTCATGTTCAGGCTTGAATTTTGTAATAACTTTTTTTTTCTACTGCTTTACAGGTCAAACTAGCCAGACTCCGAGGAGAGGCGGGTATCACGCAGAAGCATTTCTGTGTGAGTAGCTGTGAAATAGTTGGGGCATTCTATTCTCTGGCTTGGGCCTTGCTGTCTCAGTGGAGTCAGCCTGGCTGCCTTCTGGGAAGAGAGAGCTGATGAGGCATGTTACTGATGAGACGCGTACTTTCTCCTTCTTGTTTTGAATCCCTCAATTTAATACAAGCCATTGGCAGGGGAATATATGAGAGCTCTTGGCTACAACACACACTTCCTGTTGTTGGGAGTGAACAGCCCTGCACACAGCCTGCAGCAAAATTATGAAGTAGCTCAATTTGATCTACTGATTTCCCACAATAGTTAAAAGATGTGATTTTCCAGTTTACATTGTTGCGCACTCTTATGAAAAAAACGTTAGTTGATTCTCAGCTTCATGAGGCCCCATGCTGGCTGATATGAGGCATCAACCCTTTCCCTCTTCCTCAGGTCTTCAGAATAACAGACATTGGCTTGTTTTTCTTTGGGCTTTAGGGTAGTCCTGCACATATATTTAAGTTTTTCTCTACTAATGGTAAAACCCGGGATACTGCGTATGAGAACCAGGATAAATTTAAGAGCTGATGGCAGAGAATGGTCCCCACTAGTCATAGCAACCATTGGAAAGCACTCAGCATTTCCCCATTACAGTCTGCTGTCTAGGAAGAGAACTGGAAAGGACTGGGAAGGAAGAAAAGGGAAAGTGTCTAAGTGCAGAAGAATAAATCACTCCATGTCTGTGGCCTACTGTTCTCCAACAAGCGTCTGAACACGCTGCGGGAGGCAGGAGGGCAAAGAGCACAAAATGGGAATAAAGACATATAAAGCTCCTCCAAGGAAAAGATGTAAAAGGGAAAAACACAATTCAGAGTGAGGGTTTGTAAGCTTTATCCCATGAGGAATGTCCTGTGAGAACAGCAGTTGTTGGTAATGGGTAAGCAGCTGCACAGACAGCTCTGCTCTTTTCCTCCCCAGCTCCTCTCTCTAGTGCTTGTTAGTTTACCTGTTGGTGTATTAAAGACTCATCATGGCTGTAAACTCCCGCAGAGCTCTCCTTAATCACCAACTAAGAACACCACACAAGTCGCTGATGTCTGTATTTTGAAAAGCCATTATTGGGCGAGTAGTAATACTGCTACTGCATTAGCTAACTTGTTCAGCAATGTCATTTTAATCACCTTAGCGTATAATGTGGACCTGTTTCTTCTGGTATACCAATGGCTGTGTCTCCAACCTTACCCTCTCTTGGGATGCACAGCTTGGAGCCAACGACTAACAGATTCTTCTTCTGGTGTCTGCAAGCCTGGATGCCTTTCTGATAGGATCGCCTCGGTCAAACACAGCTGACCGGGCTCAGCGCGGGGAGGAACGAGGTGAAATGTAGCGATCTGTGATATACAGAAAGCAGCAGCTGCTCTCATAGTCCGGCCTGGCTTTCTGCTCCCTGGCTCTGTGTCCCCTGCTGCCCAGCCCCAGCTGCCCCTTCCCAAAGTGCAAGGTAATGAGAACGGACTAACCACACCGACTCATTAAGCTGGGTTTGTTAGAAGACAGATTGTCATGTTAAATAAATATATTTTTAAGAAACTAAATATCATTCCCTGTGCTGTGCCCCATCTGGGCCATTAAATCTGAAAGGGACAACTACAGCTGTGTCAAAGCAAGGCTCGCTAGCTTTCCACTACTGATTGGCAACAACTCCATTTTCAAACATCATTTTTGTCTCCTCATTTCCCAGTGCTACACTATTTAGATTGCAAGCACAGCAGGGGGACACACACTGCTAAACAAAACAGTCTTTGGGACTTAACAAAAGAAACCCCCCAAATGTGTTTCTGAAACCCGTTACATCCTTTTTATTTCTCACAAGGCCCCTCCCCTGAGTGACCTGATGGCAGAGGACAGAAGGACTGCCCATCATTAGCCAGTTTGCTTTTCATAAATTCTGCAAGTTTCCTCAATCTAACAAAAAGGTGGCGTGGAAACAAACCAGGACAGCTCAGTTTTCAGGGTTCCAGCACTGCTACGATGGATATTTCCAAACTGTAAGAAAGCAAGCATCTTTTCTGAACCACGGACACACACACACACAACTTTGAGTTAATCCAGCATTTCTTTTGATTGATCCCTTGGTAATCTGATTAATTCTGAGTGCAGTTGTTTATCCCTTCCTTCACAGAATACAACCAGTACTTGAGCGCAAGCTCTCTGTGCCATATTTCCTACTTGCCACACTGTTCTGTTATTGTTACGGTCGTGCAGCAACATATGCTAAGGCCTTATTACAAGGGATTCCTATAAATGGCATAAAGGATTAATAATGTATTTATAACACAACTTTGTTTTAGTATAAAGTGATCTATAAAGTTGTAATAAATGTTTTATAATGTTTTTGTAGCCTGTTATAAATGATAAATGGGAGACTATAGATGCCACATCAAATATTCATGCTGCATTGTGTGCATTATTATGCCGTTACTGTTCAGGAAACCATTAATAATAAAGTGAATGGAGATGTAAAAGTTGCTGACATGCCCAGCAAGCCATTTATAATGAAATGTATAATCCTTACCATAAAGTAAATACATTGGCCAGTGACTGTTGATGAAATGGAAACACACTGAATTATTCGTAAGGTATTTATATATTAATGTATATTATCCATATCATGTCATAGAAATGCCATTAATATATTATACTATATGTATTATTAATTATTTCCACCTAATTTATAGGCAGCTCCTAAAGTGTTACCTTGTCTTTTCTGCAGTTTTGTCAGCCATATGAGAGCCTGTCTGGTGAGTTATTCTTCGTGATGTGTGTGCTGCGGGGCATTGTATAAATTAGCCATCACCGTGCTCTCCCCAGCTGTGGCTAGGCCACCTGGGGCAGGTCCTCAGCTGACGGGCTTATTTTTGGCTCCTCACCAAGGTACCCTGCTCCTACCTCTCCGCAGGGAAAGCAGCCTAGGTTCATCCACCCCCAGATTTCCATGTGCTTTCTTTGCACTTGTTGGATTTTGCTCTTTCGAGGGCTGGGCTGCCTTTCAAGTTTTTTGGCTGCCTGGCCCCTGACATCCTGCTCTCCAAAAGCCGCAGCCTCAGGCTGTTTCACATGGCTGTCGGCAGCTGTACTTTGTCCTTGCTTGTATTTTGTCCTCATGCTGGGACGCACAAGGTTGCCTCGTGTTCCCTCGGCACCTCTGAGGTAAGCTGCAAAAATGGGGAAGCCGGAGCCTCAAGCATGGGTCTTCCCCAGTGGCCTCCAGCTTGAGGAAAGGCTGCAGATACCGAGCCTGTCTGCCCCTCAATAGCGAGAGGGAAACTTGCTTTCCGACTTTGCATGGAGGTAAAATGCCCTTGTGTCTGTGTGGATCCCCCATCTTCATGCGCTGTGGTGCGAGGGAGGCGCGGGGCTCCCCTCAGCTGCTGTGGAGTAGGCGGCTGCCCCGCTACCACACACACACGACGCCCAGCCAGGGCGTGCGATACACTTTTCGTCGAAAACCCAACTTTTCTTGGCCCTTTTGCCACCCCACGCAGCACGAAGCGCGACCCGCGGGCCCGCCGGAGGGCGGCCGTGAGGGACCGCCGCCGCCCGCCCCTTTCCCCGCCTCCGAGCCGGCCCCGCTGCCGCCCACACGGCCGGCAGCCTCCCTCCTTCCCTCCTTCCCTCCCGGCTCGGCTCGGCTCGGCTCGGCTTGACACGGCTGAGGGCTCCTCGTGGCCCTCACCGATCCCCCCGGGGCGCGCATCGCCACCTCCGCCTCCCCTGCCCTGTGCCCGCGCCATGGCGGCCATCCAGAACCTGCAGCTGTGGTGCAAGCAGCAGTGCGAGGGCTACCGCGATGTCAGCATCACCAACATGACCACCTCGTTCCGCGATGGCCTGGCCTTCTGCGCCATCCTGCACCGCCACCGCCCCGACCTCATGTGAGTACCTCGGGCGTCGAGGCCGGCGCATGGGCCGCCCGCTCGGCGAAGCCGGGACCTGCCATTTGGGCACTCTGCGGGCGCTTGCCCCACGAGAAATGGGGAAAGGGACGAAAAGTTGACAGAAAGGGACCCATCCTGTTGTCTTGTCCCACTGTCTTCTCCTCAGGAGATGCTCGGTCTTCTTGCGAATTCTGCTAGTGCCAGCGAAAGTCACTGAGCAGAGCTTAGCCCTCGCTGCTTTTTCCTTTTTTTCCCCTTTCCTCCTTCTTCGGGGAGCTGTGGCAGGCTGTGGCTGAAAGATAAACATTTAAAATATGTTCTTTTCTGTTGCAAAACAAGTTCAGGCACCGTTTTGGGAAATGTTTCCTTCTTCGCTGTTTGTGTTTGTTTAGGCTTGGCTTTCCCTGCTTGGCCAAATGGCAATTCCGTGGGTTATTAGTTAAGAAGCGAGCGCTGTTTGAAGGAAATACAATAGGAAAGCGGGCAGTTTTCTGGAGGAGCTGTGCAGGAGAAAGTTTGCATCTTCCCCCAGCCCACTCGCAGGGCCCTGGGTGCAGGGCAAGTGCCCCCGTCACAGGGAGCCCCTTGTTGGTGCCTGGTAGCTGCTGCATTCCTGCAAGTTACTTGTTTTCACATCCAGAGCTCTGTCCGTGGGAGGCACAGTGTTTTCCAGACCTTGCTGGTTTCTTCGCTGTTGTCCCGTGGGTTTTGACCCGTCTCTGCCCAAATGTAACCTCTGGGTATGTGAATCGACAAAGGAAACTGTAAAAAAGCAAAATAATAATAATAAAAAAGCAACTTACAAAAAAAAAAACACCGGGGAAGTTTCTCAAGGTAAGGGAGCAGCACAAAGATTGCCCAGGAGTATTGATTTAAAGTAAGAGGTCACTCCCAGCCAGACGTGGAGGACGGGGGTGCGTTTTCTGTGCTGTGGTTTTCCTGCTGTTTCCTGAATTCTGCCTTTGCCTTGGACTCCCAGGACAGCCTACCGCTTGTGTCTGTGTGCAGAGATCTCTCATGCAGGTGTCTTGCTTCTGGTGGAAGCCCGAGAAGATAACCTTTCGCTCTCTCTCCTCTCAGTTGGTTTGAAACTTTGAAGAGGTCAGAGCAGCCTTGGGCAGCAGGAGGTCGTGCAGGAACTTCAGGCGCACCCTTTCTGATGTCCCCTCCTTGCCGGTGCTTTGGCAATCACCATGGTGTTGCAGCGTATGGCTTCCTGACTTGCTGTCACATCCATGTGACTCCAGATATTGCCTTTCCTTCCTTTCATTCACAGTCCCAGAAGTATGAAATACCAGGACAGAAAGGTTGGTGTGTCTGGGAGGTGCTCGTGGATGGCCTGGGACCGCTTCCTGGCTGATTCCATTGCCAGCCCATCCGGAGCGCGGGTGTGAGCAGAGGCTCAGAAACTCCTTTAGTGAGTTCAGTGAGTTGTTTATAATCCTTGAACTGCGCACCACGAGTTGTGGATAGACATATCTTAAGTAAATGCTCCTGTCCTGGAGAGAGGAAACGATCCTTGTGGCGTCTGTCTGTTCCCGCTGAATTCCTCCTCTGGTGGAAATCCTGCCTGACTTTATGCAGAACCTTACAGAAACTTTCTGACTTGGACCAGCTCAGCAAGACTGCCTGAAGGTTAAAGAGAAGCCTTTATCTGTGACCTCCCTCCGTGGTGTCAGTGGTATAATACAGGAAAACACCAGCTGCACTGGGCAAAGTCCTGCTGGAAGTAAATTATACTTTCAAGTAGTTGGTGTCCAGGGCTGCCAGATGTCACGTGTACCTCAGCTCCTGGGGCCAAATACTTGTGCAAATTCCCTGTGAATGTATAAAAATCCTTTTGGCGTTTCAGGAGCCACTGACAGGAAAGGGTGACTGGGTGCACATGTGGCTGTGACTCCTGCTTCTCAGGGGCTTGAAGTGATTTATCCTGAGCTCCTCCCCTTGCTTCTAGCAAAGATCCTAGCTGAAGATTAAAAGCATCATACAGAAACTAAAACTACAATACGATAATAGGTGTTTGGAGAACCCGGTGTGTTTGCTGCAGCTCTTGTGTATAAATCACTTGCCGAACATGATTCAGTCACTGCAGCAGAGTTTTGCAACAGCATGTTTTCTTTCTTGGTTTACATTCTTGGGCTGAGGAGTACATGGTATGGAAAGGGGATTTTTCCTTGGAGGAGTCTGAGAAATTCACAGGAAAACTTCAAGCAATTACAAAACCTGGTAATAATCATGTGCTTCTCTCGAGAGTTACATGGGTCAGAGGACAGGCTGGTGCAGGTCTCTTGATCCTTCTCGTTTTCTTGCCAAAAAACATATGGGGAATGTGATAACTCCTCTCAAACTTGCCTGATGTCAGCTTGTATGTTATCAGTGAACAGGGCAGGCTGTGTAAAATTAGAAACGCATTTCCAGCTCACTTCCCACTCACCCGAGGATGCGCAGACAGACTGGGTTCTGGGGGCGTGGAGGCACACACTGAATTACCATGGAAATTCATTTCTTTCATTCCAGCTGAAGCATGTTTGGTACCCCGTCCCAGCCGGGCACGGATACATCATCAGGCAGGTCTGAGCCCATTTTCTGGGATGAGAGCAGAGCCCTGAAGTTCCTCGTGTCAGAGAACATGAAGCTTTGCAGCAGTGCGATGTGGGCTCAGCTCTGCAGCTGCTGGCTGTGACGGTGCTGGCGGCGCGAGCTCCAGCCGAGGGTTTCGTGGTCTCAGTCCGATACGTGAGTTAGAAGCAGCGGGGGAGCCGTGCACACTCGCTCCGATATTAATGCCAGATGTCGAGGAAAGTTTTTGATTAAGCTCCTTCTCTTCATCCTGGATCCTGCTTTCCCAGCCTGCTGGCGGGTGTTTAACAGCGTTCTGGGAAGGGACCAGTTGTGAAATCCCCCTTGGCAGCCGTGCGCCGCTGGGACACGCATGTTTGGTGGCCGGCGCTGAGCAGCTGCACGCACCCGTTCCTCCGGCCCTGTTCTCGGGGTCTCCGTCAGCCAGCCAGACGGGATGAGGCCGTGAGCCTCTAACGTGGACAGGGAGGGCTGTCCGTGGTTTCCATCTCCTCAGCAGAGGGCTGGGGCGAAGCAGAGCTGCCGCCTGCTTGGCCTCTGCGGGGCTGCGGTTTGCGTGACAGGCGGGTGGCCCTGGGGTCAGGGAGTCTCATCTTTTATTACTTGTTCCCAGTCTCATCTTTTATTAGTTGCAGCTCGCCAGTGGGTTGAGAGGAATGTGGAGCAGGCATTGCGGAGAGGAGGAGGGGTGCGTGGGGGCACCTTCCACCTGGGCTTCCCAGCCCTGTCCCAGGTGGTTTGCACCTCCAGATAGAGCACCGCTGGAAGATCCCGTTCCCAGCACAGCACTCTGAGCTCAAACCCTCTGTTTGACATCTGTATGCAGGCAAAGGGTGCTTCGCTCTCTTCCAGTGATCCTTGTGACTGCACAGACCTCATTGTCTCCAGGGGAAATAGCACAGAAGCCTACAATAGCCTACAGACAGGAGGGTCTCTGGAACCCTCACGGCCCGTAGTCTCTGGGATTTTTTTACCTCCGTCTGCTCTGAGAAGAGGCTTCCAGCTGAGTTAGCACTTGCAGCAGCAGCAGAGGGGGAAGCACGTGTGCTCGCAAAGGAGCATGGTGTGCTGAGAGCTCTGGGTCTGTGCAGCTGGAGCCGTGGGTGGTCACGGAGATTTCTGGGCACGGCAAATGCTCGGCTGCTTTTGGCTAAGAGAAGGACTTTCTGCAGAGCTAAAAACTTCACTTCTATTCCTTTGCTAGCAAACTCCATTCTGATTTGTTTCCAGCTCTGGAAGCGCTCTCTTGGGTGAGATTTATGTTTCTCACCTCTTCCAATTAATTCAGTTGCCTGTGTTTTCTCAGCGGAGAACTCCTACTTCTCCATTTAGTATTAGCTTTGCTTTCTTAGGATTACATTGGTCCAGAGAGCTTTGATATTCCAAGATAGGAGATGCACCAGCTTTCAAAAGAAATACTGCATGCAAACTGCTCACCTGGATAGCCAGGGAAGCAGTGATGCTGAGAGGGCAGGGAGCTCCTGCAATGGCCAAGTGACCTGGCTGTTTGCACTCTCCCTGGGGAACAGGAGGGGATTTCAGATATTCACCTTCAGAGACGCAGGTTTTATGTCTCTGTTCTGTGCCACACAAATGGGAAGCTGTACAGATGATACCACAGCAAACAGCACACAGCAAGGTGGGAGTAAAAGGCACGGGCTGACAATAAACAGGTCACTCCAGTGTTATTGAGCCCGGCATGGATCTGCTGCAGGCACCTCCTGCCTCTGCGTTTTGATGTGTTGATGCAGAGCAAAGCCTGGACTCATGGCGTTGTGTTTCCAGCACTCAGCCCAGTTTCACTGGGCTCACAGTGTGAGTGGGCACTGCTCCTGCTGTTCCCTGCTCCCCTCGGTGCTGCCTTACTGCTCTGCATGGCCGAGGAAGCCGGAGCTCCCCTGGTCTCCTGCAGGTGTTTTCCTGCGCTCAGGATGTCCGCAGAGGCGGAACCGGCAGTGAGGCAGAGGGCTGCCACCACCTCCTTCAGCTGGCTCTTAAGAAAGCTGGTTTTCTTGCCTGACACAAAACAGGATGATTACATCTATTGTTCCACTGAAACTTTTTGTCTTGTAGTTATTTTCATCGCTCTTTCTAATCCGTTGTCCCAGGGAAGGGAAGTGCCTGGGCAGGAGCACCACTTGGAGAAAAACCTCTGCGAGTCCCTTCAGATTGCGCAGGAAAGGGGATAAGATTTAAAGGTGGGATGTGCCTTGGCTTGACGTGCTTCGTGGGGGAGTTTGACCTTTGGGTCTTCGTGGTCGCTTCCTGTTCATTCTCTTGTTATCCAGCACAACAGCCACAGATGTGGGAAACGGGAGGCAGCCCAGGCTGCGGCATGCTGGACAACCCCGGTTTTGGGTGCCTTTCTTATTTATAATGCAACGCTCTACTTTCTCTACGAAGCAGACAAAGGACCCGGCTTGCTCCTTGCTCTTACAAGCCATGGAAAAAGTTCCCCCGCTGCGGTGCGGATCATGTGTTTGTCTCATGAATAGATCGCTGTGAGCTGGCTTTGCCCTGGCTTTCACACCGCTACCCTCGCTCCTTTTGAAGGTGAGGCCAACAGGGGTTAAGCTGCATCGGTTATAAAGGTGCTACCTACAAAAACGCAGCGTTGGTGGTGCAGCGTTTTTTGTTTGCCAGTGAGAGTTTCCTTGCTGATGAAAGCCTTTCACTGAGCTTCGTGCCAAGAAGCACAAGGATTGTAAAGTGAAACTGCCTTATCGGCAAGGAGCTGACCCTGCGCGCTTGCCTGGGCAGGAGGAAGCAGTGCTGGAGAGCGAGGCTGCCAGCCAGCAGCCAGTTTCATATTCCCACGTTAGCAAGCGATGGTCAGTTTCAAACAGGCTGGTGGTGAAGGTTTCCTCAACCAGGCACATGCTCCGTGTGTGGGAAAAGCACGCTGTATTGGGCTCTGCTTCCAAGGGCACAGAGTCACTCTCCCTTGTGCTTTCCTGCCTGTCTTCCCCTCCCGGTTTCCAGCCTAGCCCTGAGCAGAGGTGGCATTTGGGCTGGACCAGAGAGGGGAGAGCAAATCTGGGGAGGGGAGAGTAAATCTGGAGAGGGGAGGAGGGAAGTGATGTCCAGGGACAACAGAAAATGAAGAAGGGTTGTTGGCTTTGGCTTGTAATTGTCACTTGTAATTGTAATTGTAACTGCAAGCAGTAATTGTCGCTTCCTTTTCAGTTATTGGTTTGGATTACAAATCAAAAGTGACAGCCCCAGGGAAAGGAGAACGAGATTTTTAAAGGCAATTTCGGTGTTACCAGTCACGGGATTGTGTTGTGGGCAAAGGTGTTTCTCATGCAGGCTCTTGGTCCTGGTTTTGTAGAGCCATGCTAGAGAAACAAAAGAGGTTTTGAAGCCAGAATTTGTGAACTGGTGGAAGCAGAAGCATCTGAGATCAGAGGGTATGGATTTATGGAGAAGCATGAGATACACGCAGCGTTGGAGGTGTCCGTCCCTTCTCTGAGTTCCGTGGTCTCACTTTCTGGAGATGACTTGGAGGAAGGGCAGAGATGGAAGCGTCTGCTTGGAAAATGTTTCCAGGGAAAGTGTGTTGCAAGTCTGGCTGGCAGCCATGGGTTTCTCCTCTCAGGGTCGGAGAGAAGCAAGGCTTTGGAGGAAAAAACAAAAACACCAAAAAAAAACAAAAACACCAAAAAAACATGAGTTAGAATTTGCTCCTGGCTGTCTCAGCAAAGCCCCTGAACCTGCACGGGTTGTTTTGGCATCGGCATGTCCTGTCCGCGGGAGGCTGCGGAAGTCAGCCCTGCAAGGGTGGATGTGCCAAAAATGTGTTGTGCTGCCCGTGGGCAGATGGCTGTGCCTGCTGGGCCTCCTGGACGCTCCCGTCCCAGGAGGAGCAGCAGGTCTGCGGCCGTCTGGAGGCTCAGACGGGATCTGCCCTCCGGAGCGCCCTGAAAAGGCAGGGAGGGAAGAGATGATCTGTCCCTCAAAGCAGCAGGGCTCGGAGAGGTTTGAGAAGCTGGAAGCGAAGCAGGTTGCTCAACAACACCAGCCTGAGGTTTTTCTCTTCTTTCTGTGTTTCAGAAACTTCAACTCCCTCAGTAAAGAAAATGTGTATGAGAACAACAAGTTGGTAAGTGGCTTTTAATGTTTTCTTGTGTTCTAGTCTATGGCCTGGCACCTCGCTTGTATGTTTCACCAGCAGAAACCCTGCAGGTGCAGTGACCTGACAGTGCCTTATTCAGATCTTTTGGCTTATCCTGCATGCATCCAACCTTCCCATCTGAACAGCAATGTCCAGGCTTGCTGGCTGCTTGAAGGCACCCTCAGCCTGCTCACATTTCTTTACGGGCTGCATAGTGATGCCTGTCTTTAGTGTGTCCAGTTCCCTTTGGAACTGGCTGTGTCACCATCTCTGCTTTGTACAGCTCTGCTTGTTCTGCCAGCTCTTGTCTAGCAGAGAGCCACGACTCCCATGTGCTTCTTGCA